>NC_091847.1:27354338-27708088 GCF_037783145.1 Equus przewalskii | reverse complement strand
CTGTTGTTATATCTTCAAGTTCATTACTTTTTTCTTTTGCAATAGCTAATATGCCATTAATCTCATCCACTGTGTTTTCCATCTCACACATTGTAGTTTTCATCTAGAAGTCCAATTTGGCTCTTTACATTTTTCATATTTTCATGTCTCAATTCAGCTTTTTAAACATTTGGAATACAGTTAGAACAACTGTTAATTTACCATCTGTCTCAGTTTTGGGTTGGTTTCAACTGATTGGTTTATCATGATGTTAGTTGTATATTCCTGACTCTTTGCATGCTTAGCAATTTTTTTTTATCAAATGCCATACATTGTAAATCTTGATGAATGCTAGATATTTTTTATATTCCCATAAATATTCTCAAGCTATGTTCTGAGATACAGTAAAGTTTCTTAGAGACAGTTTAATACTTTTGGGTCTTATTTTTATGGTTTATTAAGCAGGACTCATGCAGTCCCAAGTCTAGGACTAATTATTCCCCACTACTAGGAAAAACTATTCTCAGAACTCTACCAGTAACATATGAAAGAATAACATCTCTTTGAATAAAATAAAGATATTCATGACATTGCTTACAGAACTTAAAGTAGCAAAAGGTGTCACAGATGACTAAGTTTTCAAGTCTGGCAGAATATAAATGCACCACTGATAAAACAGAAGCCACAAGTTGGAGTCAGAGTAAAGTGTGCAAAAAAGCTAAAGTCATAAAATGAGTACAATTCTGTGTTCATGGCTCTTTGCATTTCACAAATGAAAACTGCAAATATATGTTGCTCTTGTCTGTCAAATTTAGGAGTCTTTTTCTTTCCTTTTTTTAAAAAAATCTTAAATGCTTTCTGTCAAACATTCATTTCGCATGCATCCTTCTGCCAAATACTATCTCCACAGCCATGTTAATGTGTGTATACTCTTTCAATTTTAGTAGGTCACGCTTTTAAGTATGGCTGAAACAAGAGACTTAAATGAATTTCCCCAAATTCAGAGACAAATGCTCAAACTGTGAAAAATACACTGCATAAAACTAATGAAAAAGTGCAAGACAGATTTTAAAGGACGTTTCCTGTTATAACTTAAACACCTAAGAGCTATCCAGCATAAGAAAGGTTTTAAAGAAAAACATCTAGCAAAATGTTTCTGCATAATTCCCATAAAATATGGAGCACTATGCATGATTATAAGTTACGTTTCTAACATAAGCCAATATACTTGTCTTAATTTGCTTGATTAAGCCCTAGTAATTTAATGATAATAGACCATATTCAAATGGATATGAAAAGAGCACTTATCATCATCTACTATTGCTGTACAATAAAATTCCAACTTTTTTCAGGAAGAAAAAATATATCATCAAACATGAAAATCTGTGATAAAACCCACAATATTCAAGTTACTGCCTTAATGAAATATTAAAATTGCATCAGGAATACTGTTCTGGCATTAAAAATAAACAATAACATTTCTTTATAGTTATGGTTCACTTCAATTCTTTAAAAATTAATTATTACCTCTTTAAATATTTGATTAAATTATATTTCAGTGTGATATCACTACCCACAAAACACATGCTATCATGTGTAAATTCTCATATCTCAATTTCTGACATAATTTGTCATGCTATTTAATTCTCTGATGACTTATTTGATTTCTTTTTTTTTTTTTTTTTTTGCCTTGGTGGTTTTAGAAAATGGCACAACCAAAGCACTCTCATTTTGAATATAAATATAATATATTTCTAAGAAGCTCCATAAAAAGTGAAAAGTATGACAATAATGTTTTGTAATTCCCTATCATATATTGTCTACCTTCTCACAAAGTCAACTGCAATTGTCCTTATGAATTATATTCTTTAATTTCCATAAAATTATGAGTCAGGAGCCCTACAGGCCAGCTGTCCATAGTATATACAGTTGACTGCCAAGTCAAACATTTTTGGCACTTATCTACAGATTGTCAATGAAAAAAAACTACTTTTCAGGGGCTGGCCTGGTGGCATAGCAGTTAAGTTCATGTCCTCCACTTTGGTGGCCCAGAGTTCCCCAGTTTGGATCCCAGGCACAGACCTATGCAGCGCTTATCAGGCTATGCTGTGGCAGGCATCCCACATATAAAGTAGAGGAAGATGCACATGGACGTCAGCTCAGGGCCAATCTTCCTCAGCAAAAAGAGGCAGATTGGCAGCAGATGTTAGCTCAAGGCTAATCTTCCTCAAAAAAACAAAAACAAAAGCAAAACAACCACCACAATAAAACTTTCCAAGGAAAATAAGCATGTTTTATACTGTAGTTCAATTTTCCTAGATTCAAAGTAAATTTCTGAATCTATTTTAAGTTTAGAGATGTAGTGCATAGATGTAATCTTGCCATTGGTATAAGTACTGAGTTTACGAAGCCACCATTTTTCATTTCAGAGAATTGCCTTAACATGATTCATATCATGCTTGAATTTGCAAAACCATATCTGTTGTTCAATTTCAAATGTCAATCAACAAGTGTTGGAAATTATGTCTAAGAGGACAGCAGGAGGAAAACGTTAATATGATTTATCTGCATAAATCTTGGAGAAAAGGAAAGGAGTTGGTAGGTTATATTGAGGAATCAAGATGTGAGGAGAGTTGTATTTAGATAAAGCTTTATGTGGTTCAATTTCTCACATATCAAGGGAAAAACATGACCCAATGATAAATGACTCCATTTTCTCTAAACTAATCTGACATTGTCTCTATTAGAATGCAACAATTCTCAACAATACTCAATCCTATTCTCAACTCTTCACTCCAATCTAGTTCTTTCTGTGAACTTCCTTGTCCTACCATCACTATAATTTTTCTAATAGTCAACCTGGAAATGTTCAACTCACTGTCTCTCTCCCCTCCCCCAACTCTCTAGCACCCCCTATATACATTCTGTTGCTAAGCATAGCATAGCAGATTCTTGGGTGTTAGTTGCCCACTACTCTATTTTTCTGAATGACTTCACAACCTACCCTGGAAGGAAGAGAAATAGGTAGCCACGTTTCTGATTTTGTCCTTCCGGCTATAGCTTATTGGATCAGGTAGACACCCTACTTAAGCTACATCAATAATAATATCTTCTCAAGAATGTGAAGTAGCAGGTATAGAAATTTCACCAATCACTGTGGTTCAGTAGAACAGGAGATGTTACATTTTTCAGTCTCCAGAAGGAAATTGAGGCAAAGAAAGGCAGTCTGGTTAAGAATGAAACAGAAGCAGAGACAAAAAGACACGTGAAATTGTGCAGCCCCAGAATAATAGAGAGGTCAGTCTCAATTTCTAATCTTCCAGTCCCTGGTTTCAACCTCCTTTGAAGCCCAGATATGCTTCCTGTTTTGGATTCCAAGGGATACTCTTGTACTCTTGTGTTAAATTCCCCCCCAACCTTGTTGATTGAACTGGTTTATGTTTGTTAAGTATCATTCCTCACAATTTAAGGCCTCGACTTAAAGGCATTGTGAGGAAATCTCTTCTCTTCTTTCTCTTGCCCATACTCTCCATTCTATGTTTATTGCTGCCTTCACACTTTCAATAATCACTTCTATTTACTGGGCATTCATTCGACAGTATTTAATTGATTTTTCATTAGGAGCCAAGCACTGTTCTAAACCTAGGGTAATAATGTTGGACAAAAATGAAGTATCTTATCTGCTGAATTGGGGATTTAATGAGGAAAGAAATATCAATTACCTCTATTAAAGTATTATAAAATGAAGAAGGAGGAGAGGGCAACAAAGTAAAAGAGCATCTTTCTGTGAGTGTTTATACAAAGAAAGCTGATGTGGGCTCAAGATCAAGGAAGGCTTCCACGAGGAAATGAAACTTCATCTGATATCCTTCGGAACAGTAGGTATGGATCTGGAGAGAGGGGGAGGAGCTTAGAAATATTTTAAGAAAAGGGAACAGAAGTACATACACAATTCCCTAAGTCATACAGAAACCCAAATGATATGGGAACTAAGATCAGACAAATAGGGCTGGAGCAAAAGGGTAAGCAGGAAATGATGACAGATGTAATTGGAGAGATATCCAGGGCTGGATTACATATTTAAGGGCATTTAAGAATTTGGATTGTATCTAAGAATCATGGACTGCAATGGAAGGTATTGTAAGCAATGACCTGTCACATAATCACTTTATTATTTTCAAAATATTATTCTGGCTGCTGTGTTGAGATGGAATTGGTGAGGGATCAGATTGGATGCGGTGGACAAATCAGTTGGTGGTTATAGTGTTCACAGTCCCAAGCAATAACGTTAGTTTTGACTTGGGTTCTGCAGTTTGGTAGTGGAAATGAAGAAATACTTAGGAGCCAAATTAGGAGGACTTAGTGATGATTTGTATATAAGAATAAAAGAAAGGTTGGCACTGTATGTGACTCTGAGATTTATGGCTAATGCAAATAAAATTAATGGAGGGAACTCTTACTGAGACATTCTGAAGTTTACCAGATTTGGAAGAAATGTGTGGTAAAGGGATAGGTGGAGGAACACTCATGAGTTAGCAATGAGATATGTTGAATTTGAAGTAATATTACATTTTGAGTCAGCAGGTAGTTAGACCTCTCATGGAAGAGGTTTGGCTGGAGACAGAGATTGTGAGGCATCAGGATACACAGATAGTCATTGAAAGCATGGGCAAGAATGTGATTACTAAGGGATAAAATAAAAAGTGAGAGGATAAGGAGATCTGGGACTAAACTAGGAAGAATTCTCAAATTTCATGGCTGGATGGATGAGGGTGAGCCTCAAAACCATAGCATACCAAGAGAATCTCTCAGAGAGCACTTCGGTCATGAAGTCAAAGCAAGAAGGTGTTCCCAGAAACAGGGGTGTCAAGTAAGAAGCATGCTAAAAAAATATGCACTGAATTGAATGATATTGACGTTATTGTTGACCTTACTGAGAGCTGTTTCAGGTAGTAGTAATGACAAGAGTCTAAGTTGGAAGAGGTAATAGAGAGACCAAGAGGTATAAAATGGTGGTGGTAAGTGTTGAGGTTTCTTCCTTTTTTATGTTTACCTGTGAGGAGAAAGGGTGTTGTATTGCAGTGATTAGAAGTAAATGGACCTCTCTCTCCTCCAGCTGAATATATACTTGGATGTTGAGTTTTTAAATACTGTAAGTACGTGACATTTTAATACAGTCACTTTGATGAAACTTGTTGGAGGTATCCATTAGAATATTTTCAAAAGGTCTTTGCAGGTAATGCGCTCAACAGGAAGTCTAAGCCGATGGCTCCTCTCGTGCCATCCTTGAAACTAAGCCTGTCCCTGGATCTCACTCTGCTTTCAATTCTTTCTCCTCTCTTACTGAATTCTCAGGGCATTGCTCATGCCATTTCAGACCTTAACCCATGATGGCAATCTGGAATAAAGTGAAACTACTCTTGTATATACTTAGCATAATGCCATAATCACTCAGAACAAATTTGCTATCTTTAATTGCTTAATTACATAGGCAAAAAATAAATACATTATTACTTTTCACACATCACCTGGAAAGTATTCTCAGGTGGAAGGTGGTGTAGGTGTTAGGAATCAATAACATTGCTGAGGATGTGATGTTAATGGATAGGCTGGTTTTCTAAAAAATTTCCCTCTCCCTTCCTTATCTGTGTGTATAAGGCATACATATTACTGATAACTGATTATAAAGAACAAGGACATGTTTTAGCTGTGTCAAACAATGAATAATTTACTCCAAGGATATGCATGTGGGATCCCAGGAAAAACTTAAAACCAGGTGCTCAGACAAGAAATATGAGGGCAGTCCTAGTTTAAAGTAAGTGCTAGAGGTTTCAGCCATTGGAGGCCCTGGATCTTCTCTCTAGGCCCCAGTTACTCCCAGTTCCGTAGTCACTACTTGTGCGATTGTGTGTCTGCTCCTCAACTCATTCATATTTTAGTTATTTTCTTATCCAGGCCTTGCCCAGTCTTTAGTTTTTGTATGTGTATTTTCTCCTCCCCCTCATAGTTTTTTTAACTTATTGTAGTTTCTGCTCTCTCATAAATTCTGACTGCATGTGGCCCAGTCAGAACCCTTCCAATGTCGCTGTTGTGACCTTTTAACTTTTAGTGAACATGGATATCCCATCATTCTTTCCACATTTGTTGCCAGAGTGAGAGAATCTAATTGGTTCAGTTAATCATTTTGAGCCAAATCACAGTGTGGGAATTTTTGCCATTCTGTTGTTCAATTGTCCTTGGGTCATATGGCAAAATCATCCTTCTTTAGTGGGCAGTTGGCTGTGGAAACTTCAAGTAGAAGAGTCTGTGTACTTAGCAGACATTGTAGTTAATATTGATGTCAGGCACAGTGCTCAATAAAAACTTGTTGATATATTAGGTACTATAAGCTTACGGCCCCTGCTCGATTCCTGACTCTATATCAGAATCGCCTGGCAAACATTTTAGGAAAACTAATTCCAAGGCTTCAGTCTACATGTTCGAAATTTAGAATCTCTACAGATTCACTTTAATATCTGGCATATTTAAAAATCTCCCCAGGACATTCTGATCTGCCTTTCAGTCACCTATGGTATTTTATTCTTGATATAAGCAGTGCCTGAAGCTTTATCAATGATTACTCGTTTTTCAGTTTATTGTCTTTTCAACGAGTTTACCATATTTGTTAGAGATTGACTCACTTCCATTGATTGTCTAGTTACAAACCTTTTATAGGTGTATCCATTTTCTCAGTGGTTCTTAGTTTGCTAGGATATGCAACTTGATAAGCTTATAAAGTTCAAACACGTAACTGAAAAAGAGTCCTCCTGGAAGACAGAGAATGGTGAGAGTTTTGAAAATCAGAGAAGTTACGCTCCATTTAACAGGGCCAGTCACTATTCAGCATAATATATTTGTTCTCATCCAAATATGAGGGATTGGTGTTTCCAGACTTTCTATTTCTCAAAAGAAGCTGAAAATGTGGATTTTTATGAAAACTCCCACAGTCTATATACGGACAACTTATTGAAAAATTCACACACACACCCCCACACACACATACACTCTTTGCTGGCCAAACTGTATAACCATATGAAAAGACAGCATTATACTGTAATTGTTCCTAGAAGGAGAATTCACTTTGAAGGAAAATACATGATACTTGTGTACTGAAAGTCATAGTTTGTGAGAAGAAAGAGATAGAGACATCACTCTGCATTAGAAAAGAGGAATTTGGGGTGGAGGATAGCAGCAGAAAATGGAAGTGGGAAGATGGCAACAATGTCGTAATGTATCTAAAACTTACAAAGAAATATAACCAGTGGTGTCGGGGTGAAGTCAAAAGACTTTAAGGAGTAACTTATTTAAACTTTTTGCATTTTTATTCTCTCTCCATCTCCCCAAACTTTTAATAAAGATCCCTCTGGATAAAAATGCTCTCTGTAAATTGTACAAAGGAAAATCAAGCAAAAGGAGCTGTGTCCCATGTCTAGATTTCAGCATCTAATAGAGAATGGAAATAAGCCATGGGAATTGACATGTGTGTGGAAACAAGAGTTTACAGTTTCAACAGCTGGAATCAATCCAAAGGGGATCATGAGAACCAAAGGCCCTGGGAATTTTCAGAACTTGGGGGGTTGCCATTGAACTCCTCAGAATTTGGCATAGAGACCAAGATCCTATTCACCTCCCAATGCTAAGTCACCCTAGGTGCTCTAAGGGCTATAATAATAAATTTCACATGACATTGTTCTTGGCTCTCTAAATAGCTTATATATCTTATTCAGAACAGAGTTTGGTTATCTTTATCCTTTCCTTTTTAAAATCTGGTACCAAGAATTAAATATGCACAATGTTGACTGAAATTTGAAGGATGCTATGTAGACACTGAAGGCCTTCCATTTACTATGAAGTGTTCTAAAATGGCCCAAACAACAGTGGAAGACATAGAATAACAGAAGATCCCTCTATCGTGATGACTCAAGCCAGGGATTTAATGGTATGATCTTAAACTAATGATCATGTACAGTAGGGACAACAGAAGCAATGAGAAGATGGTAATTTTACTAGGAGGTAGTAGATTAAGAAAGATATAGCAATTTTTATTTTGTTTCGTGTATTGGAATATTTTACATAAAGATTGAATAAGAAAAAAAAAAACGTCTTTGATGTTCAAGTGCTCACAATAGCAAATGCTGCGAAATAAGGAAATGGAACGTGAAAGACAGGAACAACCACCAGACTTGATAAAGTACAAGGATGTGAATATTTGACTTTGCTATTTGCAGTCTGTCAGCTATGGGAAAATTATTTAATTCTTGGTTGTCTTCTCTATAAAATCATAATATTTGTTCCTATCCTCTATGGCTGTTATGAAGATAACATGAAAGAATTTTTATAAAGTTAATTTTGACAAGTGATGGTTAACAGTTGAATGAATTAATACGGACTATTTTTGATGACTATAACTTAAAGAGTGTATAAAAAAATGTTGTTGCAACTTACTTAATAATCATTAATAATGAAAAGAATTACTCCAACTCCTGACACTACCTCTTAGCTTTAGAGTTTAAGCCTCTTTTCTTTTATAAAATATGAGCCAAAAGATATGCATTCATTCATCACTCTTCCTTTTCTTTTATTCAGCAGTTAATATGCACTTTATTTTCATGCTATATTTGGAATCACTGCATAATTCATTTTCTTACAAGAACACATTTACACTTTGTGTTTACATAATCCAGAAGGAGCAATTCTCATTTGTTTTCTTTTCTAGGAAAATCTTTTTACCTCTTAATCTGTTTTCTCTATGAAGCATCCCAGAAGAATCAAAGATTATGTCCCTACATCCCTATTCTTGGCAATCGTCTAATTAGAACGTCACAACCTCTTGGTAGTGATCTGAATAATCTTCTGGATTACTTATTGTGTACTACTAGGATACTGTTGTATTAAAATATGCATATCAGTGGAATATAAGTGTGCTGTTGGAATTCTGATCTACACAAATCTGACTCTGCCCCTGCCTCTGATGTGGGAAACCTCTTGAAATTGGGTAGTCTACTGTTTTTGGTCACTAAGTTTCGATATGGTAAGAATTTCAACTGTGGACTTTTTCCAGTCATGGGACTTGGTTTCATAAATATTTTAAAGGGATTTTCACTCCATCATTGATTTTAGAGGATGGTTGGTAACGCTTCTTATCCCAAGAAGACCTCCTCTCCTTGGTTCAGACTTCCCAGATATCACACTTAAGGTTAGAATGAAATCCATGAACAATGTGAATTGAAGATCTATCCACTAGGCCATATTTTTCAGAAACTGATATTTTTACAATACTTTTGATAAACTATACCAATTAATAAAAGTAACTGTAAGTTGGTTATTTCTTATGACTAATACAAATTCTTCATGATGCAGTATTGTGTCAGCTCAATATTTTTCTCAATAAATAAAAAGTTAAATCAAGGCAATTTTTAAGCACAAGCTACAGTGAATCATGAAATTGCTGGTTTGGTAGGACAAAAATGATTGTCTCAGTAGTTACATATGGTTCATCCTAATATTAGCAACAACCTCAAGATAATTTTCTCTGTTCTTTTGCCTCCTAAGAGCTTCAACATGTATCTCAAAGCTCATTCCCTCTTTGTAGAAGCTGCATCTAATTTAATTGACAAAGTACCTCATGAAGCTAGAATGACTTCTAAAAATTAGACAGAATATCCATATTAAGTAATGAAAAATTCCAAGTGTTTCCCCATTTTGACTTCCTTTTACTGTAAAGCTTCACATTTTTATTAATAGCACAGATCCAGTTGAATACCTTATATCATATAACATTTGAGAGGCAATAAATTATAATTTCTTGCAGTTATATTCTACTTTCTCGGAGGAGTTCATCTCATAAACATTGTCTCGTTAATGTTCAAAATTCTCCTGAAAAGTAGGTAAAGCTTTTGATGTTGACCAGTGACAGAAATGCAAAGAGGAAAGGTACACTCCAGCTGCCCTGCTCCATTTGATCTTGACTTGAAAAAGACAGTACAAAGAAAAGCTAATAGCTGAAATGGAAGCTGGTAGGATAGAGAGTTTGATAGATTTCTTTCCGATATTAACATAAGATCCATGAGTCAGGGATTAGGTCCGGCACTGCTATAGCCCTTGTTTTTTAAGAAGAGTGGCTTATACTCTTCTTAATAGTTCATTCTTCTTAATGATTAATTAGATATTTTTTGAATGAATACTTAAGTGATTCATTGTCATACTTCTATGTCATATGTATTTTCTTGCCATATTTGGTTTATTTCACCACAGCCTTAGAAAAATAGATCTACCTAAACAATTACAGAGCAATTTTTCCCTGCATTTGTAATTTTGCATGTTTTAAAAAATACATACAGTGGTTGGCCCAGTGGCATAGTGGTTAAGTTTGTGTCTTCTGCTTGGTTGGCCCAGAGTTCGCTGGTTCAGATCCCGGGCACGGACCTGTGCACCACTCATTAAGCCATGCTGTGGCAGCATCCCACATACAAAATAGAGGAAGATTGCCACAGCTGTTAGCCCAGTGACAATCTTCCTCAAGCAAAAAGAGGAAGATTGACTGGCAACAGATGTTAGCTCAGGGTCAGTCTTTCTCACAAAACAAAACAGAAACAAACCAAAAACACATAAATTTTGTGATTATTAAACATGAGTTATTAATAATTCTTCACAGCTAAATAAACTGAGGTTTAGGAAGAAAAGTTGGGGTAATTTGCCTAAAGCTTCAGATACAGTAATTGCCAGAGACTAGATTCAATCCTTGGTCTGTATACCTTCTAAGTCCTAGTTCTTTCTCTGCATTCCCATTTTAATATCATGATATTTTTACCTTCTTTTTAAATGTATTTTTTAAATGCAAATTTATTTGGTTGAATAAACTTTTTAATTTAATTGAGTTATATAGTCATCATTTCTGTACTTCTTATATTAGAGTTCTTACTAATAACTGATGGAGAGAAAAAAGAAGAGGGACTGTGGAAACTTAAACATTTAGAAAACGCTTACTGGTCAGGACAATTCTCTGGAACTTGGCATACCTTTTCATAAAGTCCTAAAAAAGGGAAAAATGGCACCTAGAATTTTTATAATTACAATCATCCTTCAACCTCATCCCATGCAGAGAATTCACATGACCAGAAGAAACAAAAAGTGACATAAAAGAATGAGACAAGGGTTCTGAATGGAAGCAGGCCTGAGATTTCTCCAGTTGGATGAAATCATAAGCAAATGACATGGAGGAGTGAGGCAGTGCCTCTCTATTCTGCACAGCAGCCCTGGAAGGGCCCCCAAAATGGTGGTAAATAGTTCCATTGGTAATGATGTTTGCAAATCCATTACAACTTGAAAACATTGAGGAAACCCAAGGGGAGACCTGAGAGCTTGAAGCAGAGTCATGGTGCATACCTCTCACTGACACATAGTTCGGTCAAATTCACACAGAAAGAAATCTTCCTGGAAGGCCCTGAATAATTTCTGTGCAGATGTATAAGGTACTTCTTCTCCTGTAAAGTAACAACTGTTCTCAGTAATTTATTTGTAACCTCCGTTATAATTTGAACAAGGGAAAAAGTCACAGGAGTAAACTGATGAATCTCAATAGACATTCTTTTATTTTATGACTGTGTCTAATGTAATAACATTTAAACAGATCATATACTTTGTGGAAATATGGCAAAAGCACATATAAGCAGAAAAAATAAACATGAGCGTCACTGGCTTAGAAGATGAAACATAAAAACAAGAGCTTTCAAAGTCAAGTTGATGAAAACATAGATAACTAAAGTGGTTTCGCATACACAAGTCAGATATTTTATGGATCTGGAGCCACTATGTTTTGTTATCACAGGTAAGAAATAAATAGCGCTTCTAGTCACCGTCAGTCCTGAAAATACATCTCTATTACCTAATGTAGTAATGGTACATAATAGGTATCCAATAAATATTTGAGGGAGGTTGAACAAATAAATTGTAAACTTGATGATGCAGTCCTTGGTTTTGTGATCTTAGTAGGTTATAGCAATGTATTGGGACACTCCATCTGTACATCTGTGATTTTCTCAGATACAGCTGAGTAAACATTACATAGTAATCTCTCATGCATATTGGAATCATTATGAACACCTAAAAGTACCAGTGCCTACCTCCACCCCCAGAGATTATGATTCACTTGCTTTAGAGGAGATCTGGACATCAATACTCTTAAAATCTCCCCAAGTTATGAAACTCTGCAGCCAAGATTGAGAACAACTGGAATTTAGACCAAGTTACTTGTGCTACCAATTTAGAACTCATGACCGTCACCTGTAAGCTGGAGACAGTCATCATCAAGCATCCATTTCCAGCAATAATCCAAGGAGAACAAATCTTTTGGTCACTGATTTTAGAATGTGAGCATGTTTATTAAAATTGACTTAATAAAGACACCATCTGAGTCTACTTATTTACTTAATAAACATATATTGAGAGCCTACTTTGTGTAGGCAGTGTCTCGGCACTGGGAACACAGTAAAGAGCAAGGCAGACAAGATCTCTACTGTAATGGAAGAGAGAGTATCCCTCCCCATACCAAAGTACTCAAGAGTGACTGACACACACACAAAAGTCAGCGTGCAATGGGAACATCTAATCTACATTAGGGATTTAGGACAAGCTTCCTGGAGGGAAGACCTTAAATTAGAGGGCCGGGGTGGAGAGGGCATTCTAGGCAGAGGGAATGTATATAAAAAAAGCCCAAGAGTGGCAAGAGCCTTTGAAGTTGAGGAACTGAAAGAAGGTCATTGTGGTTGGAGCACAATGAATGGAGGGGCAGACTGGTTTAAGCTGAAACTGGTGAGGTCCACGTGCTCAGACCACGAGAAGGGGGATCTAGTATAATGAAAAGATTTAACCTCTTGAACAACATCAATTCTGTCCAATTTTCCTATTCTTTCCATTCGAGTCTCTCTATATCCTCTGTCACCAGCCTAGTCAAACCACTATATCTCTCACCTTGTTACTCCTACTTATCTCCTTACTGAAACCAGCATAATCCTTTAAAAGCAAATAAAATTCCGATCATGTCATGCTACTACTTAAAACCTAACAATAATTTCTTATTGAACAGGAAGATGTCCCCAGCGCGTGCTCACTTTCTCTCCTCTTTCAGATTATGTCATCACTTGTCACTCTCTCATCTTGCTGCAGCCGTACTGAATTTCTTTTAGTTGTTCCAGTTTGGCAGACTCTCTCACAATGGTTATCTCCTTTGCCTGGTTGATCATCTATCCTCGTCAGCTGAGGTTGTAGATACATCATTGTGTATTTTTCTGTCCCCAGTTAGACTATAAACCAACATGTATCCTAAGCCCCTAGTACACAACCTGGACCATATTTAGTGAATTAATCTGTAAGAGAAAGGATAATTGCACTGAGATCCTCTACCAAGAAGTCCTGTGCTGATCACACAAATGAGTTTTTCTTCAAATAATTTCCATCAGAAAACTAGTTTTTAATAGCAGCACATGGCAATTTTTATTCCACATGTAACAAATTTTTTTTCTAATAAAAATAGCTTGTGATGTTGTGTCAAAAACTGGGGGATTTTTTCTAAGCTTCGGAAGAGATCGGAAACTGATGGGTAACGAGCAGATCGCCCTTCACAGAGCTCTGAGAGCACCGAACTAGTCATTTACCACTCGCAACACTTAGCCACTTCCACAACTCATTCTGACAAATCTTACCACAAAACCACATGCTCCTCCGATTGCTTGACAGAAGTTCAACTTGAAAAGGTTTCCTTCATGTAGGTTTTCTTTATGTTTCCAGTTAGTGACAGATGTAAAGCCTGTCACAGTCTGTGTGGGCTTGGTGCTCGAGGTGCTTGGGGACTCAAATAAAGGACTAGGGGAGGCGTGGAAGATGAGAATAAAAGAGAAACCATCAGGAGCCAGAAAAATAGGGCAACCCATACGGCTGTTCCCTGTGATGAGGTTCAGCTATCCTTGGAGAACCTAAATAACATCCTATGTGGTCTCTTTTCTGAGGGAAATAACCTGGTAGGTGAGACAAGACAATAATATTTGCTAAGCAGTAGAAATGCTCAAAACTTTAGGTGTGAGGTGGACCATCTTTTGAGGTGGTTAGCTTGGAGGAAGATTGGTTTCCTGGTAGCTGCTAAACTGTGGGAAGAGGTGAGATAGCAGAAAGCGGTTGTGTGATTCTTTGAAAGGCTTCTGGACCAGTTAAGTAATTGTGTTCAAAGCAGTGCTTCATTTCCACAGGGACAAAGTTGCTGAAAGATAGTTGGAAATCAGGCAAATGCAATCATAAAGAATGTATGATCCTAGTTGGGGAGAGTGGCATCAGGTGAAGATCCAGCTCCACTGGCTGACAGGTCCCTGGATTCCCCAGAGATACCATTAATATTCTTATTGCTGGAAACTGCAGT
Source organism: Equus przewalskii (assembly GCF_037783145.1). Classification (NCBI taxonomy): domain Eukaryota; kingdom Metazoa; phylum Chordata; class Mammalia; order Perissodactyla; family Equidae; genus Equus; species Equus przewalskii. The sequence continues at coordinate 27,693,663 of NC_091847.1, read as the reverse complement.
CTATGCCCAGTTGTGACAGAGATGGAGCTGCAATCAACTGCCATACTAAGTGAGGACTGCAGTACAGGGCCTGAGAGGGTCAAAGCCTGTTGCCTGAAAAGATTTCTATAGCTCTAAGGCCAATCGTGGAAGTAAGTATGGGATAAGGAAAGTTGCCTTTATCAATTCTTCTCATTTGATTTTGCCGCCTGGATGCATCATTCTGGCGGCCCAGGTTGACTTCTCCTAAGTCTTCCACTACAGCATTTCATACTTTTTATGCATCCCTCTCTCTACTGAAATGTTTGCATTCAGCAGATGCCTCTTTGCCACATTTTTCAAGTAATGACACCGGACAAAGCAGTCCCTCTGGCAAGGAGCAGAGAAGGAAAAGCTTGGGAAAAGAGATAGCATGATGTTAAGAGCACAGCTTCTGGAACAAGACTGCCTAAGTGTGTACCCTTACTAACTGTAGGATCATATTAACCTCCACGTGGCATAATTTCCTTATCTGTAAAATGGGAGCGATGATAACAACATTTACCTTGTTGGGCTGTTGTAAAGACTGAATGAGAGAAGACAGGAAACATGCTCAGAATAGTGCTCAGTATGAAATAGTTTTCAAGAAATTTTAGCAATTCTTGTTTTTTGGTGTTACTCAAATCATAGCATTACAGTAGCTCTCTACTCATCCAGCATGGCATGTGAGATGAGACCTAAGAGGTGTAAACACCCTGGAACACCCCAACCCATGTAATGTTACCTGTGAACTTCATGTCATGTGACACAAGTAATTAAAACACCTGAAATACAGAATGCGCAACCACTCAGAAATATGTTTCTTATAGGATACACTTCCACTCTCTAGATAGAGCTAAACCTTCCATAATGACCGGAAGATGATAGCAGTTATTGCTAACTCTAGCTGAATTTATCTTATTTTCTCCCATCTTTCCTATGACTTTATGTAACTTGAAAAAGTTGATCCGTTTAAAAAATAAGCATTGTGTAATTTGGTTTTCTTAATTTGGACAGCATTCCCTCCTCTTTTCTCCCTCACTCATCTCAACACCTCAGTGAGGCTTTCTCTATGTGTGTGATGAATGCACAGTACAGTTAGTTAACGAAGATATGCATGGTAAAAGGTAAATGGTTTTCATAATTAGAGTTAAATAAAACTGAATAATCCATGAGTAGGTGGATAAAGAATCTCTAGCCTTTTAATTGTTTTTGTTTTTACTAAATTATTTGCACAATGAGATCTGAAATCATAATTGTTAAATAAATCACATTTTAAAAACTGCAGCTTGTCTTATTTTTGCATTTACATAATGTTCAAAAGATTTTGGTTTTTGCTGGAATCAAATTTCACTTCCACCATTTACTGTGTGATGTTGGGCAGATCACTTAAGTTCTCTGTACCACAATTACACCATGGGTCATATGAGGATAATAAAATTACTACCCTTATAGTGTTATTTTGAAAATAATGTGCATTAATATTAACAAAATGCTTAGAACACTTTCTTACATATAGCAAGACCTATAAAAATATTTGATATTTTAAAATACAATAGTCACATAGCAAGAGTAAATTTCAATAAGGTATGCTTTATATGGTATAAAAAGACAACCTGATACAACTGTGAATTTAAGTCTTCTGAGATCTCAGAAACTCACAAGAGAGAGCCAGAAGATGGCTTTGTATTTGCATGCATGCATGCATGTGTGTGTGTGTATGTGTGTCTATTTTGGCTCCTTCTTTAATATAGCAAATCTAGTTCACACTCCATTTAGCTAAATGAAAGATGTTTACACTTCCTTTAAGGCTGTTGCTCTTCCAGTCCCTCTGGCAGCAGATATAAGAGAATAACATCCTGCTTTGCACGGCCAAAGGTACCTCGGCTGCAAAAATGTTGTACTGAATGTGTTGGAGGAAATAAATGATAGACTGCTCGTACAAATACTGTATGATATTTGAGAGATGTTTCCTCGTTACCTTTCAATTTTCCATGCAGTTAGGTGTTATCCTGAAACATTCCTGGACTCCCAGAGTGTGGCCAGCAGCTTCAGGAACTAACATTTATAAGCTCCAACTGAGTGGTCTGTTGATTCCTGCTTCCAAAGTGTACACGTGGGTCTTGGTCACAACTGGAAAAACTTGATTTTGTGTTTGAAGTGGAAGCCACATTGGCCACTTTATTGTACGTGTAGATTGCAACAGTTTCACAGAAGGGATGTCTAAGAGGGTTTTACAAAAATTTAAAAAATCAATAGGTGACTTATCCAAACTTTCTCTCATTCCTCAGTGATTTAGCATTAAGGACAGTTAAGATCTCTAGTATTTTCATTAGGGATATAGAAATAAAACTTCTTCCCTGGTCTGGCCCCAATTCTTTTCAAAATTTTTGGGAAGAAGAGAAAGGAAAAGTACAATTAATTCTTTATCAGTTCTTGCCACAATAATTTATGTATTAACACCATCCCCAAATCAGTGACCTTTTTCAGTCGCAACCTGCAGGTCTCAAAAGTTGGGCATGGCTAGGCTCCTTTGGACTTGACTCCAATATGTGTGTTGGGTTCAGATCTACTCCACATATCTCGCATCTTCTTTGGACCAACAGTAACACATATTTGAGGCATGTTTTCTCACACCGAAATGGAGGAGTGTGAGAACACAAGCCTGACAACGCAAGCATATTTCGAGGACCACACCATGTTGTCCTTCAATATCCAATTTGTCAAAACAAGTCAAGGAGTAGGGTAGTACGTTCTGTCTACCATGAGACCATGGAACTAAGTTGGGGGTGAGGATAAAGAGGGAGTGAATACTTGCTGAAAAATAATTTGAATGACTCCACGAACAAACCTATGGACAACCAACTTAGTTTTCAAAGCAACAAGTACCAAAATAATAGTTTCCAGGGGCTTGATGTTGGTTCAACTTGTCTTTAAGAAGTATAGACATGTGTATTAGGGGTCCTTCTGTGCATTCAGACGGAAAATGAGAATATGTTCTCTCCTCAGGGCCCTTGGCCCACAGCCTCTTTGCCTCACTGTAAACACTTAGTGCTAGAAAATCATCCTTGATTCATGCCTCGGGCCATATAAACTTAAAGGGAACAGCTTCTACTCTTCTCTAAAAATTTACTCTTCAATATTCTGGCTTCTTCTTCAATTGATTCAATTCTTTCTTTCATTTAACAAATATTTACTGGGTTCCTACAATGTTCTAGCCACTCTTCTAGGTGCTGCGATTCAAAGGAACAGACAAAACATAAAACAAATAAAATATTGAGTGTGAGATACTAATAAGTTCTCTGGAGAAAATTCAAACAGGAAATGAAATATAACATGTCAAAGTGAAAGTCAGATTCTATTGCAAATAAGTTGGTCAAGGAAAGCCTCACCAAGAGGGTGACTAAAGAGAAGAGGGAGCAGGCATACAAGAATTATGGGTGGGGCACTCTAGGCATAGGAAAGAGCAAGCAGAAAGGCATGTAGTAGAAGAGTGGTTGGTGTATTCCAGGAAGAGCTAGGATGCCTGTGTGACTGGAGTAAAGTAAGTGAGCAGAGAATGATGTAACTTGACCTATTTTTTAACAAGATCACTCTGACAGCTTGGTGGAGAACAAGCTATAGTGTCAGTTAGAAAGTAGATACATTGTAACAAACAACCTCCAAATCTCAGAGGCTTAATAAAATGTTTATTGTTCACGCAAAATCCAATGTGGATGCTGCTGAATGGGTAGCTCTCTTGGATCACTCTTTTCTTTCTTTCTTTCTTTTCTTTTTTGGTTTGGAGGATTGGCCCTGAGCTAACATCTATTGCCAATCTTCCTCTTTCTTTTTTTTTTTCCTCCCCAAAGCCCCAGTACATAGTTATATATGCTACTTGTAAGTCCTTCTAGTTCTTCTACGTGGGATGCCACCACAGCAGGGCTTGATGACCAGTATGTAGTTCCACGCCCAGGACCCCAACCAGCGAATCCTGGGCCACTGAACTAGAGCGTGCAAACTTAACCACTACACCACCAGGTCAGCCCCGGATCACTCTTTTCTAATTAGTGACACGTGGATCCACACTCCTTCCATCTCGTGATGCAATGGTCTTCCACAACACGTCTCCATGGTTTCTGAGGATGTGTAAGAGAGCATGAGAAATGAGTACTGCATTATTAACAACCTCAGCCCAGAAATGTGACCCAACCAGTTGTCTTCCATTGGCTATAATTATCCACATGGCTCCACTTATATGCTAGGAGGCTGGGAAATTTAGTCCTGGATTGGGCATGCACCTTTAAGTAACACACACACATACACATAAATCTATCCATTTCTAGCATAGAAAGAAAGAACAAAGGCAGGAAAACCATTTTGGAGGCTATAGAAATAATATTTGTGAGAACATCTAGGGATTAGACTAAAAGCATAAGAATAGAAGTGGCTGTAACATGGATATGTTTTGAATATAGCACTAATGGGATATTTTGATGGATTAGATGTGAAGTGAGAAAAAAAGGGAAGAGTCAAATTGACTTCAAGATTTTTGGCCTAGGCAATAGGAGAAACTAAATGCCCTCATTAGAGATGAGGAAAAGTGTAGAAGGAGGCTTCTGGGAGATGATGAGGAATTACATTTAGGCACGTTAAATTTGATTTGCCCATTAGATATTTAAAAACAGATAATTACTACATAGTTGGACTTACGAGTCTCTAGTACATGGCACAGGTCTTGGATAGATATAAACATTTGGTGATTTAGCCTATTGAAAGTATTAGAAGCCATACATCTTGAGAAAGTCACAGTAGAAAGTATGGATGGAGACAAATAGAGCTTCAGAAAGAAGTCTGGGAGAAGATGAAGAATCAGCATAGTAAACAGAAAAAAATCCAACTATTAAGGTAGGAGAAAAACTAGGAGATGAGATGTTCTGGAAGTCAAGTGAAGAAAGTTTTTAAGGAAAATATCATAATCAGTCACGTCTACTGTCAGTGATAGGTTCAACCAAATGAAGTCTAGTAACTACTTGCCAGATTTAGCTATGTGAAGATCACTGATGTCCAGTTCTGGAAGAATGGTGGGTGTAAAAGCCTGATTGGAGTGGGTTCAAAAGAAAAGGAGAAACATTGGAAACAGTGAATATAGACAATTGTTTTGATGAGTTTTTCTGTAGAGAAAAACAAAGTGACCAGCAATTGGAAGGCAAAATAAAAAGAAGTGTTTGTTTGTTTTTATGTAAAGTATGAGGCCAATAAGTACATGTTTGTATGTTGTTAGAAATGATCCAGAATGGAGAGGAAAATTCATGTTGAAAAGAGTGAGGAGAGAATTGCTAGAGTGCGACCTTTCATTAACCAGACAGTATGAGATCTAACGCACAGCAGAGAGTGACAGAAAGTTCAGCCACAGGAAGAAGAGGAAAGGTTGAGTATATGGTGGTGGATGGATGAATAAATATGGCAGTAGGAGTCCCTGGAAGTTATCTTCTGATTGCCTCAGTTTTCATACTGAAATAGGAAGTGAGGTTGTTACGTGTGACTGATGATGAGGGATGAGTTGTTAGAAGTTGAGCAAAAAGGAGAAGGTCATAAATAGTCATTTAGGAATGTGAGAGAATGAAAGCTCTAGGGGAAAATACTAGTGTGATTGGCTGACAATAGTAAGGGCCGCTTGAATTTAATTAAAGTTGGGGCTTTGCCAATTGAGTGCCATGAAGAGAGAAAAGGGTAGGAGAAACAAGGGTCTATGTAAGGGAGTAATTATTGATAATAGGCCATGCAATTAAGCTGGATAATATAATAAGTGAGGATTTAAGGGAGTGAGGAAAAGTAAAATCATGGTGGGATGTTTGAATGTGTCTGAAGAACTGTTGGAATTAAGAAACTAGCCATAAGTCTAGGCCATGGTGCTGCAAGAGTGAGAGGCTTTAAATTGGTATCGTGGGGTGAGTTAGTAGTAGTGACGAGGTCTAGCCCAGGACCTTGAGAGTGGGTGATTGAGGAAAGGCAGAGGCCAAAATCATTGGAAGGGAGGAGGCCAAGGAATGGAGAGGCCAGGGTATCAAATTATCATCCTTGACTATGCAGATATTGAAATACTCAGGAATTATGTTAGGAGTATTGTTGAAGAAAACAACAGCAAGCTTACAAATTAAACCTTTAAACAATGAGGGAGAGGGACCCAGGACATCTCGAAAGGACTGTAGCTTGGAGGGGTACTGAGTGGGATAGTCAGATGAGCTGAGACTCAAGGCTGACTATTTTCTGGGAGAAGGGAGGGAAATGGTCTAGCAGTAGAGCAAGGGAAATATGTAGCATAGCTTCATGTCCAGCAATAGAAGGAGTATGGGAGAGAAATTAGCTAGTACTTGAGAGGGTTCAAGAGGAGAATACCCTCAGGAGAGAATTGGCATTCCTTTATAACAAGAAGGGAAAGGAACGTTTAAAGAGGATGAAGATGGATCTATAGGAAGGGTTATGGAAGGCTGGCCATAAGTCAGAGAGGGCCCAGGGGAAGTGTTTCAGGAATCAGGAAGGATAGAAATAGGGACAGATATGCAGACATAGGTGGAACAGCGTGAAGGGAATCAGAAACTGGGCTTATTATGGCAAGTGACATAAATATGAATAAAGAGCACAAGTAGATTAGTCCTGATGGTCTCAAGGCATAAAGTAATGACGAGCCTCTTAACAGTGAGGGTTATGAAGGGTCATAGGTCTTTCTAGAACACTCAGTGTACTGAAGCTCCTTGTTGACTCCTGTCAGCGGCCAAGAAGAGGTGGAAAGGCTGGAGACCAATTAATGAAAATGAAGAGGGAGAAAAGTAGAGAGAACCCACCATGTTCTCCAAGGGAGTTGACTCAATTCTCAATTCTTTTAAAGGAAAGCAACAGAAATCACTTCTTCCTAATGAATCCAGAAGCCATAGAGCCTGTTAGTCTAGTCTCTTTGGCCTCCAATTTTCAATATATTCAGTTTAGTATGTTGTGTTATATATGCCTATATCAATAAAATCTATCCCTTGAACATAATATGGCACCACAATTGAGAGAGTCAGACATCCTGAGTTCAAAGTGCAGCCCTATTGGTGACAAACAATTGATCTCTCATGTCTCAGCCCCCTTTCAAGTAAAAGTGAGGTCATAATAGTACAGAGCTCAGGGGCTATTATGAGGATTCAGGGGTATATAAAGCTAATGAAACAAATGCTAAGTTAATTTACACAATATTATTTAAGAGTTCTCAGACATTTTGAGTTTAATATACATTGTGAATTTTCAAGAGAGAGATGTATTATCCGAAAAAGAGATTTGAATCCACACAGATACACATTTGAATTCTGCCTCAGCTTCTTACCAGTTATGCAATATTGGGCAAGTTATTTAATCTTTTGAAAATAGATGCATCTATTTTACCGAGTTGACGAGAGTCAGAGGGCCTAGAACATAGATACTATGTTCTTTTTGTTTCATATGTGATTTGGATTATTAGTAAATTTGTCATTTGATGTATTATAACATGGAAAGCATGTGTTTTAATTATTAGATACTATAACAATTTATTAATGAAATAATCTTGTAGCAGTTTACACAGAACCCTCTGTGGGGGCATACATGGCAATGGGGGGGTGTAAAAATAGTGACTAAACATTATTGTTTTGAATAATATCACAAAAGCATTTCTGGTTGAAATCGTTCTTATTTAAATTAGATGAGATATAAGTCATATCATTTTGTACTTAGGGTCCTACTTCAGTGAAAAGAAAAAAATCTATGGTGAAACTCCCTCTTCTTTTTTGTACTCCCTGATCCATGTGCCTAAATAGTAAATGACATAATAAAGAAAATAAAAAAGTTTTGTTGTCTTAATGGATGTGAATTCATCTTTTATCACGACTAAATCGTTGTGAACTCTGGGATGAATAACTGGTTTCCTCTGAAGAGTAATTATGTCCCAAAAATTGTCCATCAGTCTGTTTGCCTTACAGCCACTTCTCCATCTCTTCTAACTGTCCCTTTGCTGAGCAGTGGTTCTCTTCTACGCTACTTGAGTACTCATGACACCAACACTATGGCAACACGGTCTTATTCAGGAATTGTGTTAAGGCTTTGAAGGCTCAAGAGTCCAGGGGATGTTTATGACCAGATATTTGATAGGACGCTCACCACTGGCCACTAGCGCAACAGAGCTCTATAGAGCGCGTCCTTGTTTCTGAACTGAAACCACAACACTGTATATTTGAGGAAGACTGAGACCTCTTTGAGCTTTATTCCATGAACTAACAGGAATAATTGTCATGACAAAAAAAAAGACTAAAATAATTACTTGAAACTATTCTGAAGAAATAGTTTTCATCTGTCAATGAAATAATCCCAGAAAGATTAGAGGTGAATCATTTAAGACCACAGATGTTTCTCATTCCTAGGATCGTTTTGTGATTTAACTATTTTGCTTGGAACTACAAAAAGATAATTTGCAATATGGATAATGTATATCTTTAGTGTTCAATAATCTCATTTATTATCAGATAACACATAATGTTATTTGTGCTTTATATCTTAAAGTGGCATAGAAAACACCGAGTAAAAGAATTCATCAGAAGTGTTGACAAGATTTTTAATTCCTTCTGTTTCCTTTGATATTTTTCTTAAATAGAATATGTAAGCACTGCAACCCGTACGTAAAACACATCTCAGTTTATGTTTATTCTGCTTTTTATTGCACATTTGAAAATTAATAATTCAATGTTCTAATATTAGCTGTCATCTTAGCTGTGATAAAATTAATAATTCATCAAAATGATATCAAACAAATGGTGCCTTTTTTGTTCTAGATGAGAAATAGTCCTTTCGGCTTTGAGAAACTACAATTGGTGAATTTATTTCTTTTATTTTAGGTCAAATAATATTTAAACATTTAAGCTACAATTTTAGTGTTTTCATTTTAAACATGGAAATCTGCATATATCACCATTGATGCTAAAGAAAACAACCTTCCTCTTGTTATAGTCGGTTGTTCCTACCCTTGCTCATTTCTTGGCAGATAAACATTCTTCAGAAAAACCACAATAAAGAGTCATGTTTTGGAAAAGTTGAATATAAATGATTTCTTCTTTGGTTCTGGTTGATGTTTACTCTGCCTTTCACAGGCTAGAATTCTCCGTAGTGAATGATGGGTGCAATAGTAAGAGACTGAAAAATTCTTCTGAGAATAATATATTTTCCTTGAATCTATTTGACTGTATTTCAAGTTAAAATAATGTGATCTTTAAAGTATTTATTTTCAGTTAAAAAAAATGTGATCTTAAAATACCTGCTTTCAAGAGTCCTTATATTTTCTCTTATTTTTCTAAGGATAGAAGCTTTGTCTCTTTTTAATTTATAGTTCTTGTTTTGGGGCTCCTAGGATTGGGTGTAGGAGTGAGATGAAAGCAGTTTATTTAAATCCCACCTTTTTCATGCCTGTGTTTTCTCTCAGGTGAGTCACTGGCAGGTGTGTGGCGTAGGGCAGAAGCATCCTAGCTTGTGTGAAGGCTTGAGCTATTGTCATTCCTCGGCCTGGTTTTATGGATCATATTTGTAAAATAGGAGATTTGCAAAACACCAGTGTAGGTTCAAAGCCCCACTATAAAATTCTTAACATAAGTCTTGTAAATCATACAGAATCATGAGTCTCCCATGTTCAGGTATGGTAAGGAGTGAAATTGTCCTGGGCAAGCGTGAAGATTTGCAACCTGCCTTTTCACTCTAGTTCACTCTTTTTTGACCTATTGCTTTAACTCAGCTTCCCCAACATGAATGTAAACTGCTACTATCTGGAGTACTTGCTAAAATGCAGAGTCCACGCCCAGTTTTAGAGGTTCTGTCTGATGCAATGAGACTAGAGTAGAGCCCAGAAATCACATTTTAAAATAAGGACTCCAGGGAATACCCCTGTGGTGTAGTGGTTGGGTTTGGTGTACTCCACTTCAGCAGCCTGATTTCATGGGTTTGGATCCCGGGTGCAGACCTACACCACTTGTCAGCTGTGCTGTGGCACTGACCCATATACAAAATGAAGGAGGACTGGCATAGATGTTAGCTCAGGGCTAATTTTCCTCAAGCAAAAAAGGGAAGATTGGCAACAGATGTTGGTTCAGAGTAAATCTTCCTCAGCAAAAAGAATAAAATAAAATAAGGACCCTAGATAATTCCAATACAAGTAGCCAAGTAAAGGTAACAATCTATTCTGGATTGACTGAGATCATCCCAGCATTACTCTTTTTTTTAAGGAAGATTAGCCCTGAGCTAACATCTGCTGCCAATTCTCCACTTTTTGCTGAGGAAGACTGGCCTTGAGCTAACATCCGTACCATCTTCCTCTACTTTATATGCAGGACGCCTACCACAGCATGGCTTGCCAAGCAGTGCCATATCTGCATCCGGGATAGGAACCAGCAAACCCTGGGCCCCTGAAGCAGAATGTGCGCACTTGACCACTGCGCCACCGGGCTGGCTGCCCAGCATTACTCTTAATACTAATAGTAAACAAATTAAGCATGCCCCCTTTAACTCTTGAAAATGTTTAGGTTTGGATGATAGATAGTGTGGTCACCTTATCCACAGACCACACTTTGAGAAACACACAATCCTTGTCTCTAAGTGAAGCGTAACTCCCAAGTTTAGCGAAGAATTTTGATGTTGTGGACTAGAATTGGTTGTCAGGTTAACAATAAACTACTGTACCTTAAAATGCTTGTTTTCTTCCTGCCCTCCCTTCCCCCTGGTGACTCATACCAGTGTCTAATTTGCTGCATTCCTTCTTTTTTTTGAATGCATTCAAACACCATTAGTTTGTGTTTGGATTATTCAAATAAGCATGTACTTCAAAGTTACTAGCATTCACACTAAAATGTAGATTTTTTCATTGGGCCTGTAAGGCTTTAAGAATTTGTTTACATATTTGAAAGTAAATCAGCGATGTGCAAAGACCCTGATAAATCTGTCAATAGGAACAAAATAAAAGAGGACATATAAAATACAGAGGAATTGACAGTATTCTATCTTTTCCTCCTACTTTTCACAAATTGAGTAGGTGTCGTCACAGCAAAGAGAAGCAGTCCTAAAAGTTTTCCTTCCTTATTTAATAGAATTTGTTTCATTACAATAACTCATTTATTGCAAGTTTCTATTTCAACCAATATTGAGTCACTGCTATATGGAGAGTAATATGTTAGGGCCTATAGATGCCAAGAAAGGAAAACATAGTTCATTCTCTTGAGAAGAGCATAATCTAGTATAGCAAGTAGACAGATAAACATTTCTTTAAATTGTGATGCACATTGTAAGAGTCAATATGCAAAATGCTATGGGAACATACAAGATGGTTAACTCAATTTTTACTCTAAAAAATGCAGCAGTATGTTTTTTCATAGACATCTAAGCAATGGAACATTTTGTCAGGGAATCCATTAATAACAAATACCAGTTGAAGCTAATAGTCATATATTACAAAAAATGAAATTTTTGTGAAGTTTGTTCAACCAACAATATTTGTTGAATAAGAACCCACTATGTGCAAATTATTTCACTTGGCACTGAAGGTGATAAAGCTATTACATAAATCATACTTTCTACCCACAAAAGGCTTGGAGAGGTGGCATATAATGTACAAAGTAGAAGGTGGTTTGTGTAAAAAGAAGAGGTGAGTTGACATGATACAAGATTTGAGACAAAGACAAATTTCCTATTGGCTGGGAAAAAAATGTGACAGTCTATAATATTGAAGGCCATATTCCAGCTTCGACTTTCTGTGTAAGATCTTATAGATTTGTCTGCAGGTATTTTTCTGTGATCATTTTCTAACCAAAATATTTCATAAAAGTTTTCTGACAAAGATAATATATGACTTGTTCATTTCTTCCCTGAATTCTTGGATTTTGTTTGCTCATTTGAACAACAATATAGACATATAGCTCTACTCCCTATTAAGTAACTCATTTTATTTAGGACCCCAAAAGTATCACCAGAAGAAACCACATGTCACAACTCTGTGCCTCATGCACACATTTTGCAATATGACAATTTCTGTTTAACTACCCAATGCTTTCTAAACACTCTTCAGTGTCTCGTATGCTCTGTCACCCTACATTATACGAGGCAAGAACCTCGAGGGCAGAGACCATATGTTTGTGCATTTTTTAAATATATTTTCCTACCCATGGGTGGCCTTCAATAGATGTTGGACCAACTGTCTATCACCTGGAACTGATTTGAGGGATTGAGGAGTCTCAAGAATCTGAAGTCATGAATTATGGGAAAATAATGTCTTTTCACTACTTCAAGATTTGTGTGTTATAGTATGCCAGTGCAACAGTCTGAGTGTTTATGTCTTCCCACAACTCATGTGTTGAAATCCTAATGCCCAATGTGATGATATTAGCAAATAGAGCTTTGGGAGGTGGTTAGGTCATGAGGACAGAGGCCTTATAAATGAGATTAATGTTCTTATCAAAAAGTCCACCGAGAGCTCCCTTGCCCACTTCTATCACATGAGGAGACAATGAGAAGTCTGCGACCTGGAAGAGAGCCTTCACCCAACCACACTGGCACCCTGATTTCAGAATTCTAGCCTCTGGAACTATGAGAAATAGGTTTCTGTTCTTTATAGGCTACCCAGTCTGTGCTATTTTGTTATAGCAGCCTGAACGGACTAAGACAGTGAGATACCTTGGAGAACAAAGGAGCTACAAAGATGAATAAGATACAAGTAAACCGAGCAATTATAGTTTATTCTTAGGAACCACATTTCAAGTAACATGGGGTTAAAAATTGAACAAAATTCCACTTCAGCATCAAACATTCTCTCATTTGGTTCTCTTCTGAGGCAGATAAATAAAAGCTAGATTGAAGAAAAAACTTTCCTAACTAATAATACAATATGATTGAAAAACATTTGTCTTATGGAGACAGGAACATTGCATGCATCTGTTACATAGCTTAGGTTCTCAAGACTACAAGTCAGAATTATTTTTTCCTGTATACCCTTAGGGTATATAATATCCCATAATATCTGAAACCGGCAAGTCAATTTTGCTTAGGAAATTTCAAAATTACAAACTTTTTGACCAGATTTTTCCTCTTCCTATCAACCACATACATTTATTGAGCTTTATTTTTTGTTAGTATCAAAATCTATTGATTCACAAGATAAATATTGACCTGACCTTGCCTTCACCTCAGTTTATATCTACTTCTTAAGTCAATAAATCTAGAAACTGATCTGACAGCAGTCAATATTAGTTTAAAATTCTTAAAATAGCAGCTTTGTTGTAAGGTAATAATTCAGTATTGTATAGATCCTGACTCAAAGAAATAAAAAGGGAATGTAACTTACCAATTTCCTAGATAAAACTATTTCTGTGTCATTTGGTTTCAAATACAAGGATACCACTCATGCCACAGAACATCTCTACTTTAATGCCTATATATTTTAGACTAATCTCTGACCCAAAGTATTTGAAATACTTTATCCCATTTGCTGTTGGCAATTGAACACATGGGTCTTGCTTTGATTCTAATTATAATTAAGCTATATAATTATTCTCCAAATGACTGATGCTTTCCGTTGGGCTCAGTTCCCTCTGGACTGAATTTTACCTGGAGGTATAATAAATACAGTCAACAGCCATACTGGACTTTAGGAGTTAAAGGCAGTAATACATTTGTTACCTCATTAATCTGCTTGTTTTTATCTTTTCAAAGTCTAGGAGATATAAAACTACAGGTCAAGATTTGCATATATTTATACTATAGATAAAGGAGGTGAGCTTAGGGGCCTGGTCGTAACCAAAGCAATATATTCTACAATTTATTACTTTTTTTTAAGGCCACAGCACTCATCTTTTACTTACACTATTTCCCAGGGCTTTGGAGGATGGATGACATATCATAATTCTGAATTCCATAATGAAATCTCCCAAAATGCTAAAAAAAAAAAAAAAAAACGCTTTCAATTTCCATGTGAGTAACAAATAAGGAAATTTTCTTTTGGAAATAGTCTATACCAAGTTATGTTCTAAAGAAACAGGTTGTGATATTAAAATGTATATAAACAGACCACCATTTAGAGATTGGGTCCAAATGTCATGGGAATAGATGATGAAATCAAAACAAAAATGTTATACAGTTTTTATTTCACGCATTAAAAGCATCCTGCTATAGGACATTTCAAAGTGTAGTGTGGGATATAAGTTGCTAATAGTCTTATTAAAAGTTTAGTCCATTCTTAGTGAATGATTACCTAACTAGAGCACAGTCATGCAAATTTGCCAAACGATGCAAGGGAAATACAAATGCTTCAAGAAACACTGATGCTTCACTTGGAATCACATTAGAAAACTTTATAAGTGCAAAGTTAATAATCCTTCCAAAAATTTTAAACTTTTTGGGGGCAGATGTTATATATCTTATTTATATTCACATCTTTACAAGTATGTATGTGTAACATGCTTTTCATGTATGTGGCTCTCAAAATCATATGCATACAATAAACTTAGGCAAATAATTTTTATTCTACCTTAATTAACCATCTTTGGTGTTCTTTAGAGAAATGCTAAATCTAGATTTAGAAGAGACTTAGTGAATACAGCAGCTAACTATAAGTCTTGATCATGACATGACATATTTCACCACACAATGTGATCAGAGTAAGGGTCATGAAGGAAAGCCCCATTGGCAAACAGTAGACTTGATAAGGTTAGTATTATCATTCATTCTTTAACTTTTGATCCCACTATTCTCACAAGTTGCTTTTTTTTATCCTGTACTATTTCTTATAATCTATTCCAGCTTCACGAATGTGTGTTTACACTGAATTTAGCATTATAATAAATATTAATTATACTACTTATTGAAAAGAATTCAGACAAGGTATTTCGAAATGATCAAAATGCAGTTCATAATAATTATGTAACTAAGTCTTTATAGTAAGATAAAAAGTAAAGAAAATATCATAAAATAATTCTAATTTATGTCCAAAAGAATTAAAAAAAGTTAAACGGAACTCCTCATCTAATTATTCAGCTCTCTCTCTTCTCATATATCTAAGAAACTGAAAATGGTTACAGAGAGACAGTTATTTCCAGAGAACTGGCATTTGAAATTCAACAAAATGAATTCTCCTCTTACCTAGAATTCTTTATATTTTTCATACTTAGTTTTGGTTAACAGAGAGTGCTGCTTACAGTATCTCTCATTTGTGTAAGTGAAAAATAACTATGTTTTTATTACTTAAAATATTACAAAAAGGGACAATATGCTAAAAATATGCAGTGAACAAATATCATCTGTACAGACTGGAAGAGAACCTTCATAAATTAACCTTATTAGTGCATTACTGTAAGCGAATGCCAAAAAAGCTCCTAATTTGCATTAAGATAGATTTTTCAGGTTGGCTGCATGATTTAATTAAAGAAAAGATTAAGAATCATTAAACAAGCTGCTCTACCTTGCAATAACAGAATTCATATCTGATTCAGGTTAACGAAAACACAGATGGTGATTCAGTAACTGTTGAGTTGCTGTAACAGAATGAAAATGATCCCATTAGTTCTCTGGAAATGTGAGGGAATTTGGAAATTAGTATGCAGATACATTGTATGGTGCTAGACAGCTTGGTCTGCTCGGATCATCGCTGATTATACTTTGTTTGGGTTGGCAACACTGAACTTCTAAATGAAAAAGTGTTCCAGGATACCACAGTTGGAAACTGTTCAAGGTTGAAATAGGTGTGCAGGCTTTCAAAAGGAGAGAGTTAAGTAAACAAATGTCAATCAATCCAGAGCTGGAAACTTTTTTTCTTTTCCTTTAAAAAATATGTCTGTTCTTAAGAAGCAAGTGTCATAAAATTGAAACCCGTTACTGGATACATATGTCCGTATGGTATTTATTATTACAAAAGCATTTTAAACGCATAGTATCAATTTGAGGAAGATGTGCAAGCATTTTAATAGCCTTTTTTTTCTGGCAGAAATAGAAAAATCCAGTCACTATGAAGATGATTATATTTTTTCACAAAAAGAAATCAATATAATTCTGATGGAAAATGTTATGACAGGATAGAAAAAGTGTAAGTATAATGGCTATTGAAAGCTTAAAGGTGTCAATAAAGACCAGAAAGTAATCCTCAAGGAGCCTTCTGGGAAAGAACAACTTAAACAAGTAGCATAGTCAATCACCGCAGCTGACAGAAATAGCCATCCCGTTCAAGAGCACAGCTACACGTGCAGCCTCCATTTTTAACACCTGGTTCAGGCCATTGGTCTGAGTGCTCAGGCTCTGACTCTTTGCAATGAATCTCAGGGACTTTGCAAAAGACCCAGCTGGACAGAAGTCCTCAAAGGCAGGCAGCAAATGACCCTGTTCCGTTAACTTGTTACAATGCAGCAGATATAACAACAGCAGTTTAAAGTTTATTTCAGGCCTGTAATTTCCCAGCAACTAACACACAGGCCAGAACAGAACACTGATCATACGGAATGTTCAGGGGATTATAATAAAATGGAGGTGAGACATTCTAGATTAAAATGTTCCCTGTTTATAGTGTGTTACAATTTTTCCAGAATATGGCACTGTAGTAAGGACTTCATCCTGCATATGCAACCCACCATAAAACATTAAAAAAATTGACATCACGTAGTCTTGGACAACCTATATTTTCAAATGTGATAATATTAATTTCATGGAAAACATAACCTTTTTTCAGAATTAGCACAATAAGGCTTTAAGCCAATTGACTTTTCTCTGGCCATTACTATTGATTTCATTAAACTTTTTAAAAAGAAATTTATATCACCATTTTTTTCTAACTTTCTAAAAATGATAGTCTATAGTGCATAACAGCTTCAACACCTGGCAACATTTAAAAGCACACATTATAAACATTAGTGTCTTGGTTACAAATGACATCCCCATAGTTCCTCCACTACAAGCCTTTTTTATGGCTTTCAAACTAGAGTTCTAAGGAAATTTTACTGTTGAGAAGAAATGCTACAAAATACTTTCCACTCAATGTGGGATACAAACACAGTATCTATAATTATAAAGGCCTTGGTCCACCCCCATTCCTATTAACCACAACTTCATCTGCTCTGTCTTCTTTAATAAAATATTCCATGCCAGTTTCCCCAAGTACTGTATCATCAAGAAAGACACTGGGTATACGGATTGTGCATGCAACATATGGTACTATTTTAAGTTGAGATGTTTAAGAATAAAACTAGATCAAGTTGTTATTTGCCACTACAGTTTAGTATGGTCCCTATTACATCAATGGGAGCCACCTTCGCACTGAATGCTCAATGATCTTTTTAGCTACATTTAAATACGATTATGTGAAGATTTGTAGTCAGTGCTCTCCTCCAGTGTTCAATAATGATTTCAGCTAGATTTTTCTTTTGGTATGATGTCACTTCTTTTCATTATCTCTATGTCTGAATATTCTCTGGAAAGGTTTGAAGCCAATGGAATGGAGATTTTTGGAAAGAGTTATGATACATGGCAATTTTTTTATGCTATTTGTTAACCCATTTCCTTTAAAACAAGAGCCTATGCTGTGGCAAATTGGTATTTTTTTTATTGTTGTGAAGCTGTTTATAGGTGTTGCAATATTAGCTTTGCAATGACATGGAGAAAAGTTGATCTATAAAAGTAAAAAAAAAATAAAATACAAGAAAGAAAGAAACAGTAGGCTTCTTTATTTTAGAGAAAGCGTCACCATAGGATTCTTTATTATAAATAGTTAATTCCTGGTGGCTGTAGCTTATTTACAGAATAAAGCAAATATTTGCCCACATTCAGGTAAACTTTCCTATGTGACATAAAGTTGGATAAATATATAAACCAAATTTCAAACCATTATGTTTAAAAGGCCATTAAAATTAAAATATAATTTAAATGTACATCAAATTAGTGAAAAAGAATGAAGGCTTGGTATTGCCCTTAGTTAATCTGCATTTACTTATCATTTCTTAAGTTAATATTTTAAAATTATCTACATATGCCACATAATGTACTAGCAAATATCACAAGAATTTACATTACTTTATCAGTACTACCTTGTTATTACTTCCATTTCAAAGATTATCACATTGAAATTTAAGTAACTTAGCAGTTTTCATAGCTAAACAGGATTTGACCATGGCACTTCTTATGCCAAATTCAGCTATGTTCCTTTCAATAGTCATTAACCTCAACTAATGCAACTACTGCAATCCTTACTATACTTCCGATTCAAAAGAGCCTCTGAGTGGTAAATAATGCAGGTAAGAGGCAGTTCTGTATTCAATTGTACTGCGCCAAATTGATTTCGACCTGTTGACACGTTGCTTTGCAAAGTGTTCTGTAACTTGTTTCTGACACGTGTGGTCTATGTTTCCAACAATGTAGATTTAAGTATTGATCACTGTAACCACTGTGCCCAGGATAGAGAATGAACACCCCTACCACAAGCATCAAAATGCATACAAAAGAGCCATGAAAGTCTCCATTGGAGAGAGCCTTTGTTTACTCATTCACAACCAATAAATTAAGGGATATATTTGTTTATCCTTCACTTACCTGAACAAATTGTTTCCACAAAGTGGTAGGAAAGAGTTCCCTACCCCGAACTGCTGGAGGAAAATTGTCTCCGTTCAGGGAAAAGGTGGCCCTGAGCTACTACCTATTCAGCAACCAAGTTAATCTGGCAACCTGCCCTGGCAGAAATTCTATTCTAGTTCTTGTCCAGAGTAGAGGCGCTATTCTCCGTGGTCTGCTTAAGGCTGACCTGCTCTTAAATAGAAGGAATCCTATCTCCTGCAGAGGCAAAGTTTGAAAATAAATTATTGGAAGAGGGAGAGAAAGTGCTCAAAGAAGAAATTATCCTATTAGCATTAAATAAATGGAAGCAGGGGAAAGGAAGGAGCTTAAAGGAAAATGAGGAGGGGGAGAAGGAAGAGAGGGAGAGAGAGAGAGAGCGGGAGGGAGAGGGAAAGGAAGAAGAAAGAAGGGAAGGGAAGAGAAAGGAACAGGAAAGAAGAGGAGGAGGAAGAAGGAAGAGAAGAAGCAGCGAGATATCAAGGTAAAAACAAAAGAAAGTGATTAATTAAAAACAAACTGAAAAGAGGAAGGAGGGAACAGGTCATGAGACAACAGGGAAACACTCTGATGATCCCTGGGCCAAAACTAAATTGTCATGAATCCAGAGGTGTTTTTCTTTCTCTTTTTCCCCAATCAACATCCCAGTGCTTTCTCCTATCTTCTCCTAGAAATAAATAGAATAAACACTGGACATTCTTTTCCTGATAGGGTTCCCATTTACTCTCTCAGCTAACAGACCAGCTTTGGTAGACAAAGCATGACAGCGTAGTGGTGACGTCAGTGTCTTGTCCAATAGACAACAAAGGGCAATAAAAAAAAATGGCAGTAATCCTTATAAGCAGACTACGTTAGAGGAAAGTCAAAGAGGTCACTGTGAAATCATTGAATGCCTAAACTACCAGGAAAATTCAATATCTTAGTACTTTTGATTATTTAGGTCACCTTATCCTTTGTATCTATAAGTGCCTCCTGGTCAAAAAAGGATGTTAATATGTAAACAGATGGCAACTCTAGCAAATATAAATTCTTTTTCTTTAATGCATATAAGTATCTTTTGTGTATAGCATCCCACAGGGCCAACCAAAGCTTCAATTGTTCTATTCCCTGCTGCATCATATGTCTTTCTACACACTTATTGATCAATAGCTCCCGGCTGCCACAACTCCCTTCAAAATAGAGAACCCCTCAAAATCCATGAAAGCAAATCTTCAGAGAAAATAAGATTGGAGGGCTTGCCCGGTGGCGCAGCTGTTAAGCATGCACGTTCCACTTGGGCGGCCTAGGGTTTGCTGGTTTGGATCCCGGGTGTGGACATGGCACTGCTTGGCACACCATGCTGTGGTAGGCATCCCACATATAAAATGGAGGAAGATGGGCATGGATGTTAGCTCAGGGCAAGTCTTCCTCAAAAAAATAAAAAAAAAGAAGATTGGTTGCAATTTCACAACTTAATGTTGTTCTGACTGCTTTGCCATACATACTTGTTAGGTTGTATAAATGTGGTATCAAAATGAAAGAAAAACAAATGAATGAGTCAAAGATAAAACAGTGTGGAATTAATAAAATTCAACATAATAAAAATATCTACCTTAAAATGCTATTATAAGAATTAAACAAATTAATACACATAAAAATATCAAGCATTCAATACATATTAGCTATCATTAGTTTTTATTATTTATGAAATGTGTAGACATAGATACATGATACAAGGAATTTCATGTAGATCAGTATATCAAAATTAAAATTTTAGATATTAAGAACTTTTCTTTTTCTCCCCCAAAGACAGCCTATCTTTCTCTATAATCTCACAAAAGTACAACTGAATGGCAAGTCAAGAATTTACAAAAGGTCATAGAATGGGACAACGGTCATATTCTCTTTAGCCTGCTTTGCATCTAAAGAAAATAGAGGTGAATTTAACTGGTAAACAACTGTTTTGAAAGAGAAGGTGGCTGCATCAGTCATAGTCCTGGGATGGAAGTGGAGATAGGATTCATTTTCAATGAACACTGAGTAACTCCATTCAAACCATTAGTTTCATTATTTGGTTCTATTTACTATGTACCACGGCAATAAATACTATAGAGCATTAAAATAAAATTGAGGAAGTTGTAAAAATACTTCCTAGAGATAGTGTTTGAATAGGGAATAACTGTTATAAGTTCACAGGAAACTGTTAAAAATCTAAGATACAGCTAAAAAAGAAATTAGCAACTTCCAGTGACAGCTCTAGTTAATAAAGAACACAGCTCTATGGATGTCCTACAGATTTACAGAGCCTGTTGGCAATATGGTCATTGTACTTTCAAGTGAGATGGCTCCCACCAGTAAAGGGCAGGTTAATTTATCCTAATACACACTGGAGAATGTTGTAGAAATTCTTAGATTTTTTAAAAAATAGAGAGACGAATTGAAAGAGGTAAATTAAGCTGCACCACGCCGTTCACACTCTGTAATGGCGCAGTTCTTGGACCACGATAGGGACTCAGTAAATACTGATTGATTAAACTATTGCACATGCTTTAAATTCCTCATTGGGCCTAATATTAAGAAAATATAATTCTTCTCCTAATTAATAAGAAAAATAGATTAACGAAAACTAAGGGAAATAAAGTCAAAGTTTTTTTACATACAGTCTTGTTTTTGGAATTACACTTTATAGAGGCTCAGAGTTTTCAGTCTTGTATGAATCTAAACATCATCTGTTACAACTCAATCATTTTATAGATGATTACATAGAGGTTCAGACAGGTTTTAGTGGAGTTTTGAAAATCATGGGGAATTAGTGTATTAGTACATTATCCTCATGTAGCAAAAGGTCTATATTTTAGTTTAATAATTAGGATGAAAATGAAAACTTTACATGGCCAGATCAGAAGGTCATAACAACAGTTTGAGGTGGGCGCCTAGATTTACCAATATCAAGTGAATTGAAAGTGAGACAGGTCACTCTAGAAAAACCTTTGAAGTGGATATCAAGGACCTGATTCTTGGAGACTCATGTCCTCTTTCAGATTCAAAACATAGTCAAGGGTTCAAAATTAAGAGAGTATTTTATGGTGAGATTTTTAAAGAGCTACTGAATTGCTGTTACACTTCTCCAGGGAGCTGGGTTGGGAGTGCTGCCTCAAGCCTAGTAAGAGCTTATTGAAACGGGGGCCTTTTTTGGGAAAACCTAGAACACTAGTGCCTGTGTCTGTTTAGTAACTGTATTCACCTCCGGCAGTAAAAAGTAGGGATTGGGTAGAGGTTGGGCCTGCACTCCCAAAGTTTCCTGAGGCAGAGGGATGTGAGTATTCCCATGCACCAGATGTGGGCCACATGGAGACTAGGGCCCACCTGTGGCCTTTTGGGCTCCTGCTAAAGAAGACCTGGCAGGGTCATGGACTCCAACAAGGAGAATGGACGGAGGAGTGGATGTTGGAAGACCACAGGGTGAGGAGGAGCATCAGTCAGAGGATACAAGATATATGCCACCTAATTTTGTCAGAGGGACACTGCAGGCAGGAAGAACTCCTAAATGTGCCTATGAAATGAAAGTCAGCCTTAAATATCTGCCCACCAGAGGGTCTCAATGCTGGGAGACAATGGCACCAGCCACATGGGGCTATACTCTTTCCTCACAATCTCTTGCACCCTTGAGCCTGACCCATGGGAGGTTAGATGCAAGAGAATGCTGCAGAAGGAGAAATAGAGGTCAAAGCGGGGAACGGGCCAGGTAGGCCGGGGGTTGAGGCGGGTGCAGCCCTCTCATGTGCCCCATCCCTGCTGCCCCCCAGGATGGAGAGCGGCAGGGAGGACGAGCGCCTGCGCTGTGCTGAGCTCCAGCGAGAGGAGAACCAAAGAGAAGCCCATACTGCCCTGCCTTCTCCCAGTGCCCCGAGTAGGCCCCACCTGGGGGAGAGATTTAGTGCCACATCAAGTTAGAAATCAGGATTATTACAAAAGATGAGAGTGCTATTTTCTGAATTGAGACTGGGTTTGTGACTGAAAACAACTAGAGGATTTTTATTACCAGTGAGTGTCCCAAAGGAAAATGGACATCTCTAGTGACTGGGAAAGACATTCTCTGACTAAATAAATTTTAAAGGGATAGTGGCATCCAAAAATAAAGTTTTATTTTGCTTATGCTCCAAAAATCCTGCATAAGCTTGTAGAACTGTTTACTAATACAAATACTAAATGTATAGAAAAATGCACATCATATTTATTGATACTATAATATTAACAAGCCATAAAGTATTTCTAAAATAATTTAATAATTTTGCTATGAGACTAGACAGCTATTTTCAGGTTGTTCTATCCCTTCAACTAGTAGCAATCAATACGTCTACAGATTACTTAAATTTGGTTAGAGCAGTGATTCTCAATCCAGGTGGTTTTGTCCACAGGCGATATTTGGCAAAACCTGTAGACATTTTTGGTTGTCACGATTGGGGGTTGCTGCTGGCATCTATTAGGTAGAGGCGAAGGATGCCACTAACCATCCTATAATGCACAGGACAGCCCCTACAACAGAGAATTATTGAGCCCAAAATGTTAATAGTTTCATGATTGACTTAGAGGCATAATCATAAAAGCGTTATAAGTTAGCATGCAAGGCTGAGAAAAGATATTATGCATAGCTTCCATATTTAACAAATGAAATCTAGATAGTCTTGTAGATTATCCTCCCTTATTCTCACTGGGTACTTCTTGTCAGTTCCATCTTCTAGCACTTCCTTCTTTGAGCGGTGCTAGGTCCATGACTGGGATCCAAATGTGTAAACTGTGGGCCTCTGAAGCGAGTGCACGACTTAACCAGTATGCCACTGGGCCAGCCCCTGATTGACCTATTCTTGGAGTTCCTCAGGGCTCAATGCGGCCTTCTCTACTCCTGTGTGCCTAGTTAGTTTCATCTCTTAACCAATTTGTAAAATAAACAGGCTAGATGAGATGATCATTTGGGTTCCTTCCACCTCTGACATTGCAAGATTCAGGTTTACCAATTTTTTTTGATAGAGAGAAATACACAAAGAGGAAGAAGGAAATAATGAAAGTCAAATAGAAAGTAAAGGTAAATAATGTACATGAATAATTTGAATGATACACAAAACAATTGATAAAAGTACATTAGTACAGATTTTGGTCTCAATACATTTTCCAACTAGATATATTTAATGATATGGAAGCTATGATAGTTCTGCCTTTTATTCTAATATTCTGATTTAATGATAATACAAGGGGTGAGCCTAATGATTCCTGATGTGGTACCTAGAAGCTAAAAGATGTTCAGTAAAAATTTCCAACATGAAATAAAATATTTCCCATTGTTATTGGAGAAGTACCTTTTGTGATTCTTTCTACATGATGCAAGTATATTTTTGCTGGAAGATAAGGAAAGTTCCCTTTCTTCAATCTGGACATATTCCTAAGCCAGTAGAATTATTTGCCTATGATCTGAGCTCTGACATATCAGTAACCAGGGAGGATTGGTCAGTGAAATCAGCAGTTACTCTCACGCAATGATTGCTTGAGAACCTATCTGCTTGATAACGGTAGCTTGGCTAAATTGAGTAGATGGTCTGAAAATAGATAGCTACTCTTCCATTTAGGGAAGAACAGAATTTGGAAGATGAGCACAGAAGGAAAATCAAGATTAATTCTAAACATACTTTGTGACTTTACATAAAATCCACTAAAAACCTCTTCTGTTTACTCCTATTTTTTGCCTACTTTATTTGGAAAAATAGGGAGATTTACCATTCTTCTACTTGAAACACGCTATTTTTTTACCACATGTAAAAAGATCCAAACCATTTAATGTATAACAATCTATTCTGACAAAATGAAGAAATACCTTTAATTTGAAATATTCTTGAGAGGGAACAACGTTACCAAAATGTCTCCTCTACTTCTAAAATCAAACGTCCAATGTTTGATAAATTGAGCTCAATCCAGAGAAGTAACTGTGTAAGAACAATTTATGATTCCAGAATGTGAATTTTACCTAAGTTTATTTGTACTCTCAAATAGACTATGATCATTTAACCAAAAAGCTTTGAAAATGCCAAACTTCCTTATCTCTCGCTGTCCCTTCCTCCTTCCCCCCCTTTCCCTTTCATTCTTGTTCCCTTTCCTGCCATGGCTTCTTACGTTATCTTTTGAAATGCATTGTCTTCCTAATCAGTTGACTAAATGCATGACATCCACTAGCTACCTGATTTTATCCTGAATCATTAAAATTCTACGTTTACGCTAGATCTACAGTGTACAGCCCCTGGGTCTTATTTTCTACAAATACCATTAATTTTTTGTTTGTCCTCTTGTGGTCTGTTACTCCACATTAGAGGTATGGTGGCACAGTACTGACTTGCATTGTTCCAGTCAGATCACACATAGTACAGTACAATTCAGCAGGAGTGATCATAAAAGCAGAATTCTCTCTCACCCTGGGAGGATTTCCCTTCCTGTAAAAGTTGAAAGAAATGTATGGAAGCTCACAGTAATACCACTCACAGCTTACTAGGCTATGAATACAACACAACTTCAGTAAGGGCAGCTTGATAGGCTGAGAGGAGTGTAGTGAGAAGATAGAAGTTAAAAGTACCTGCCAGCAAAACCCACCGTGATGGAGTGCCATCAATCCACAAGCCTTGAAACTCCAGCATCATCCAACTGCTAAAGCATTGTAAGATCAAATACTTATACTTAAAATTCAGAATGCATGTTTTTGTTGCTTTTATTTCAGTGTTCCTTCAGAAGAAGACACAATTTACAAGCATTCATTTGTCTTACTAAACTTGTGCTTCCGTCAAAACCTCATTAATTCTAAACTAAGCTAAGACGGAACCTAAGGGTAAAGACAGCAGAATAAAACTAAAGCACAGTATCTCTTTCCCATGGTATTCCCTCTCTGCTCCAGGAAAAAGGAAAAACTCTGCCACCATGAACACTTCCACAGTAATATCAAAAGGACAAGTGCAATATGGCAGCCAAGGACAGAAAACAAAAATTCTGGTGTGGCTTATATTTTTGCTGGGCTGCTATGCCCTCCCTCTCATTACCTAGAAATATTGCTGAAGAGACAATGTGAATGAGCAGAATTCAAAGAAAATTATTGAATTTAGAGAGAAATTTAGAGAGAGAGTGAATAGCTTCCCAAGAGAAAAAATAAATCACAGAAAAGGTACTGGGAGAAATTACTACATACAGTGGCAGGATCTCAGAGGACAAGCTAGAAAGAACCACCTGGGCTCTCCCATTATATACACTCGTAGTTTAGAGAGGAGTAAAACCAGAGAGCTAGGGGCCAAAAATGAAATCAAATGAAGCTAAATATCTCAGGCAATAAAACGAAACATTAAATTTAGTATAAAGATAAGTGAAACAAATCTTTGAAAGTAGAAAACGTGGAAGGACACGTTAAAAAGCCCCCGATGGTGGGGCTGGCCCCGTGGCCGAGTGGTTAAGTCCGTGTGCTCCACTGCAGGCGGCCCAGTGTTTCGTTGGTTCAAATCCTGGGCACGGACATGGCACTGCTCATCAAGCCACGCTGAGGCAGCGTCCCACATGCTACAACTAGAAGGACCCACAACGAAGAATATACAACTATGTACTGGGGGGCTTTGGGGAGAAAAAGGAAAAAATAAAATCTTTAAAAAAAAAAAAAAAGCCCCAGATGGTATGTGACCTCCCCTCCCCCAGCTATCAATATTGAGACCACAGACACCCTAATATGTCCCCCATTTTAATGCAGATTCTGATTCAGAAAACCTAGGGTGAAGCCTGAGATTCTGCTAACGCTTCTATGTGATGTTTGTGCTGCTGGTCCACAAAGACTTCAAGTAGTAAGGAAATAGAAAAAAGTAACAAGTGTACCTGGCTGTATGAGAGAAGCATAGGTTTTAGTTTTCCCAGAAAGAGAGAGAGAGACAAAATTGATTGATTCAAAGTCCTAGATCATTGCTCCCATGTTCCCAACTATTGGTTTGTCAAAATCTAAGAAAAGAGAGCAAAATCTGCAACCTCCAACAACACAGCACATACATAGTTCAGCTGAGCTCCGCCCTCTCCTCTTTACTCCCCTACTCACCCTGCCACACACACACACACACACACACACACATACAATTTCTCTCAACAGCTCAGACTACAGAGAAACACATTATGGTTCTGAGGTGAAGATAGTCTATCCTTAAATAAGATGGAAAGAGGATACAGGAGAATTCAACCATATTGTGTCAGAATGATGTAAAACTTGAATAAAGTCTCTCTGTTAAGTTAAAGCAATGAAAATGAAAAGAAATACAAAGACAAGTAAGCAAACATACTTTGGAGAAAAGAAGAGTAAAAAAGCAATATAGCATGCAAAAAGCAGATGAAGGCCACAGTCTGAAAGACAATATAACATGGATTAAAATAATATTTCTTCTGAGTGATTCACACTACGGAGGAATTTAAATTGGAACAACATTAGGGCTCAAAGATGAGTAACTTTAAAAAAAAGAATTAGCTGAAAATGGATTTTGCCTCACTAAGAGAACGTCACAACAAATAAAGTGAAAAAGTACATTCAAGTATGCATAAGAACCATATTGCCAACAGTGAGCGAGGCTTCATAAAATTTTAGTGATTAAAGAGAAAAGAGATGAAGACATTGAAGAAATTAATAAAAGTAATAAAATCAGGATACAGACAATACAATAATATTCAGTGTTACCAAATTAGAGATTTGAGCACATGGAAAAGAAACGCTCAATGAGTTAATAGAAACTTCCAGTTAATGATGTTTAGTTATACATATGGATTTACATCAGGTTTCATCAACTCAATAAAAAGATAAACTGAGACAAATTAACTGTATGCAATAGATATAGCCAGGTTACCCTATGTACAAGTTAAATATAACTGTAAACAACTACCGTTGGACAACTTACAGGCATAGAACATTAAGGACAAATAGCAAACAAAGTGAAAAAGGCCATTTTGAACAAACAGAGCAGATGCTATATCTATGACACAAGAACAGTATGCTATTTAAAAGCAAATATTAAAAGAACAGCAATGAGAAAAACCCAGAGCTTTTGGAAATTAAGTATATTACAACAGGAAGGAAAATTCAGTAGAACAGTAGGAAAGTAAATTTGATATATCTCCCAGACATGCAACATCTCAAATTGTTGAGCTACAGTACACCCTTCTCAGGAAGTTACTAGAACACGGGCAAACAGGAGATTAATCCGAGAAAGACCCAGATGTATCATCTAAGAAAAGAGAGGTGAATGGAATCCTCAGGCAGCTGGCAAGGGGGACACTGGGATGAAACCTGTGTAGCAGGCAGGAAGAGCAAGCATCCTGTCCAGACGAGACCAGGTGAGCAGGCTCACGAGGGATGTCCAAAGATTACACAACTGATAGAGCACTGATGTGATTAGACACACTAATATGAGCTTTTCATTAGGTAAGCTTTCAGGGAAGAATTAGTAATTAATAAAAGAGAAACTGAGCGAACAAAAAGCAAGATAACTATCAACTCCAGGAAAAACCATAAACTGTTCGAGACAGGAAATGTCATTATAGTCTCGTATGTCCATCTTTTGTAAATAGCATTTACATAGTAAACTGCTATGAAATCTGAGAATTATTAAAGGATGAGTCAGATCAAATAAAAACTATGTCCATGTAATATTTTACTTGTATTAACTCATTTAACTACCCATGGTGGATATCATTTTCCATTTCTTAGGGGAGAACTTGTCTAACTCTGATATTTTTAACAACAGAAAAGAGAAAAGGGAATATTTGTTTGAAATGCAGTAAGGGGCATTTATGTTGCAGTAATAAGCATTTGGAAAGTCAGTGCCAGAAAACATCCTGGTTAAGCTAGTGAACTTTAAGAATCATGGAGTTTTGCAGACATGTGAATGGGAGAAAGATTCAGGCTAGTGTCTGGATCCTTTACACAATATTCATTTGTTCATTCCATGGATGCTTTTGGAGCACTCCCTATGTGTAAGATTTTGTTTCAGGCCACAACGAAACAAGCAAAGTTTTCTTCCCTCATGGAGTTTACCTTCTCACTAATTTAATGTGAGAAGACAGTGGAACAATGTATAAGAGACCTGAAAATATTAAAGGCAGATCCAATACTAATTAATTATAACATAAAAGAACAAACATTCTCAAACATGAAAATGCTCAAGAAATTCAGCATCTGTGAGTTTTTTGGTTCAAGCCAACCAAGAGGAAATTTCAAATAAATAACTCAGGAATAGAGACACCATGGTAAAAGAACCAGGAGCAAGCACTTAATAGATTTAAATGCAAACTTAATTCTAAAAATCTGAGAATTTTATTATGAAATATAATGAAATTATAGATCTTGACATCACACATATTTATAATTATAAAAATTGAGAAACAAAAGACAAATGGAAAAAGTGCCTCTTCATATTTCTTCCTTTCATAGTGCAGGTAAAAAAACATTGCGCTTAACTTCCTAATTTTTGTAATAATCTTTTTCTTGAATTGAAAGGGATTTTTTAGTAATTAGTATTGTCTAGGAGTGATTTAAAATGTATCTGGACTTCATCAAATTCTTCAAAGTTATTTCAGATTTTCTTTATTCCTGTTTTAAATTTGAGTGCTGTTATATTTGACATTTTGTTTTATACGTATATACACATATATAATTTTATGTTGATAATATTATTCCTTTTCTAAATCCATCTACCCATTCTATCTTTCAGGAACAGAGTTCATCTTTATATAATAAAGGCCATTTCTGGATGATGGTTTGGGGGTCTTCCCCCCTCCTTTAATTTTATTTGAGGAAGATTAGCCCTGAGCTAACATCTGTCACCAATCCTCCTCTTTTTGCTGAGAGAGGCTAGCCCTGAGCTAACATCCGTGCCCATCTTCCTCTACTTGTTATGTGGGACGCCCACCACAGCATGGCTTGATAAGTGGTGCACAGGTCCACACCCCGCATCCGAAATGGTAAACCCTAGGCTGCCAAAGCGGAACGTGTGATCACTTTGTTAATCACTGTGCCACCAGGCTGACCCCTGGGGGTATGTTTTTATTTCCTTATTCATATTTGTTTTACTTCTTGAATTTATTATAATAAAATGTATCACTCTTATAAAATAGATACATTGTAAATATAAAAATATTTTTGCAGGGTTTTTGTTTCCTTTGATTTTATTTGATTTTCTAGGTACTTTTTATACCACATTTAGGCAATTGCTAAAGTACGTTAAATGTCATCTTTAACTCCAATCAGAAAATTGTTCTGTCATGAAAAGGATCAAGATATAACTAACCCTTCCTGGTACTGCAGCAAAAGCAGAGTACTAGGAAAGATATGATGATCACACAGATTCCAAGTGGAGGCTGTCGTTCTGGAGAAAGAAATTTGTCATTTCCAGGAAAATAAGGGATTAATAAAAATCATATTGCGGAGCACTGGAGAGAACAAAATGCATTGGAATTTCAGGATGGTTCTAGGAATAAACTTTGAGCAATTACAAAAACCTGGAAAATCTGAAAATATTGGGAAATGACCCCTTCTCGAACCAGAAATAGAGAGAATCAACAATTTCTTAAAAACACACCAAGTAGAGGAATTCAGATGGATCCAAACTAGACAGTACTGTTTTCATCATATATGAGGAGGAATCAGTGACTCAAGTGTAGGTCATCCAACTTTTGTTGTTTACAGTTGTATTTAATTTATATGTAGGGTAATCTAGCTCTATCCATTGTGTACATTTAATTTGTCTCAGTTCATCTTTTTATTGACCTGGCACAATTCTAAATTAAAGAACCACATCAGGTATTTTAACAGAGTAATTCAGGCAACTGATATTGGTGAGCGCTGAATATGTGGTAGGCATTCTGCTAGGTGCTAGGGTTACAATGTTGAAGAAGACAGTTCCTATCTTGGCGAGTTTAAAACCTGGTGAAGAGAGTCAAAGAAAGAGGCCAGTGTAACGCAGGGTGCTCCCTCTGACTCTTACAATCAGAAAGTTGGCACACTCATCAGCAAAATCAGAAAAGGGTGCCACTTCCAGAGTGCTGGCTTTTATTGGAGCCATTTACAAGCAGGTGTTCTAGATGTTAGTCATATACCTTGAGTTCTTTTCCAACAAAGCAGATGCTTCTAATCTCACTCATTCACTTGGCCTCACTCAGTCGCCTTTGTCACTAAAACACATTTTCGACTGATGGAGATGAAGTTTAGCACATATTTAAAAGACCTAGATGAAGATTCCACCTTTAGCTTTAATCACAGTAACAATCACCTTCAACCAACTAAACAGAGCACAGAGAAGATAGCCGCGTATCATAATGTGACATCAACCTGTCTTTTTAACCCTTTCCCATGTATATCATGAATGTTTCTTGAATCCTACCAGGTGGTAGGCACAGATAGCTCGCTTTATACCTCTGTGAGCCTTTTAGCCAAACTTACTCTCTCAGTTTTCGCACATTCACCCTTCAATCTCCTGTAGTCTGAAAACTTGCTCAGGCATCCCTCCTACCAGGAATGTGTTCCTTTCTGCTTCTGAAATGTCTGATTCTTACTCTCTGTTCACAGGCCAGTGTAGGATCCAAAATTTTTAAGCATCCTCTGATCACTTCAAGCCACAATGATCCCAATCTTACTTTTTAATATTTTACAGAATTAGTTTCCTCTAGAACTAAGTTGATACTTTGTATATCATGTTCAATATTTCCAGTTAGCTGTCGTTATGCTGGGATTCCCCAAACTGATTGAAATTCTGAAAGTTGGGGACTTTGTCTTATACTTGATATCCTTTGCATTTTCTGCTCCAGCACCCTACTCCTGGTAAGTATTTAATGAGGCTTAGTGAACTTTTTGCTTGATTGTCATTTTCTCATTCCCTATGTTCACTGTGAGTTAGTATTGCTCAATTCTGTAATGGGGAAAGCCACTGTGACTTCCCAGAATTCTGCATTCAGGCACCTGGAAGCTGCATAAAGCTGACTGTGTGTTCTAGGTACACATTTCTGCCTCCACAGACAGCCTTTACTGTGGTAGGTTAAAAAATCAAATGAAATTATGGGAATCACCACTGTGCCTTGGTATATGGCGTCAGTCATTGCAGTTCAGAAGATGACAGACTAGCAAAACAAGAGAACAGAGAAACTTGAATAGGACATTTAGACCAGAAAAATGAAAGTCCAGCACAAGATTTTCCACATTTTAGGTTTGATATTTCCTACATCAATAAGCTAAGTTCTGCCTACATTTCCAAACAGAACACAGTCTCCACTGGCATTCCCTTTTTTAAAGCAGCTACTTTAAAACACTTAACAGGCCTCAATTAGATATGTAAGTGTGTATAAAAATGTAAGGGGTTGTGTAAAGAGAATGTGAAAAGGTGGACTGAGCGTAGAAGAAGAGGGGGTCATGGAGATGGCGTACACAGCCACGATACATGAGTTTTAACATTGTTGTGTCACCATGTGAGGGAGACTCCCTTTCCCAGTCTTCAGGGGTATGTAGCCATGTGAGAACACCCAAGATCAACTCATGTCTATCAAAGACTCATGCTGCATCATCACTTTGCTGGTGGCCGAGAGCCAGGGCTGTCATCACTTGGTTTTGTGCTGCTTAGGGCAGAAAATCTGATTGTTCAGCAACATGTAATCAGCTTAAAACAAATCTGGAAGATGTTACCCAAAGACTAGATGATATCCAGGCCCTGGAATTTTGTGCAGACAAAGAAAATGAAGGATTTGCTTTAAGATAAAAACTGTATCTGTGGCAAGAAACTTGAGACATTGGGACAAGATTCAAGTCAATAAGTTTCATAGAAAGCCTTTAAGAAACTGGGATTACAACCCAAACAAGTCAGGCAGGTCCTGCAAAATAGTGAGAGAAACCAGGGTACAATTTCTGCAACCAAAATCTTCTCTGTCTTCATTGCCCAGATACCACTTGTAATATATTCCTCAGAGAGGGCACACTCCCATGAGAAGTAGAATTACATTAGTAAAACATCAAGATGATAGAAGTCTTAAGAGCTGAACTGAGTCGTGATTTAACTACTTATCACCTGACCTGTGAACCTGAACATGTCATTCTGTCTCCATTAACCTTATTTCTTTATTTCAAAAGGTAGGGATAGTAATCCTACTTCTACTAATATTTTGGTACAAATCTTTTTTCTTCCTTCCTTCCACATTCACTCTCCCAGCACTCCTGCTAGTGTGCTGATGTCGCAGCAGTAGAGCTGGAGAAGTAAACAGAGACTCTGCAGCAAATGTATTCACAAGAGATGACTCCACAAAACATAAAAGCCTGTTCCCGTAAGAGAAAATCAACGCTAAGCCGTTTCCAGTTGGTGCCTCTGACTCCTTCTTTCTCCACCCTCAGGGGCTGAAGTAAGGCCTCTCACCCTAATGACTCCCAGGGGCAGGAGAATGAGAGTAATATGGGGTGAGCATGAGGAGCTGTGGGATCTCAGAAGCCAGGTACTGAGCCAAGGTCATTTATGAGGGCTACCTGCAAGCAATGCTGAGTGAGTCTTGAACAGTGAGTAAAAATAGCCAATGCTTACTGAGTGCTTACTATTCACCACATACCATTCTAAGTACTTTATATATATTATTTTATTTAATCCTCATGATAAACCCTTGAGGGAGGCACTCTTGTTATTCCCAATTTGCAGATGAAGAAACTGGGGCAGAGAGAGCTTAAGTAATTTGTCTATCGCTCACATGGAGTAAGCGGTAGCGCCAAACGTATAAGGTCTGAACCCAGACGCCACACCCTTTCCCATGATGCTTTTCTGTGGAAGTGTGGGTTTGCCCAGGCAAAGAGTGAGAAGAACGTAGTTCGGGACAGAAGGCGTCACACAAGTAAAGGTGCAAAGGCATGAATGAGGATTTGTGTTCAGAGACATAAAAACTTTGGAAAGGATACAGGAGAAATTATTAAAAAGTCATTTATAGCCAGGTCCAGAAATGTTACGATTTGTTGATTTACAAATAGCTGGATAAACTCTTAAGATGAACTGATGTGCTTTGCTCAGTATTTCCTGTGATGCAATGATACTTCCCTTGTCAGCTGGGCCATAAGGCATCACGTTGTCCTGAGGGGTTTGACAAATCAGAAGCAGAAATATCTTCGGTTTGAAAAGGGCTTTGGAAGGCCAACGAACCTTGATTATTGTGTTTATAAACACTAAAGCACTTGTGGCATAAAATTTTGACCAGAAAGACTTCGACTAATTCCTGATAAGTAAGAGAAGTTCTCCTCAGATGATACAAAAAATTCTACAGGTTGAGGAAAGCGGCAAGGAAGAAGGTAGGGATGATATAAACGTTGGCTAGGGTCAGAGTGTCTGAGAGAAAGGTGAATATGCCTGAAAATCTAGATAAAGACTAGGGAGCCAGCAATATCCAGAGTTCCCCACTACTGGGCATTATAGAAGGGCAGTAGCATAGAAATGCCTTCATGGAACATCTAGATAGAATGACCTTGGGTGCAGCACTTTCCAGGAATCCCAGAGTGGCTTCCTGTGAGCCAGAGAAGAGCACGATATCATCCGTGAGAGAGCTGACCTGGGGAAGCCTTGAGTTTGCTACAAGAAGATAAACAGCAGTAATGTGCATGTGCTCTGGAGAAGAGGTCATGTGGGTACCTCAACAGATGTCAGTGTGGATGGATGCTGACAACCTGGACCAGATCCCATTTGCCACAACCAACTCTTTCCCACGTGAACTTAACATTAGGTACTCCTTTTCAAGGATTGCGTTCAGGGATGGGAAACTATTTGATGAGAATTTAATTTTCAATACATAGTGAAAGGAAGCTCAAAAGAGACAACAAGTTCAGTTACAGAAAAAGTAAGTTAAATTTCTTATACACCTCGATTTGTGACTTGGCTTTCATACCTACCACACACCAAAGAAGTGCACACTGAGATGGATTTCAATGAAAACAATCCACTGGGGGAGGAGAGGTGAAGCTGGAATAGAGAGGAAGTAGTAGACTGGAATGGGGATCAGGACCAACTCAACCTGATGAGCAGGTATTTCTCATCAATGGACTACATGGTAATTTAACAAATGTAGTACTCTCACTTTTTCAATTAATCTCAAACAAACGTGTTTATCTCTGTGTCGTCCTTTCTGTGTATGACGACTGAAGGACTCTCCTTTCTTTCCATTTGTGGACCCCTCATCCCTTGTATGAATTTGCTCCAGACAATTGTTCCAGCCCTTTCTTAGACTGGTCCTGCCTAGCCTATCCTTGAGGTGATTTAAATATTCAGATCTTCCTTCTTCAACTGACCCCCAGCAATTCAGGAATGGGCATTTTGCTTTTAAATTTCTTCT
The DNA here is from genome assembly GCF_037783145.1 of Equus przewalskii. Taxonomy (NCBI): domain Eukaryota; kingdom Metazoa; phylum Chordata; class Mammalia; order Perissodactyla; family Equidae; genus Equus; species Equus przewalskii. Next base: position 27,658,704 of record NC_091847.1, on the reverse strand, counting down.
AAAGTCTTTGCAGAAGTGCCTCACCCAGTACTGTAAGACTCTGTTGCTGTAACTCAATTTTTAACACACTTCTCTGAAGTTTACAATTGTGTTAGCTTCATTTAAGTTTTTCCAAACTTGGGAATATTAAGCAAGTAGTATGGTTTGGTTCTTAATTGCGAAAACAGTACCATGTTGCCAATATTGGGGATCCAATTTAATTTAAATCATTATTTCAAGTAACCATAACTTTTTACAACTCTAAATTTTCCGTCTACTTTTTCATACGTTAATATATACCAGAGCATGATAACACTTCCCAATGACCTGAAACACTTTTAGATAATCCTTAACTCCTAATCTCAAACTCCAATTTTAGTTATGCATATACCTTTAGCAGCATTTGAATAATTATTTTCTTTTTCTGTGGTATGTGGTATCTAAATCCTGGCCTATTGTGACCTTGCTATGAAGGGTATCTAAGCTATTTAACTTGTCTAGACTCAATTTCCTCATCTCCAAAGTATAAGTATTAAGAATAATTATTTATTTAGCTAATATTTACACGGCAGTCCAGCGTGATGACTTCTGTTCTAAGCACTTCGCGAATATTAATTCGGTTCATCCTCACAAGAGCTCAGTAAGTAGTTACTTCTAGTATCCCCACTTTATAAAGAAGTAACTTGAGGCTAAGTAACTCGCCTAAGGACACACAGCTGGTAAGTTGTGAATGAGGAGTTGAGCCTGTCTTCTTGACCATCACACGATGCTGCCTCTCCACTTAAAAATGCTTAGACTGTGTCTGTACACGCATCAAGTTGAGGTTTCTACTCTTAAGGGGCTGACAATTTTAGTCAGTCCTTAAAGTACTAAGAATTAAAATGCTGAAAATTTGGTACAGATGCTTACAATCAAATGATCAATAATAATCATGTGCTTCAACTGAATGATCACTGACGATATGCCTTCAAAGCATTGACAATACATTTAACAGAAATTGAGCCTTAATATATATGTGATTATTATAATAACTATTATTATAACAGTTACCACACTCTAATAGGCTAGTAATCATTTGCTAGTCCACGGGAAATTTATCACTGGTCACATCAGCCCATGGGCACATAGTAGGGGTCTCAAAGGGGTGTGAGTCTGAATAAAACTAGAAGATATGAGTTTATCTTTGCTAACTTCTCCACCCTTTAATTCCCCTCCCCAGTATCTACCCTTTTGGACACCTAAGACAAGCACAAAGAATTGTCATAAACTCATTGTGCTCTGAGTGAAACTTGCCAGCTAAACTAATAATTTACATTTGCATAGCACATGACTACTCTCTAAACTAGGCTTTCTGACTTCCAAGATGAATATCTGCTAGTTGAAACCTACAATCATCATGCTAAAAATCAGAAGGTAACCAGCTTGGGCCACACCAAGGAGCTTTGAATCACTATATAGAGTGGCTTGGACATTCTGGGTTAACAATTTTCCAACATATTCTATTTCTTTGTAGAGCCCTGAATAACAATTATAATGGCTCACAACTACTGAGGGCTTCTATGTGTTAGGCACTGTGCTTTCATTCTCAAAACAACCCTTGGAGGTAGATGATCAGTATTTCATTTTTGAGTGTGAAAATTGAGGTTGAGAGTAACTTTCTCACATTCACACATGGTTAGTGGCTGAATCTGTGTTATTTCTTGAAGCACGTTCTGATTATCTACTGCTCCCTAACAAATTTCCATAACACATAGTGGCTTAAAATAATCATTTTATTTTACTCAGAAATTGGTGGGTCAGGAATGTAGGAAGGGCTTGTCTGGGTTCATCTCTGATCCACATGGCATCATCTGGAGCAGCATGGGTCAAGAAAATCCACCTCCAAGATGGCTCCTCCACTAACGTATCTGTTGTTTAGTGCTCCTTCCCCATTCCACACTCCAATCCTGCCCCTACTCCCCAAATTGCTTCTCATCATCCAGGGCCTCCAGATGTGGCTTGGGCTTTTCACAGCAGAGTGGGTTGGTTGTTGAGTTTCACTTCTTACATGGAAGCGGGCTTTTAAGAGCAAGTGTTGCCAGAGACGAGCAGAAACTGGTAGTCCTCTTACAAGTAGGCCTGGAACTGGCATAGCACCACTTCTACTATATTCCAATGTTCAAAGCATCAGCCCAAATTCACAAAGAGGGAAAATAGACCCCACCTCTCAATGGGAGGAGCATCAAAATATGTGCAGCCATGTTTAGTCAATATTTGCAGTCATATTTAATCAATTAAGCATTTGCAGTCAAGTGGCAACTGGGGATGGAGATGTATGAAAGCTCATTTGGGCTGGACAGCCAAGTTGGCTCCCTCATGTGATTGTGAACTGATGTTGACAATTGGCTGAGAGCTCAGAGGAGATTGTTGACCAGGGTGCCTACGTGCACACAATCTCACTATGTAGATTCTCAAGCACGATGACTGGGTTCTTAGAGAAAGAGTCCTAACAGCTATCATTCCAAGAGACACAGGCAGAAGCTGCAAAGCTCTGCCTTAATCTATTGGTCAAAGAATTCATTAAGAAAGGCTGATTCACGGCGAGCGGAGACTCCACCTCTTGGTATGAGGTGGAACATTTCCCAACTTCTACCATGGTTGCAAGACCTTCTCATTAAGTGGTTCTTGAACATGTATTACACTTTGTCTGTCTCTGCATTTCCTCCTATCAGACAGCATTTCTTCTCATAGTAATGCATTTCACACAATGAAAGGTATGGTTTATTGTATTCAAGAATAAGTGATGCCTCCACCTGAGGGACACTTAGCAGGGATAGACTGAACTATATGAAATGCCTAACATTTAGTCAACTTTGACAAACAAAAATTGCAATTTCACAATTCAACTTAATATTTTAGTTATCTGTTAGCATTGAGATATGGAGTAAAAAAGAGATTTTATATAAATATTTAGCAGATTCAGAAAAAAACCTTTGCTATTTTAGCTTTTGGAGAAAGAGGTCACTTTATGCTAGGTCAGGATTACCAGACCAACATTTCTGTCTTCTGCTTACTTTATCCGTTCGTCCAGATCCCTGAAGCCCTTCCTGGCATTGATTCTTGGAGTTTATGAGGCCAACACTTCTGTTTGGTGAATACTTGTGAAGGCCTGCTCTCCAACCTTATCCCAATGGGAGGGAATAAGTCAATTCACCGTGTCAATAGCAATGAAAGTGTTCTCCTGCATATCAAATCTTCTGTTTTTCTTTGTGACTTTCCCAATGTTGTTCCTCAGATGAAGGAACTGCCTTACAATTTCCTTCTTGCTGAAAAGCTTTTCAATAATAGATTCCCCTGCGAAGCTCCCCACAGTTCTTAAAATGACAGAAGGGAGCCAAACCTCAAAGCTCAAAGCTGACTACTTCCTGAGGTGGTATATTTTAGGAAGGGATTACTATGAGTCAATAACTCTCTTATACTATGGTTTATATGGTAAGAAACACTCAACAAAGGTAAATCTGTAAGAGCAAAGTGATAATGAGTATAATTCTGTCCTCTTCGTCTTTCCTTTACTTAAATAGTACTTATTGAAGCAAATATGTTTTCTCTCTCTCACACCTCAGAAATCTTAACTATTTAATGATATGTAGTTTGAGACATCACAGGGTCTTTGGTCTCCAAGAGAACAAGTCTCTAAGAGAACACATCTCATGTCTATATTGGGAGTTTGGGGATTTTACTTGCTGTTTGAAACACAACATTCTGATAATAAACTGCTGCCAGGGTAGACAAGACTTGAAGTGGGAATTGGAGCAAAAGCAATTGTCTCTCTCAGTGGTACTTTACAGTGGAGTACAAGAGGCTGTGAACTCACGAGATCTAAGTAGAAGGAAGGGCTGCTGACTAACGTCAGTTCTATCTTTAAGGAAGTCTGGGCTCTGCTTGGTGTTTGGGCTGAGGTACAAAACAAATTCTCTATTTTCCCAAATAGTTCACCCCTCCCTAATTATAGCTCTCAGATGAATGTTTTGTTACCATCAGAAAGCAGGCAAAGCAGGAAGGAAATAATCAGGCATTTTCACTTAGAACATTGAATTTTAATATCGTTTTTCCTCTTGCTAAGAGACCTTTCAATTTTACTTCGTACATGTTTTAAGTCTGATCAATTTTACCTTTCAAGATATTATTCCTCATCCATAAAATTACACAAAAATTGACATAAACAAGCAGACTGAAAAGGAACAATCGTTGTGCATTTTTTAAAAACTAACCTTCGTGTTTATAGAAATAATAAAGCCTATGCAGTACTTCTTTGAAAGATCTTGCTCTAAACAAACTGAATTATTCATGCATCGAATTGTACAGCATTAGAACACCTGTTTTCAATCATGCATAATGTAAAATCACTCATTACCTCACAAGAGCCTCTACATCTCCAGCAATCAAATGGCATTGAAACAGCAAAACAGGTGCCTGGCAGGTGGATCCCAGCAGATGTTTTGGGCTTGTATGCCTTTTCTTGTACAGGTGTGATGATCTTGTTTTCAACTGCCTAATTGCCATTTAAATAGGTAATATTTAATTCTTCTGTACTTTAATATTTATTTTTGCTTCTTCAATTCCTCTCCCAGTTTGCTACTGCCTGGGCTTGAGGTGGATTTCAAAACTTTCGGGATCCTGGAAGGTGGAGAGAGGCCAGTTGAAGGAGCAGTCCCATTGTCTTAGGCTGTCACGGTGAAGGGACCCTCTGCTAAAAGGACAGTTTCTGGGTGAGCATGTGGAGTTTCAGTAGCATAGCTAACTACTGAACAGGAAAGGAAAAGTTACTTTCCCTTGTTAGTTATCATCCAAAAGTCATATTTAACCATTTCTACTGTGCATACCATGAATTTTAAATTAAGTCAATGCAAATCTTTGAGTGCAAATCAGAAAGAGAACATCTTTCTTCAGCTGCCAATACACAAATTATTGAACTTCTACAGATAGCTCTGTGTGTATCTTCCTCGTGAGGCGTCAAAATGCATTTGCTTAAGCATGTTTTAGTAAAACATCTTTAAGTCTCAGCTGGAAATAGGGTTTTCACGTCGTACTAGATTTATCCAATATAAACTCATTCTAGCAGAATAAGTAATGCAGCTTTCAACAGGGGGTGTTGCAGGCACCTTATTTCCCTGTTTGTATACTTCTTCCTTGTTTAAAAAACAATCAGCAAATTTAGTATCAGTGCAAGGTGCTATATTGAAAGCTGTGAAGACAGAAAACTTTGTTTTTGAGAAGTGCAGCATGAGTTTCTATAACATACCATTGATGCTGTCATTCTCTGTAGGTCTGTGTGCCTTTTTAGCCATGGGTTTACAGTGAGTCAGGCTGCCAGAGTGGAATTATTAGTCCATTCTTCTGACATAGTTGGAAATCTAGGCACCACTACATCATCCAAACTAAAGTCACTATCATGCGAGCAAGTGAAGACAAGGATCACACCAAGAACAAAGCATATGTTTGATATGTTACCTTATATCATTGATATTTTAGATAACCTATGCAAAATGTCCAAATATTTCTATGTAAAAGAAACAATGTTTTCAGTCACCCAAATATTGTATTAGTCCCATTTAAGTATTCAGATGTTTCTAAGTATCTGGATACTCAGGAAAATTCATGTAGAGCAAAGACCTGGAGATGACCACCTTTTCTTCCTGTTCTACCCGTGTCATGCTCTTTCCAATAAAAATACCCTAAAATGAAAGAAGAAAAAAATCTTATTGTAGTTTTTTACCACGTAAGGTATTAGAATTATGTAAACTAATTTAATGGCTTTTTAAAATCAGATCAGAAAGTTAACCCCCAGGTCTTATTTTTTCACCTAAGAATTACTGATAACTTGCTAAATTAATGGTCATAACTTACTCTTGAGGTTGACCTCTATCCTAAGTAAAATGAGAACAAAATATCTGTTGCAGTATATATTAAGCAAACAGATCCCAGTCTTTTATATCTATTACATTTATTCTATTTATACATTAGTTATTGATATTTTATTACTATAATTTTTTAATCTATTAATTCCACATGAATTACTGATTTCGTGTAATAATAATCATCATCATAACAAATCACAATCACTATTTTCACCACACCGTCACCACCATTTATTGAGAAGTTATAATCAAACGAGATATTAAATATTTTACATGGATTATTTAAATACTATACTATATTAATACATACATACACATATTATGTATACATATACTTACACATATACATATATTATGTTAGCTTTACCATTTTTATTATTCAAATGTGTTAAAAAATTCAGACCTACCAAAGGTAGAGAATATGAAATCCATCTTAAATCTTAGTTTCAAGTTCTTTCTCAGGATAACCCATTTTGGCTTGTCAGATAGAGTTCTGAATCTTCAGGATCTGAAGAGCTGGAAATAAATTTGATATCATGCTCCATCGTATCCAGTATGTGGCACTGATAGAATAAAGACAAGCTAGTTCTAAAGAGGATAATATTTTGAAACATTTCTAAAAGACATCTCAAAAGCAAATGTTATCCTAGACATGGGAGCACTCTATTCTTCAGTGTGTTTGTGTGTGTGTGTATCTCAGATCCTTACCATTAATTATCCATTTTTGTTCTTCAAAATGCAAATGCATGCTTAGTGTCTGACTAGCTCAATGCAGGAATGTGAAGGTATGCTTTCTTTGGACTAACTTGTACTTGTTAATACAAATAAATATAACATTCTATAGCATTTATGATTAGGTAACAATAGCAACAAAAAGGAATAAATGAAGGCATTGTTCCAATATAACTGAACAAAATATCTACAATAATAAAGTAGAAGGCAATGATATTTTTAACTTGAAAACACCATAATTTTTTTTTTTTTTAAAGATTTTATTTTTTTTCCTTTTTCTCCCCAAAGCCCCCTGGTACATAGTTGTGTATTCTTCGTTGTGGGTCCTTCTAGTTGTGGCATGTGGGAGGCTGCCTCAGCGTGGTTTGATGAGCAGTGCCATATCCGCGCCCAGGATTCGAACCAACGAAACACTGGGCCGCCTGCAGCGCAGCGCGCGAACTTAACCACTCGGCCACGGGGCCAGCCCCCGAAAACACCATAATTTACCTAAAGCGCAGTAGCATAGGTAAAAGTAGAATAGATAAAATTCATCAAGAAAGCTCATGGGAATATGCAGCTTCATTAAACTAAAATTTAGCACAACAGAAGACTAAAAGGTCATCAAAAACAAATAGCTACACTGTGATTTTAAAAATAGCGACTTACTGTTATTTTTTGGAACTTTTGGAGTGTTACTTGATTTGTGTGTTCCCTAAATTTGACCTGAATTTTTCTGCTATACAACAATTTTATCATTCTATTATCTATATTCTTCTACATGTATGTTAGGACCAGTTTACACCAGAATGAATCAATGCAAGCATATCAGGACTCTGGGGGTGTCTGACTTCTTGCAGAATTCTGCCAAATAAAATGAAATGAAACCACACTAAAAGAAAAGCGAAATAATTAGGAGTTTAGGGATGAAATATTTTAAACTGGACATTGCATTGTATTTTCTGGAAATAGATAAACACAAGAAACATTTAACGAAATACTAATGAATTGTTTCATTTTCAACAAAATTAGTGCCCTGGAAACTATTTGGAGACAGTAAAGATTGTGGTCAGTAGCTCACACAAAATACCTAGTCTTCCAGGATGAGAAGATAATTTCTGTCTCCACTAATCACTCTTTTTACCAGAGTTTAAGAAAATGACTTGCAGAGTAATTGCCTGCTTGCTATAGTTCCTTTCCTACTACCCTTCCTTCAGACTCTCAAGGACGCACTTTCTCCATTGAGTTAGAGAATGGCAGGAGAAAGAAACAGCCAAGTGTAGATTGAGAAGGTGTGCAAAATTGACATCAACTTCACTTACTTAGAAGAAAACTAGTGCCCAAAAGCAAGTCTTTGCTTAGGAAACTAGACAAATTTCTTTTTCTAGAAAATACTATATACAGAGCATTGAGGAGAATGATATAAATAGGCACAGAAATATCCCTAGAAAACAATTTCAGTCTCTTCAAATCAATCACACACTCCAAAGTCAAAATATCTCAGTATATTACACAAAAACTGCATTTCCTGAGATCCAGCCATGAGGTCCATTCCCAAGGGAGATTTTTGTTAACAGCATGATCTCAATTTTAATGAAACTCTGCTACCAAGTAAAGTTTTCTTACAAATCTGCTATAAAAGGCATGAAACATTTAAAGAACAAAATGATTAAGTATAGCTGTTGTTTAAAAATGATATTAACCAGCAGTATTTTTTAGTTGAGTACATTTTGGGGAAGTAGAAGTTGGTGGCAGCCACGGGATTGATACACATGTGATCTGTTTAATCTTCCTCAAGCATAACAGGCTTCTATCTGCCATGGAGAACCTCTTTAATTTGTGACACGAGCAATCCTGCATTGGTTTCCCACTTCTTCTTCTTGTGCTTCATGTGGATTCCCTAAGCTTTCCAAAGTTGAGACCCTCCTCCCTGTATAAGGCTTTGAGGACCAGCTTCCACAAGGTCTTTATTAATTCTTTCACTTCTACGTTTTGAATTTCCCATTGTCTATGCCATGACTCAGGTTCCCCAAACCAGTGCCAATTCTAGATGTTTTATCTTCTTTGGCATATAATGGGTCTCTGAATTTGTCCTGCTGGTACTGAGTAATGTCTTATACATAGACAGCGCTGCAGATGTTGACTCTCACCTACAGGTACAGAGTCATGGTCTTTTCTACATCATCCATATAGAAATATTTTTTGATTTAAATTATGTTGTATTATAACATAAACATAAGCATAAAATTAGTTACAAACTCCTTATGCTTACAACTTTGAAATGGCTCCTGACCATGAAACGTTGTGGCTGGGGTGTGGTTTTTTCCTCACAGGATTTCCACCCCTTTCTGTGTTGTTCCTCGTTGTGGAGGTTCTTTTCATCCAGTGTCCAGATCTCTCTCAGAGGAAATTGTTCCACAAGTAATTGTAGGTTTGTAGTGTCCCTGGGAGGAGGTGAGCTCAGGATCCTCCTATGCCGCCGTATTCCCAAACTCCCTCATCTAAAAGTACCTTGAACCACTGCACAAGATCAACACTTTTCTTTCACTTATTTTCATAAAAATTATTTTTCAACACCCATTCTCTTAAAACCTGCTTTTAGAATCTTTAAGTTCTGAGTTTTCTGGCTTTTGGGTAAGTTTGCTTTCTTCAGATCTAGGGGGCCTGCAAAACCCTGTCCATAAACTGTTATAAACTCCAGGCCACAGATTTTCGGCATCAACTAGAAAGCCAATGATCTAAGACAGCATACTGTGTCACTCAAATTATGACTACTGTCTGAACTTAAGTGCACACTAACTAGAGTATTTACCTACCTGGGCCCATTTCTTCAAGATTTTAATCCCTGTCCAGTTCACTAAATGTGTCGCTCTCTTCCCTTATCTCCCATTTCTATGACGCCTGAATGTAAGGTACCAGTTAATTGTTTGCAGGTAATTTTGAGGACTATTTGAATGGTAGCAAGAAATAGATCACCAACCCACAAACAGGTGGTAAACGTTTGATAGGATCAGTGTAATATGACCATATCCTCTATTTTACTCACGTTAGTAGAGATTCTAAAACATTTTTATTTATTCTAAAGTAGATGGTGAACTTTCAAAGGAAGAGAATGAAATAAAATTTACTAAGATAGTAAAAGTAAAGTGTAATGAGATGATTCAAATGGTCTTTTAGGATTTTAAAGTATCTCAGAGTTATTTTGAATATCAAATCTCATTCTATTATATATGGGCAGACAGGAGGTTAAAGGGATTTTTCACTTGGTAGAATGCCGTAGCTATATTTCTCTGCTTTTAACATTTTAGCAAATAATTGAATTAGTATAATTTGTGTTTTCTGTCCTAGGACGCCTTGTTCAAAGAGATTGTTCAAGTTCTTACATAAAACATGTTTCTGTATGTGGTTATCAGTCATTTTTACTACAGGCACTTGTGAATTTTTTGCTCATTTTAGACTATATGGCAGCATTCAATGTAAATTAGTCAGGTAAACTAAATTTACAGAAAAAAGCTAAGTTTTCCACTTAAAATCTTATTTCATGTTGCATTGAGTTAATTTTTTTAAATCAACCATGCCAAAATTAAACTTTAAAATTTTATACAGGCAATGAAGGAAATGTTGCTTTGGAAACCTTTCTTTTTCTCAAAATACTTTATAAAGTTTCACTTAAAATCAATCATACATTATTTAGCCATTATTTATCAGTTTTTTCATTTTTGTTTATATGAGTATCTGCAATACTATTCAAAAATATATACGAATAATGTTTTGTTAATGTTATTCCTTATAAAGAAATGCTTGTATTATTTGAATATTTCATACAATCTTATTGTACATGTAAGGCATTATGTAGCCATTAAAGCAACATCAAAGACTTTAAAGTAACTATATATTCCACTCGAAACTCTAAAAGCATTAATTACCATGCATAGTCACACACTCAAGAATTCAAAGCTATTCCATTGTTTTTTCGGAGTAAAGCAGTAGAAGAATGACTTTCTTCTTGGTAAATTGAGAATGATGTTTAATACAGCATACTCATTTACTTAGTTAACTACATAATTAAGCACATTTTCCTTTGTGTGTACCAAAGTGAAGAGAAAATATTAAATGAAAATAGCATCTTTAGCGACATATGAGAGGTCAAATATTAAAATACTTTGTTCACTAAGAGGAAATATAAAATTCAACAGTTAACAAATACTTGTTGAGTGCAGTTGCTTCTGAGGTAATATTCTAGGTGCTTGGCATATATCACTGAACAAGACAGACAAACAACTCTGCCCTTATGGGGCTTAAATTCTAGCAGGGAGAGACAGAAAATGAAAAAAAAACATAATAAGTGAGCAAATTGTGTGGCCCATTAGAAGATGGTAAGTGTCATGAGAGAAGAAGAAAAAGCAGAACAAGATAAGGGAGAACGAGACTACAAAGAGTAGGGTATACATGACAGTACTAAATAGGGTGCCCAGCGTAAGTCACCCCAGTCAGCACGTACCATCTGAAAGAGGTAAAGGGAATGAGCATAGTTGAGATCTAGGAGAAAGGCATTCCAGAAGAAGAAATGGCTAGTGCAAAGGCCCCAAGGCAGGAGTAGGAATGCCACTGCAGCTAAAGCACTGTGAGTTAAGGAGAGTAGTATAGGAGCTCCTGGAGGTGTCAGGGCCCAGAATTTTAGGTCAAGGTCAGCAAACTTTTCTGTGAAGAGTCCAGTGGTAAGTATTTTGGTCTTTGCCACCCACACAGTCTTTGTTCCAACTACTCAACTCTGCCTGCGTAGCACCAAAACATCCATAAGCAAAACATAAAGGAATGTGAGTGGATGTATTCCAATTAACTATATTTATGGACACTGAAAGTTAAATTTCATATAATTTTCACAAATCATAAGGTAAAAAAATTTTTTTACCCATTTAAAAGTGTAATACTATTCTTAGCTCATGGGCTATTAAAATATGGCGGAAGGCAGATTTGGTGTGCTGGATGTAGTTTGCTGGTTCTTTCTATGACATGGTTGGCCATTGCAAGGACATTGGTTCTTAGTCCCAGTAAAATGGGGGTTTCTGTGTAAGATTTTCAGCAGAAGAGCAGCATGATAGGCCTTACACTTTCCAAAGATCACTTGAGTGCCTTTGTTGAGAATAGAAGGTAAAGGGCTAGGATAAAAGCAGGGAGATCTATTAAGAAGCCAATAAAGAATTTCAAGCAAGATATGATGGAGGTTTAAGACCAAGGTGGTAGTAGTGGAGGTAGAGAGAAGTGGTCAGATTCTGAATCTATTTTAAAAGGGGAGCCAGTACCCGTCTTGATCATTTACTTAGAAGGAGTATGAAAGAAAAGAGTCATGATGGTTGCCGTCTGAGCAACTCACAGAAAATATAAAGACACTAGAATTAAATTAACCTTGATTTAAACCTCAGTTCCCATTAATGTGACATCAGGCAAATTGCTTAACTCTTTCAGGCTTCGTTTCTTAAGAGTAAAATGGAGACCATTATATTTAACTTGCAGATCAAGTCAAACTTGTAGAGCCAATATCAGGCATTCAGTGGTAGCACTGAACTATGTGATTTCATCCGCAGCACTTCATCCACTGTCACGACTAGCTCTTCCACCACCCAACAAAGCAGGTTGTACCATGTCCTCACTGTGGAGAACTTAGCACCCACTGCAGTCCTGCCCAACATCTTGCCAGCTGATTGTTGGAGGGCTGTGTTTGAAACTCATTCCACCTGGCTCCAGAATCCATGCTTTTAACCATTATGCTGTGCTGTCTCCCTGAGAAAGCTATGATTCATTTTTCATCAAACCAGACAACAAGCCAACAAATAACTTATTTAGCTGTCAGAGTCTATCTTAAAGCCAGATATTGTAGACAAGGGGTTAGAAAAAGGAAGCAAAAAGCAATAAGCACAACATGATAGTGAGAAAAACTAAACAAAGAGTAACAGGATTGTAACAAGTGTGCATAGGAAAGAAATTTAGGACAGGAAGTTTTTTTAATTAATTAATTTTTTATTGAGGGCACATTGGTTTATAATTTTTTATAAATTTTAAGTGTACATCATTACATTTTGACTTCCGTAGAGAGTACATCATGTTCACCACCACGTCTAATTTCCATCTGTCACCATACACATGTGCCCCTTTACTCCTCTTGCCCTTCCCCCACCCTCTTTCCCGTCTGGTAACCACATATCTTGTCTCCTTGTCTATGTTTGCTTATCTTTCACATATGAGTGAAGTCATACAGCAGGAAAAGAAAATTTTAAGGCAAATAAAACTTCACATTGGACTTTGATTATCCATAAAGACAATTTCTCTTTCACAGGAAAATAGAAATATACAAATTCCCCCATTCATTGGATAAATATTTCGGAGTGCCCGGAACCATTCCTAAAACTTAGAAATACAAGCACCTCAGACAGATAGGGTACCTTCCCTCTTGTGTAGGCCATCATTTGCATTGAACTGGGACTATTTTCAGTGAGTTAAGAGACCCTCAGTAGCCTTGCAAAAAAAAAAAAAACAGAATCACAGAAAGGTAATTCAATCCCTAAGGAGAAAGGATGCAATTTATTGAAGCTGCAAAGGAAATCTGTGTTTGCTAATTTCTTAAAGGGGGGTTCCTGAAAGGGAAGAAGGAAACGCTAAATAATAAATTTATTGGATTATTATTAGTCACTTCTCAAACTAAAATCACTACCTGTCACAAGGTCTAGTTATCTTCCAGACTGTCAGAGTCACAAAATCAGCAGACACGGAGGGGGAAAGGAAGCAGAGGAGAGGAGAAAAGAAGCTAAGCTTGATTATGATAAAGAAAAGTTTCTCTTGGAGGGCATGCACTGATCAAGCTAAATTTGCTTAGTAATAGAAAATATAAATACTAATGTAGGAGAACATAGGACAAGAGACTTGAGAATGATATGAAGTATGAATAAATATATTTGTGTAATATTATATATTTTTGATTCATTCCTAATTAAATAGATTGATCCCTACATGCATATTGACCAGAAAAAAAGAAAGTATCACGAAGAAGAGAATATTGTATCAGAGGCAGCTCTCTTGTAGAGATAGATATCCATAGTTTTAGCTAGTTCTTTATTTTTCCCTTCAAATCTCAAATCCCAAGCCAGGCGTATCTTCCTGCTTTCGGTAGTGCTGTCACCCCTGTGCACCTAGCATTGCCTGCTGGCTAGTGACAGTATCTCCTTGATGAGCAGGCCAGGGCCAGTCCCAGGCAGCTCCCCTTTCAGCCTGACAGCTGCATATCCCAGGTGGTCTGACATTTGAGATGGAGGCTGTGGATAAGATTGAAGGTGTTTTAGGGGAGAAGTAGGCTGTGAATAACACCAAGACTTCATCCAGATGGAATCACTCATGAGACAACCTGAGATAGTCTATTACTGTCCATATGTCTTCTAGGTCTCCAAAGGCCAGGCTCCATTGATTTATTAGAAATTCACTCTTTATGCTTTTGGCTCATCTCACAACAGACTACAGTAAAGAATTTATCAGAGATGCTGCCATTTCTGGCGGTTGTTGGAATTTTATAAGTTCTTTAAATAAAACAGCCTCCATAAATATCCTAGTAAACATCAGACAATAAAGTAAATATTTGGGGGTGAGATTCAGTTTATTTCCTCTTTATATACACCACCTTTTTACAAGTTTCCTTCTAAGTGCAGCCCCATGGCAAAACCTTTTACAGAACATACCTATTTTAGGTAAATAAACAAATATATGACTCCAAAGAAATCAAAATTACTAGACGTAACTATGCTAACAGTATTGCTTAAACACTCTTTTTTTCCCTTGCAGATAAACCTCGGAAGAATTATTTCATTGTTTTACCAGCACAAACAGTTGTTATTAGTGTATCTTATTTATAGATGGTTCTTTGAGGGACTATAGTAATCTAGCAAAATATCAGTTATTTCATCACACTGGTGGATTTAATGAACCTGAAGGTGTGCGTTATTTTAGCACTTGCTGTAGCTCCTGTGAAAACCCAGTGGTGCTAAAATCTGTAAACCTGTCATTGCTTAAGTAATAACCTTGTTAAAAGCATCTTCATTTAACTTACTTTAGCTTCTGCAGAATGTAGGTCTTATTTTATCAGTGCCGAAAGTAGGTGTTTCAAACTCAAACCACTTATTGTAAATATAATTAATTGTAGTTCATTAATTTATTCTCAGTGTTGTTGCCTTTATTTTAAAATAAAATAACTTGAGTTAAATTAAATATTGTCTGGAATCTAGTACCCATTTTCCATTTTTTACTAACTCTTAATTTATATTGAATTTCTGTGGTTACAGGAGTAAATTTAGTCTGAACCAATGAAAGGGTTCATTTTAATGTTTAATACTTCTTTATGCGAGGCACAACAAACTCTCCCCTCCTCCCCTATATACAATGTAGATGAAAAAAACAAAGTGCATTTTTGCTAATCTCCTTGGAATGGATTTGAGTTTATTCTTGCTTTTTAAAAATATGGAGAAAATTGGATATTGATGGTAGGTGTTCAGAATTATCAATTGATTTCTACAAGAGCACATCTACAATTATTGAAATGCTGGCAATAAAAATGGAAACTCCCTCCTATTTAGAACTATTCATGAAAAGAAAGAGAGGGAGAGACAGAGATAGACAGAGAGAGGAAGAAAGAGGATGAAAACTGCAATTTGTGTAATTACAGGCTTAAAGCAAAAACAAACTTTCTATAATTACCTGGATAGGCCGATAGTAAGGTGTGTGATAAAAGCTATATGTCATCAACCAGTTTGAAACTCTTGGCTAATTGTAATAATGCAGTCAGTAAATGCTGATACATGTTACATAACCACATCTAACAGTGTTGGTGGTCCACTGCCGTTTCACTGCTGAGCGAAATTAGTTAAATAGCTACTAGCCTGATAAGTAGATTAAAATTTATACCAAATTTTCTTTCTTCAAAAGGTATCAAAAAAATTACAGGATATAAATAGTATTATATGCCTATTTGGCAATAAATTGAACCTGTCAATGGGGTTTTTCTTTCTGAATCCGTTACTTGTAATACAACTTTTTAAAATAAGATCATAAAAATCTTCCATTTACGTCAAAGTCTTGGAAAATTGATGAGTCAACTGCTCATCTCTCCCAAAATGTCTCCAATTTAACCTGAATTTTAGTGCTTTAATTAATAATGATAGAATTTGGGGCCAGCCCTGTGTCCTAGTGGTTAAACTCAGTGTGCTCTGCTTTGGTAGCCATGCTGTGGTGGCAACACACATACCAGATAGAGGAAGATTGGCACAGATGTTGGCGCAGGGCGAATCTTCCTCAGCAAAATAAATAAATAAATAAATAAAATATCAAGTTGATTACTATAGTCTTCAACATATTCTTGTGAAATTAAAAAAAAATGTAAATCTGATATTGATCATTCTTTTCCACTCCTCTAATTATAAATGTTAATTTTAAATTTGGGGCTAGAGAGAGTGAAGAAAAGAAATACATCAAGAACAAAGGCAATTTCTTGAGTTATCTTCAACATCAAAAATAATACTCATTTTAATTTTTTTTTCTTCTCCCAAAACCCTTTGGAACATAGTTATATATTCTAGTTGTGAGTGCCTCTGGTTGTGCTATGTGCGACGCTGCCTCATCATGGCCTGATGAGTGGTGCCATGTCTGCACCCAGGATTGGAATCAGTGAAACCCTGGGCCGCTAAAGCAAAGTGCGCAAACTTAACCACTTGGCCACAGGGCAGGCCCCAATACTAAATTTAAATATTGTTTTCTATTTAACATTTTTGTCTTTTATAAGAACATTTTTAGAATTATTAATATTCAGCTTGTTTAAAGCATGAGTCATTCAAATAATAGTATATTTAAATCTGTAGTGAAAAAACTTGTTTTAAAATTACATATACACAATTGCTGTTATTATCAATATTTTTTGTAATATATCTATTTCTAAAAACATTTTTAGCAATTCAGTTAATGTTTATATGCCTTGAATAAATATCAGAATATTAAGCAACCACATTAATTTTTGTTTGGTTTGACAGGTAGTATAGTTTCTCAGTAATAGACGGACAAGAGATTACACCATTGTATCTTTCAATAAGATACACTTTGCATGTACATTAAAGTTAGAAAAATTTAATGAAATTCACACTTATATCAAGGATTTTTTTAATTAAATCTATTGGTTGTTGGTATCTGTGAACTCTTAAGAATAAACACCTGCAGTGTTTTATTATGTAAAAAGGTGGTTTAATTGCATCATATTTATCACAGACAAATCAAGCCCTATTCAGAAGATAATAATGACACAGTAATTGGATCAGTAATTGGTTCAGGATGATTCAATATTGTACTAATAATCATAAATACTGCTGTCTTCTGCTTTGATACAGGGCTGACATGCTAATATAGATTGGATTTAGAGCAATAAATATCAGTGAACTGGATCTAATATTAATCTCTAGATCCTTAGTTAGCTATTCCAGCCAGAAACAGGTATAAAATAGATGTGCTACTTGAAAATATATATAATTAAAATTATAATATGAATTTAGTCAATGTCCTTTAGTGGCTTTCTTAACTATTCAGCTCTGTAACCAGCATCTTCAATAGACTGGGGTGGAGGGGAGTAGAAATAAAGACATTTCTTGATTTTTTCTTGTAAAAATGATTGTTTTGTGGGAGTAATATAATTTTTACATTTGATCCAGCCAAGTTACCATGGATGATGTGACATGATGACCTGGTGGGTAAAATTATTCACGTGCCAGTCATGTAATGATGGATAAGAAAATCATTCCCATTACCACACTGTGTTCGGCAGACACTTGGCGGTTAAACAGGACTGTTTCTTAGCCAGTGTGGTGGCAGCCTTTCACTGAGAGCCAAAGGAGGGGGAGGCTCATTATGTAGGAAACAATGATCCTTATTCACTCAACATGGAAAGTTGCCTTACAAGAGCACATTGGACAGCTCTGGGCTGGAACAAAAATGGCATATCCCCTTTTATCAATGGAACAGAAACCAGGATCAACATGCCTGGCTTGGAATGCTGCCTACTGGTGATAGAAATGGATATATTCAGGCATTTGTTTATTTATGATAATTTCTGTGGATGGGGGTGTTTACTGTCTACCCCTGCTGGAACAGGTCTGTTTTGTGGGAGAAGTAGAGAGGGGCAGCACACAGGTACCAATAAAGAATATAACTCTGCAGTTATAACTCTAAAGTTATAAGACCACTGGAGACAACTAATTAGATATGCAATGTTTACCTGGCAATGGGAGAATGTTTTAATATTATTTTTAATTAAACATATACACAAAATCTATGTACGGGACCAAAAGAATGTCATAGGATAAGGAACCAACGCTTCCTGGTAAAAAACCCAAACATAATGACACATTTTCTAAAAATAACAGAGAGGCTGATGAGACCAATGAATCTAAAGAAGGTTTTGATTATCCTGTTACCCATCTCTTGCCTTTGGGTTTTTGTTGTTTACAAATATGGAATTTGAAATGGCATTTACTCACCAAAGGTCATTATGAATAAAATGAAAATAAAGCTTATCAAATCTATTATTTATACAAATGCTCCAGGATGCGTATTGAGATTCTCTCACATAATTTCTGTCTATTCTAATTATTTAAAAAATCTTTGAAGGTAGGCATAGAGTGGAGTGATTACTTTATTGCCAAAGTCACACACAGGAAGCACAAGTGGATGAACCATGTGTTGGAAGAAAAAAAGAGCCAGAAAAATATGATATCAGTGTCCTTACAGAGATTTTGAACAACCTATGGATTCTCATTCAAGAGAATGGACTTCAACCTATACTGGTGTTCTCAGTCCTCCCTTTTCACGCAAGGTATGGATGACACAATTTTCTCAGCATATGCTCACTTGAATCTTTCTAATGGCATCCATGTTGGCGCCATTTTCTATGTAGGCATGGAGGGATGTCTTCATCATTTGCAGGAGTCTGGGGTTACTGCCAAAGGCAGTGATCCAACTCCACAGGCAAGGGAAACAGATCATTCCGGTTCCCGAATCAGCACTGCATCCAGTAACACCTGAGCAGTGAAAATCCTGTGGCGTCTTCATTCAAGAGCCAGGAAATTCCATGTGTTTATGGAATCAAGTTCTCTCCTACGTGGAGTGACTGTTTATTGTTAAGTATCCATGAAAGAAAATCTGCAGTCACATAGCAGCCAGGCAGTCACACATTCACCGTGCTTCTACGCCCCAGTGGCTCCAGTTCGGAACCAACTGCACGGGAGTTATAGGATAACTAATTCACTTGGTCCTATGTCTGCCTGAAACTCTACGTGTAGTTGTGGTTCACTGGCTTAGTGACGTGAATGAAGGGAATTCACTGCACTTCAAATCTCTCATTACACCTTAATTAGGACCCCAGCTAGAAATATCAATGTATTAACAACTGTAGCAGACAAGATTTCTTTTCTTTCTTTAATCACATATTGTAAAGCAGATTGAAGTAGTTTATCAGTGTTTTCTTCTTTTGTTTTTCTCTCGATTGAGAATCCACGGCTAAGTAGACGAACATAAAAACTAAGGCTGTGGTCTTTCAATTTTAATCCTCAGCTCGGTCAGTGACAGAGTAATAAAGGATAACAGTAATCATAGAAAATACATTATTAAGGAGGAACAAATTCGTCACTATTAAGTTTCTGTTGTCGTTGAATTTTATTTTCTGTTTGTGGGTGTTTTTTTTTTTTTTTTAACAGAAATTGTTCCACTGAGGCAAAGCGTCCTTCTTTTTGTTTGTTGCTTAGTAAATTTCCACGTAATTTTTAAAAAGTCCCTGTTCATTTGGACCTTAGAAACTTGTCTTGGGATCACCAGTTACCAGTGTCCTTAACTTGGGGCCCCCCCGGAGTCGCCTCCTCTGTAAGGTAGAGGTTTACTGTAGAAAACTCATCTGACTGTTACAACATCTGGATCATAAATAACAAAAAGCTAGTTTTTAGGTGTCAGCATAATAACAGCTTTTATACTAAAACAGGGAGAATATGTTGTTTGACCTATTTATAATTATTTAAATATTTACCTTCCTCCAAAACGAAGTTACAATAAATTTCCAATTAGCAACAAAATACAATTAAACCATAACTTTCAAAATCCACCTTTAAATCAAAGAAAGACAAACAATGCTCAAATTTAATCTGTCCTTTGGGACGGGAGACAGCTTACAGGTTCTAGTCAGCCAGCTAAATGACAGTCAGAAAAGATCATGTGACTGGGGTCTAAAAACTAATTAATCTCCATAAAGCTGTAAGTGAGGTAGGTAAGATGACTTGAAATCTGATTACATTATTGCATTTAAGGGGAGAAAATGCAGCATGTATTTTTCATGTTGATTTTAACCACCTGAGCCCTTAATGACGTTTTGTACCTTGGAATAAAACTCATATTTCATCCATATTTAAAAAGAACTACAAAGATGCTACAGTCATTAGTATATGATTTACGCATTTGGTGTAAATAATATGAAAATGAATCACGTAGGTTGCCTTTGTAAAGTTTTCAAAGAATAAGCAATTCTTTGAAAAGTAGATTCACTGTAAAAAGGGAGCCATAAATCCTAAGAGTAAAAGAAATTGACAAAGATATTTAAAGGAAATAATAGTTTTTCTATTCCCACCCTGACTTCCATAAAAAGCAAATGATTAGGTAGTATATTTTGGCTATTGGACATTTATGTGCTACATTTTTTATTATTTCTAAAGTCCTGTTCAAAATAGTTGTGAAAATTGATTAAAATACAGTATTTTCTAAGGCTTGCATTATTCTAGTCACACACAACATATGTAAACACTTTGACTAGTAGAAGGATTCATTCAGAATTCCATGGAACCTTCTTGTATATTTCTCAGCTAATTCTTTTTTTGATTGTTTTCACATTTAAGTAAAAGAGACTTCTAAGCATTTGTTCTTCAAATGTACCCTTCTTTTATCTACAGCAGAAGAACAAGGATTATAGAATAATAATTTGGAACATTATGTCTGAGATGTCCTGAAAATAATCCTTATTAGATTGAAAAGAGCCCTGAAGAGTGTGTGTGTGTGTGTGTGTGTGTGTGTGGTGGGTTTATTTGTATGTAACAGTGAGAGAGAGACAGAGATTTGGACTTTTATTAAAAAATATTATCAATCATAGATTATGTAAATCATAAACTGTCTACAAAAATTTTATGTAAAAATAATTGAAAGCACTATATTTGAATAAAAATACAAGCCAGGGAATTTTTATGGCTGCCTGATAATCCATTGTATGCTGAATACAGAGAGAAGATGATAGGCAGAATATAGTTTCTAGTTTGTTTCATTGAAATCATAATTATTATTATTTTATAATAATATTAATGCCTGTATAAGGAGACTGACTTATGAAAATAGACTACCTCTCATTGAAAATCTGAAATCACTTTATAGATGAAGGACTTTTTTTTGATTCTATTTTACATGAACAAAGTTTTTGTGAGTTAAGGTGTATTCACTATTTTAGGACAAATGTATCATTTTTCATCTTGACAAAAAGACTAAATGCTACTTAAGTTTTTCCCAATATGCAAACTTTAGAGAAGTCACATAATTTGGGTGTAATTCAAGGTTGAGAAGACAAGTAATATCTTTTGTTCCTTCATTTTTCTTTTCGCTAATCTCCTTAAGGTGAATGTGCTTGCATACAGAGAGATGTACACCCGGGGATATACTTGTACGCAGGGTGAGAGGAGCATCTGGAAGACTCTAGAGGTGTCGGAACTAGGCAGAGTGATGGAAAAGCCACAGGATATTGTGTCAGGAAGGAGAGCCACTCCATCTTTTCTGACCTCTGCCTTCACACCCATCTAATCTTCTCTGTATCCCTTCCTATTATCCTCTATCTTTCCACTTTGCCCTTTAGATACAGAGTATGAAAAACATTTTCCCTGACCTGAATAAGCATTTATGAGCAGCTACTTCCTGAGTTCAGTGAATATTTTTGACCTTAAAAAGCACTGTAGTTGTGACTTTCTGACTAGAACTGATGATATCTGTTAAAATATTACACAATTATTTAGGATTGAGTTATTACTGCTTAAATACACTGGTCTATTTTTCCAATCATTGAAGATTTGAAACATTCAGACAACTCTTGCTAATGGGTAACTAGTAAATATCCATAGTTAAAACTGAAAGGAAGTAAAAATGAAAACATGACACTGAAGAATTCTGAAAGTTTGTGTCAAAAATTTCTAAATGTTCTATATGCAAAATACTTTACAAAAGCCTTATTTTAAATTATTTTAACGAATGTCTACGGAGAGGCAAGAGTATACCTGAGGTGTAAGGCTAACAGATATCCTCTGTTAAACTCTGACTTCTAAGGAGAATTCTGTTCTATCGTGTAATGATGCCCAAATGCCTCACCATTTCCACCAACTGCATTACAGAAAAATCGTATGAGCTTATACTCAGTCAACTCACTGCCCTTACAAAATCGAGTAGACAAAGGTTAAGTAACCAGGGGTGAAAAAAGAATTAAAAGATTGAGATGGAGCATTCAAAAAAAAACTGACATAATTCTCTACTCTATCTTTCTCTCAAATTTCCCTTTACTCTTGATATTACCAAATTGTTTAGCAGTTTTAGAAATTCTGAGATCCAAAAGGTGTCAACAGTACAACGCCTTAAATTTTTTAGCTGCTTTAAAGCGTGCCCTCAAAGACTCGCTTTTTTAAGCAGTAATTTGAATAAATGGCATAAACTGCCAACCTTTCTGCAATCATTCACCGAATTTTGTTTTGGTTATGGAATTAGTTTTCATCTCCTCTTTCTTTTCTTTGTTACTTCCTTTCCATCTGACAAGGTGTTTCCTAACACATCTGAAATTTGGATTTAAATTGGGACCCAGTTTGACAATTGAAGGACAGATTTATAAAGCACCAAAACTCCTAATTGGTAGTTTGATTTTAGTATTTGTTTTTTTGTTTGTTTTTTATTTATTTATTTATTTATGTACTTACTTCTTCATTCATTCATCTACTTACTTATGGACAGAATATTAGATAAGAATACATTTGAAAGCACTTTAATGAGAAAGAGGGTAGGCAAATTCTCGTTTAACATAAAAGCCACTTCAACTATTAATCATGATTACAGAAAATTCCCATTGTGACAGAATATCATTTAACTTCCAAAAACTAAAGGCAGTGACAGCACACATTTTTGTAAAGCTCTACCATATAATAATTTGGTGTAAGGAAAGATTTCACAACCTAATCTTTGAAAGAGCTTCAATTACCAATCAAATATACATAATCTGTTTCATTTGTTAGAATCTTGATTGTATATATTATTTTGGCTTTGTTTTAACAAATATACTTGGCCATAACGAAAATAAACCTGCTGAAGTCTCTGCGGTCTGAGACAAGCTATAACACATTTCTGCACCACAGGGCGGGCCCCTGGGATACCTACTGAAAAAATGCATGCCCACTGAGCATGCCCAGACTATTAAAATGAATTGACATGTTAATGCTGACAGGAAAAGAGCACAAGAGAGCTTGCTAAATTACTGCTCAGTCAGGCACTAGGAATTCCTGAGTGGCTAACTCCTGAGCAAAACCCACAGCAAGCACAACAACAACAACAAAACTTTATTGTCAAATGCACCCAAAACAAACAAACACTAACAGCGTTGTCATGTTAGCAATCCACCTAGCCATAAATCATATGGATTTTAATCATACCTGCCACCTTAGCCGCTTATCCCCAGAGAAATTGTTTTCTTTTTGCTCCCTCCTTCATTCGCTTTCAATTATCTGGAAGCTGTTTCGCATGTTTATTTATTTATCTAAAGTTCACATACAGTATGCATGCACAAATTTTCTCCAGGGGTCTGGACCAGGCAGATCATACGAGGATGCAGTGGAGCGTAGCAGCTAACAGCTCGGATGAATGTACTCAGTCTCAAAAACCTGCTTTGGACCGTGATGACAAGGAAAGGGGAGGACAGAAGTAATTAGTGTGTGTACAATGATTGATTATGGCTTAATATTCGGGCATTTCACCTTTAGACCACCATAGGTAGACTTAAAGAATGAGGAGACAGGAAGTTCTCGTGGTTTTTGATAAGTGAGGAAGGAAAAACTGCTTTTCCATATTTAAGTCATTAGCTTCTCTTCTGTGGAGGTGGAATAAAGTTTATTTGCTTTTAAACACATATGTTTGATCAGTCTATTCACTGCCTCTAAGAGTGGTTCAAAACCTCAGATATTAAGATGAGCATAAATAAGTGACTTCTAGCCTTGGGCGGGCAGAGAAGAGATGAAAGGAAGCTGCGCATTTCAGATGAAATTATCCAATCTCACCATTGTGTTGTCTTATTCCCACGAACAACTTCAGAAAATAATACCAATTTGACTACTCAAGGAATAGGCAGTGAACTGTTTCTGACCTTTTCTCTACTCCAGGAGGTGAGAAAGTAGCATAGGTACATTGTGGAGTCCATGTCTTTTAGACACAAAACTCATTTTCATGAGACAAAATTGAGCAAAATATAGATATGTTAGATATAGGAAATTCAGGAGAAAGAAAACTCACTTTATTATATCTGTCAGATTCAAGGGTTTTTGATACTGTTGTGTGTGTGTGTGAGTGTGTGTGTGCATGTAAGTCATGAGGGCTTTTTATGCACACTTTGATCTGTACTTGCCACGCTGTGTATTAGCTCCATCTCTAGATAGAATCTGTTTAGAACACCCATAGAAATTAAAAGGATCACATGGAGTTTGACATTTTGCAAAATGAAAGAATAATGGATGTATTATATTGTGTTTTTTTCCCTTTTAATAAAAATGTCTAACTGACCCATGGGAAGCTTGGCTGGAAGTTTAGAAGTCAGAATCATTTTTCTTTCCCTTTATGCTCAAAAAATATAAGAATGTAATTTCTTCAGCTTCATATTTCTTGAGATTTCAGTGTATTTGAGTTATCTTTCTTGTTTATAAGTCAGAAACTAAATACTCTGTTTACCCTAAAACACTTTATTGTCTTATATTCACTTAGCATCCTATATCTAAATGCCCAGATAATCAAATCTCTCTGCTCTATTTACTTTTATGGTTTTCTTCTTCTACCTGACCAAGGACATGGCACAAAACACAAAAATGGTTGACCTTTAACCTCAAGTCTGAACAGAATCAATAACCCATATCAAATTAGATGCAAAATTTTAGTCTTCCAAAATGCCAGATTATTGATATTTGGGGGTAGAAAATAAATCGAGCCACATTTCATAGATATTTTACATTCTACATCAATATTTTATAGTTTGCACTCACGATTTTGTATTTCCTATAATCTTCCTTAAAACATCACATATGGGGCCGGCGCAGTGGCACAGTGGTTAACATCGCACGTTCAGATTCGGCAGCCCCGGGTTCGCCGGGTCAGATCCCAGGTGCGCACATGGCACTGTTTGGAACGCCATGCTGTGGTAGGCGTCCCACATATAAATTAGAGGAAGATGGGCATGGATGTTAGCTCAGGGACAGTCTTCCTCAGTGGACAGAGGAGGATTGGCGCCAGTTAGCTCAGGACTAATCTTCCTCAAAAAGAATTCATATTAATTAATCTATTCAACTGTACTTATTCATCACCTAGTATGTGTCAGGGAGGTGCCAGATCACAATGTCTTAGGTGAGATAGTCCTTAATTGTTGCATAGATATCACTAGATCAATATCTATCTACCTGTCTATCTCTCTATCAATCTATCCATCTCATTTCAAAAATATCAACTTCAAAATCCAAGATTAAATTAAACTGAACATGGTTTAGATGCATTAAAATAACGAAAATACATCAATAACTTTGTGTACCACTAAAAAATGGCTGATAAGATTTTGATCACCCAAGTCTACATTGCACTACCTGCATCACATGGGCGAGAAGAGAAGATAGCCTAGGGCAGAACATAGAGTGTCCTAGAATTGCAAGAAATCCCCAGAAAAGCTGAGAAGGAAGAGAGAGACTGAAGAAACTGAGGGGAATGTGAAATGGGAAGAGAGTATTTCAAGAAAGAGAATCTAATGCTGTGAAAATGTCTAACATCCTAGAGACTGAAAAGGGTCTCTTGGTTTAGTAAGAAGATGTCACCGTTGACCCAGTAGGGGGTCCAGATTGCAGTGGCTTTAGAAATAAATAAGAGAAGAAAATGAAGAAACAACTAGTCTAGGAAATTATTTTAAGGAGTTTTTCAGTGAGAGGGAGGACAGAGAGGTAAGACTGTGTCTAGAGCAGGAAACTGCAGTAGAAGGAAGATTTCAGAGACACCACACTGCAACTATTTATATGGTAGTGTTTGTCTGGCTCCCCATGGAGTGGTGCCGCACATGCACAGTGAAGCCCTATACAGTGCCACCATTATTGCTTCTGAGTTTATTCATTCATGTTTTTTTTTATTTTAAAGATTTTATTTTTTTCTTTTTTCTCCCCAAAGCCCCCTGGTACATAGTTGTATATTCTTCGTTGTGGGTCCTTCTAGTTGTGGCATGTGTGACACCACCTCAGCGTGGTTTGGTGAGCAGTGCCATGTCCACGCCCAGGATTCGACCAACCAAACACTGGGCCGCCTGCAGAGGAGCTTGCGAACTTAACCACTTGGCCATGGGGCCAGCCCCTATTCATTCATTTTTAAGATGGGAGAATCTTTGGTATGCTGAAGTGTTCATGGAAAGTGGCTCATAGTGAAGAAGAGGTTAGAGATATTGGGGAACGAGAGAGAGATTTGGAGCAAGTACAATGGGGGATTGGCCACAGGGGCAAAAGGGGGAATCTCTTTTTATTTAGACAAGTGTGAATTCAGGTCAGTTTGTGTCACTTGCTGTTCTTCCATGGAATTACACATGGCCAGCCTACATAAAACAGTGCCCCCCCCAACATCCTTGCCAAGTCATTTATAAATTTTATCTTTTACGCCATCAACAAGTGACATTATTTGTTTAAAGTAGAAGAAATTCTATCTTTTTTTCACTGTTGTATTCCCAGCTCTTAGAGTACTGCCCATGGGAGGCGCTCAATTAGCATTTATGGATTTTTCAGTCATTCTATAATACGGATATTTGTAAAACTGTGTTATTTTCTTGAAAAGGATACTATTGTTTGTCAAAACAACAGACAATTCACTTTTCTTCCTACGTTGGCAGAAGTCAATTTTGTTCAAGGGAATCCACCATCTCTTCCCCAGTGACTCAGGAGATTCACGATTGGTCTTAGCAGGTCGTAGTTTACCTATCTGTCGGCTTGCCAGGGGCTTGTTTTGCATGAGCATGTGACCCAGGACTGGCCAATGAGATATGTCGAGAGATTACGTTATGGAATTCTATAAAATGTTTGCTTGATGATAAAAAGAAACAGAGAAGAAATAGTTCCTCATCTCCTGCTGTACATCATTTTGTCTTCATTTTACACCTAGAACTAGAGCACTCATAAGTATGAAAAGAGCCAACTTACTGAGAATACTGGAGAAGAAAGATTTGAGCCATGAATAAGTTAACCCCGACCTTTACTTACTCACTCAGCTGCATTCCACTACCACCCCACTAAGTGCCAGGAGACAATAGAAATGACAGCCATAATCCCTAATTTCAAAAGTTTACAATATCCTGGTCTTGAAGGCAACATGTCCCCATATAGGTGAGAGGACAAAAAAAAAGGTTAACAAACAAACAAGTGTTTCTTATCTGGAGACTTGTCTGGGGACAGGTCCACTTACAACTTACAAGTTGATTTAGGCTGTTGACAGACTTTTAGCAAGATGATTCTTACGTAACGTAATTTCAAGAGTGACACCTCATCACTTTGTGCATATTCTATGGGTTGGAAGCAACTTACAGGTGTCATCCACAATCTAGAGGGAGGGCTTATACCGGGCTTGAAAGTGGGGCTCTTTAAGGTCATTTTGGTTTCTGTCTACCACAGTCCACCATCTGGCCATCAATGATTAATGTCCCTCCAACATGCAAAATAAATTCTCCCCCTCCAAAGCTCCAAAGGGTCTCATTCTGTAACAGTACAAGCTCGACATTCAAAATCTCATCATTTAAATCAGGTCTAGGTAAGAATGAGGTTTCTGGATATAATCTGTCAAGAACAGCTAGCCCTTGAGGCATTCCTCTCCATCCGTAACCCTATAACGCTAAAGACACAAGTTATCTACATCTAACAAACTCAATATAAAATGGGGGGAGACCCTAAAAATAACATTTGTGGACATTCTAGTTCAAAAAGCAGGAAAATGGAAGATAAAAAGGAGTTCTGAAGTTTAGCCAGGCAAACAAGAGTTTAGTGATTAGATGTCAAGGACTGTGAATAATTCTCTGTGGCTCTAGCCTCCATCCTTTCTCTCTTGGTTCTGCTTTGTGGTCACCCTTCTTTTGTCATGAAAGGTACTGTAGGTTCTCAAGTGAGTAGTTTTGTCAGCCCTTCCAGCCAGTAGAATTTGGGGTGATCTGACAGCCTCCTTTCGCATTGCACTCTGTCTTTTCAGTCCAAGCCAATAGTGACCTCTTCATTGAAACAATTACCTCAAGTACTTTCTGGGTCTCCTGTAGATTTTAATGGGGTCCATGTCACTAGACAAAAACTAGGTCCACAGATATTTTTGAGATAATCCTTTCTCTACCTTGGCATCCTGCTAACATGGCTAAGGAGCATCACACCGAACTTCCCAGAATCTTTATGATTTGATTGGAAGAATCTTTGAGGTGCATTGCTAATCTCTTGAAAGATCTCTTTTTGTGACTGATTACCCTAATCTTTTAATCTTTCTGAGGCTTCAGTAAGAAGTTATGGAGTCACGACCTTGACTTTCCTTCAGAGCAAGCTGTTCTGACAGTGAATGTCAATGTTAATTTTTTTTTCCTTTTTCCATCTGGAGAGAATGAGAATTTTCAGAATCATCAAATCTTGGGTTTTTTTTAATAGTTCTTCCCTCAATTTATCTCTCTCCCCTCACATTTTACTATAATCAACAAGAATAAACAAGACAGTACCTTCACCACTTTGCTTGAAGATCAGCCTTATGACCAAACTCATCACTTATAAGTATTTTCCATAGAACCATAGAAGACAATTTTGCTAAGTTTTTGGGCACTATATAACAAGGATCCCTGTCCTTCCAACTTTCAATAACATACTCCCCTCTTCATTGTCAGCCTCATTGACAGTGCCCTTAATGTCCAGATATCTGCCAATAATCTGCTGCTCATAGCTATCTAGGTATTTTCTATCATGTTTATCAAAATTCCTCCCACCTCTGCCCATAGCCTGGTTTCAAAGTCACTCATGGATTTTTAGGGATTACTTTCCTTGTACCGTGTAATAAATTACTACAATCTTAGTGGCTTAAAAACATCATGTATTTATCACTTCACAGTTTCTGTGGGTCAGAAGTCCAGGCATGTTGTAGCTGAGTCCTCTGTAAGGCCATGGTCAAGGTTTTAGCCAGGGCTGTAATTTTCATCTGGAGGCTCAACTGGGGAAGAATTCACTTCCAAGTTCACTCAAGCTGTTGGCAAAATTCATCTTTTTGTGACTATAAAACTGAGGGAGCTAGCTTCTTGCAGGTTATTGACAGAAGGTCTTCCTTAGCTCCTTGCCATCTGGGCCTCCTAATATGGCCACTGATCATTTCAAAGCCAACAAAAGAGAAAGTCTCTAAAGCGAGTCTGTTGGCAAGACAGACAGGTTACTATACAATGTTACATACTCACGGGAGGACTCCTATCACCTTTGCCATATTCCATTGGCTAGAATCAAGTCAAAGTTCTCACCCACTCTCAGAGAAGAAGATTATAACAAAGGCATGAACATAAGAAGGTGAGTGTCATAGGTTGGATTGTGTTCCCCCCAAATTCATATGTTGGTATCTAACTCCCAGTACCTCAGAATGTGGCTGCACTTGGAGATAGGGTCTTTAAAGAGGTAATTAAATTAAAATGAGGTTATTAGGATGGGCTCTAATCCAATGGGATTGGTGTCCTTCTGAGAAGGCGAGATTAGAAGAAAGACATGTGCAGAGGGAAGAACATGTGAAGACACAGGGAGAAGATGATCATCTACAAGCTAAGGAGAGAGGTCTCAGAAGAAGCCAACCCTGGCTACACCTTAATCTCAGACCTCTGGAATTGTGACAAAATAAATTTCTGTTGTTTTTCACCCAGTTTGTGGAATTTGTTATGGTATCCTTAGTAAACTAATACAGTGGGGTCATTGGGGGTCACTTTAGTGTCTATCCTCCACAATTGGAGACGTTGATGGTGGTTTTAAGACATAGTCCTAAGGAGCACTTGGTGTTCTTCTGAGGTGCCTTAGAGTCCTTCCAGCAGGTGGAAGAGCAAGCATATGGGGCTCTAGGGCTCCCAACCCCATTTCAATGAGTGAATTCCACTTGAATCTGTTGTATATATTGGAATTCTACCTACTGAGAATTTTTCAAGTTCAAAAAAATCTCTGTAGTCTTATCCGATGTGTCTTATCCCAGGAATATATTCCTGTATGGAAATTTTATTGACTGTTAAAATAGCACTGGACTAGTATTTAAGAGAGCTAAACTCTGATATCCACTCTGATATAAGCCAGTTTGGGAACTTTGAACAGGCCTCCTAAGCTCACTGACCTTTTTGTTTCTTCACCTAGAAAATTAGGAGTTTGGACGAAACGATTCCAGATTCCATTCCATCTCTCAGTAACGCAAATTACAGCAGTTTATAAATTTTGTTGTTAATCACTTTGCTTCCATTTCTACACTTACAGGGGAGAGATAATAAGATAATTCTAGGAGCCAGCCTAGTGGCGTAGTAGTTAGGTTCATGCACTCTGCTTCTGTGTGGCCCGGGTTTGCCAATTTGGATCCTGGGCACGGACCTAACACCGCTTATCAAGCCAGGCTGTGGCAGGCGTCCCACATATAAAATGGAGGAAGACAGACAAAGATGTTAGCTCAGGGCCAATCTTCCTCAGCAAAAAGAGGAGGATTGGCAGTGGATGTTAGCTCAGAGCCAATCTTCCTCAAAAAAAAAAAAAAAAAGATAATTCTATACCATACGAAGTTTGTTTTGCTTGATCAATAATGACAAAGATTTCTGACACTTGAAAGCAGTATATATATTTGTACTGAAAAAAAACTTGATGGTATTTCTCCAGCATTAGAAAGATGTGTGAGAGTTACATTTTGAGCATTGATTGTAGTTTTTATTCTTGATTACATGTCTTTGAGAAAGGAACTGAAATTAGACAGAAGAGACTGGGTATTCTCATAAGTTCTGTGAGTGTAAAAGAGTCTTCCCAGCCAATTTTAAAAGAGAATATTTTTATCTTAAACCATATATAATAGTTTTTACCTCTGTGTTTTCAGAGATGAATTTACATAGCTGAGATGTTGTTTTTGTGTTTGTGTAAAACTAGTGACAAATTAGAAAGTGAAAATAAACTTTTGTTCAAATGCCAGGG
The DNA here is from genome assembly GCF_037783145.1 of Equus przewalskii. Lineage (NCBI taxonomy): Eukaryota > Metazoa > Chordata > Mammalia > Perissodactyla > Equidae > Equus > Equus przewalskii. Next base: position 27,627,575 of record NC_091847.1, on the reverse strand, counting down.
ACCTCATCTGTATTTTTATTGCTTTGAGCTTTTTCACTCACCGATACAGGATTTGAATCAATGAATAATTCTTTATCCTCACACCTGTAGTCTGAACTTGCTGCCGTAGTTGACAATGCGTAATTTTGCTCTATTCTGTCAAAACTCAGCCCAGAAACTAAGAACATGTTCTCCTTCATTCATCGTAACATTCTAAAGAATTCATTTCCTTTAGGCGATGGTTCAAAATTTGAGGTCAGCATGAGTTTAAAAACTTTCAATGCTCTTTTAACTCTCGGTTGTCACCTATTCTGATTCTTCTGTCTTCAATTCCCACAATGAAGGTCCCTGAACAGAACTCATCTGAATACTGAAAAGGCCGTGTTTCTAAAGCTATAGCAGGCTGGCAGGAGCTGCTCCATTCAGATGAGCTCTCTGATGTACAGGTGAGGCAGCAACTATATTGGCAGCATTTGCTGAATTCTCCAAGCCCACGGGGGGGCAGGATTCCACCTGGTTGGGATCCTCTCCTGGAGTAAACTCGGGGACCAAGCTTTCTGAAATGAAATGGGCTGCAGAGGAACATCCCAAAGTGACAGCAGATTTTGTGTTCAATGACCGTCTGGTTTTCATTATCTTGTTCTCAACGAAGAATTCATCCAAAGAACAACCAAAGAAAAGCAATGTATAAACCATGTCAACTCCCCCTTGGATGAATGTGTCACACTTGATCCGTTATCTAGTGGTGATTGTGTAAAGGTGGGGAAAGGGGAGAGGAAGAAGTACAAAAAGGAAAAGGAGGGCAAAAACAAGAGATGGTAGGAGTAGGAGGAAAGCAATGTGTCAGCTCTTCAGCTGTCTCATTATGCAGCTCCTCACACTCACCAAAGACGTAATTCATCCTGCAGGTGCAGACATTGTTGGCTTTCTCATGGACTTGACGGATGGACCAGATGTATGTTCCCTTACCCCAGATGCTCTTTAAGAACACCGACCATGAGATAGGGGATTGTGTGCACCTGAATCAGCACAATCACTGAGCCTTATTTGTCTCATTTCTTGTTTAAAGAACCAGTAGTATTGTGCACAGAGCAACAAAAACTAGACAGAGGGCTTTTCTCTTTTAATATAGAAAAATGGCCAATCTAAACACCTTTTGGAGTCACTTCTTTATAACTGCCCCTGAGATAAATACGACACGACCGGCCTGATTACTCACTACCAAGAGACACATTAGTGGACAATTATCAGAACACTTGGCAACATTGCATCCTGTAATAAAATTCATCCATATGTTTTCTACAAGGTTTCTAAGAATTTAATATGGATTTTTCTAGTATAAATAAAAAAAAAGATTTTTCAAGTCATGTGAATAGATAACATAGAAATGGGAACGTTCATTCTATCTGAATGTGTCCCCTTCCCCTCCCTGCTCATTAGCTCCCACCACCTTCAAGGATTCCAAAATCCGAACGAAACTGTTGCTTTTTGGGTTGAAGTTCCATTGACTCTTGGCAAAAAGCAACTTCCTGGTTCAAAGAAAAAAGACTTATAAAAAAGCTCACAAGGCTTCTTAGACATCAAATGGGTCTTACGAAACCACATTTTGATGAGCTAAGTGTAAATGAATCAGAAACACATGGATTAAATTTCCCTTGAAATACACATGGGTTTGAAAATTAAGGAAAAAGTGTTTAGCCAAATGTGTTTTGGGTTTCCTTGAACTGAAAACATTTGAAAAAAGTTGAGGCATTTGCTAAACCCTAATACACTGTTGTGTTTGCTCAACCCTCCTCCAGATCAATTAAATTTCCACGAGGCTTCCTCCATTCCCTTGTGGTTTGTCTTGTCACCTTTGTCTTGACACATTATAGACCAAACTAAATTCCCATTGAAAAAACAGACTGTTGTTCATCTACTTAAATATGAGGGAGCTATTAAAACACCCAGTGAATCAGAGACATTAAGGGGTGGAAAAGCACCCATTAGGTCATGAATTCTATCCTGAGGGTTGGAGCACATGCACTCACAGCTCTCTAGTGCTTTATCCAGTGTAGTTTTAAATGTCTCAAGTGACAGGACTTCCACCACCTCCCTTGGGAGAGTATTGTGCATTCTAATAGATTTTGCCATTAGGAACTGTGCCTAAGTGTACAACAGAGGCACAGTGGACTGTCTCGGAGAAAAAAAGGTATTGTGGAGGGTTAACTCTTTCACTACTCCATATCAATCACCTGTAGCATGTGCAGCAACTTACTTTAGCATTTCAGTACTTATGAATGTGCTGTGTTATATGTGTACCTCACTAGTTTTCATTTCAAAAATAGCATTTGGTTAATGGGATAAAATTGTGCCTATTTTAATGCAAGATAAAGCTTCACAATTAACAGATACAACAGAATAAAACTATAGAAAGTCACAAATATATTCTCTTATTTGATATTATTTTAATATTCCTCAAAAATACATGACTTTGAAAGTCTTGAGATTTTTATTAATCAGGAAATGACATCTAAGTGTCACCAACTGGAACCTAAACACACATACTACCTGTATATATATTTTATTACATATCTTCTCCCAAAACTGCCTTCCTTCTGCTGCTAACATCTTTTCTTTAAACCTCTTCACAGCAAGTTGAACTTATTTTCTATTTCTACTGCTCCTAAGGAAGGCAACACATTTGTTGGAAAATATCTATTTGTCTTTCTAGATAAAAAGGAAAACCTAGCTTTCAATATAACTAACATGTTTTCGGAGGTCTTATGGCAGAGTTTACATTAATTTGCTCCAGTTCTCATTCTACTTACAAATGAGTTATAAGTCACATAATGACTTACATGGCCTGTCATACTGCTACTATGCTGACCTTTTCAAGATTCTGCATTGTGAACAGCTGACAGGCATACCTCTTCCATGCCAGTTATTGCAACCTATAAAACTTAACCAACGAAGCGACAAGAAGACTCAGGTAAGGAGAATGGGAAACGGCATGACATTCTTGACTTCCCTTTTCAATCTCTTTCAGATATGGGGTGGCTTTTCATGTTTCACACAATCTTTCCTTTTCGTTTTAAAATGAGCATTTTCTTCTCCTTTCACCCTGTTGCTCATATTATCTTGCCCCTCCGTATGCATTTCTGAGTTGGTCATACAAAAGAAGTCCTCTGTTAGGGTATGGAGTTGAGAATTTTGCATCTCAGTAGCTCTCTTTTTTTTTACTATTTTAAGATTTGAGGGGAAGGAGAGATTGAATTGAATAAATACGTTTCAAAATTCTACATCCATTTGATTATTACCACACTTTCTCACGTTAAACTGTCTTTCTTAAAGACATTTTAAACAGTATTTAAAGCTGAGGACTTGCCTTTCGATTAGGACATCAACACTGAATGACACTTACCTTTAGCAAATAGAGTTGGGTCATTTTCCTCTCTCAATTACGCCAAAATGAGAAGTTGCTCTCCCAGACTGTTTACGTTACTATACAGCTTCGGTTACCATCGTCTTTTCCTGCAACAGATGTAGGTTTCCGTTTTTAATTTTTCCTTTAATCTTTTCTTAAAAGTCGATCCTTATGGCCCTTTAATAAGTGTGACTCTTCTCTGAATTTTTTCTAATGGATTCCCCTTCTCTCTTAAGAAGATTGCTGTTAATATTTAACAATTTTGAATCTCTGTTTTTAAAAGGGGATGTTGGATTCTTAGTTTTTAGGCTGGTTTGAATTCAAATGCACTTTTCCACAGCAAAGACTGAAAAGCACACATACGACTGCCATTTGATGGCAGCCAGGACCAAAAGGGGGCAAACCGCTGTTTCTTTCTTCTTTAAAGTTATTCGATATTAAAATAATTACAAGCACAGAGTAAGAACAATATTCTGAATCAAGTTACTGAGTTCCGTGCTCTACTCTGAATTTGTTAAGTTTCTGCGTAAAGGGGTATTTATTTTACCATCTAGAAAATGCTTTAAATTATGTCTCATGTTCAAAAAGACTGAGAAATAAAAGGCTCAGTTCTTCAGGCAGAGCTAACCTTTGAGATTATGGTAAGCATATGATGCCTGCTGCCATATTATGGCCACTAGCTTCTTTTTTTCATTATTGGCAAAAGTGAAACCAGATTCAGTAACGCATTCAGTGAGATGCCTTCAACTTACTCAAACTTAGGGAAGTCTGAAAATCTATCAGAAGGAGCTGATGGCGAGGCTGTGCTCAACTAAATCCAAATGTGCATGTGTACTTTCTACTTGTTCTATAATGGATACCTTTAAATAAAAGTCACTATGTAGATCATCTTATTAAGCACATCAGATGAGTCATTGTCTGAGGCGGAATTCAAACGCAAGATTTGTTTCTTGACAGTGATTTTATTCTATCTTACAAATACATGTTATTTCAAAAGGAGATATTAATAAATCCTTGAAAGCCAACATTTTCTATGCAATGATCATTTCATAGACATTGGGAAAGAGAGAAAATATTTATAAAGCATTTAGCGATGAGTAATTCACAAGGAAATAATTATAAATACAAGTCAAACAAATTGGCAATTGTTTGCATTTCAAATTAGAAATCACATGGAATGAAGCCTCGCTCTGATTTGCCTCACGAGCATCTTAGGGAACGCTGTTCCTACCTACGTTTGTGAGGCTCACATGGAGGTCTAGCTGATAGAACATTCGTCTGAGGGTCTGGATTTCATAAAGGCTTTCCTGGCTCTATCAGACCTTGCTGTGTGGCCTGGTGGAACGTACTCTGGATTTTCTCTATTTCAGTTTCCTCATCAGGGCAGCTGGGAATTAAAAGAAATTTTTTTAAAAATGTTAAAGATCTTAATAGTAAGAATGCTACCAATTTAGTAGGACCAAACCATGTTTTTCACAACAACTGTATTTTCCCTAAAGTCACTGATAGCCTGAACAGCCTCAATTCCATCTAGACTTTTCAGAAAATCCTGCATGTCCACTTAAGAGATGAGGAAATTCAGCTGAAGAGATGACGAGACTGAACGAAGGCCACTATGGGTATCAGAAAAACTGGCTAATGCCTTGTTTATAGAAGTGTTCAACAAATATTACTTAATATGATCCTACAGTGTCCCACCAGATTAGCCACAGACAGACATTCTTTCTTTATTAACTCCTTAAATGATATTGTCAGCATTATCTGTTTGTTTTTATCCTATATGTAGCGTCAAAAAGCAAAAAGGCAAAGATTTTAAGTCTCCTCTCAGTAAGCATGCTAAGAAAACCACAAAATCCTCAGACTTAATTATATTCACAGCTAATAGAGTGAAGAACAGTGAGTGACTGGGGAGGGAGATAGGTTAGCGTAAGCAGACAAACTTGTACCAGCCCTAAATTAATTTGAAATTTGGTGTTTCCCCACACACAGAAAATCCAATAGTAAAATATAAGTTATATAAAAATGCATACATGACTAATGCAATTTGTGGTCATGCTTTACTCTGATCCATGCATGATCCAGTTGATCCATGCACAGACAGGAATAGCATTAACTCTGGTGCAGGGGGGATCATGTTCCCAGGTTTGCTTGTAAAGTCCAAATTCACACTTGTCCCTGTTTGCTGAAAGCATTGCCCTAGATTTTTTATCGTCAAGCAATGCATTATTATTAATAGTTGCATTCAATAGGTCAGGATGGTTTGGTAGAAGTCCACATTTCAGTCATTCAGCCACTGAATACGTATATTTCCTTTAATGTCTTGGGGCTTTTTTTGCCTTTTGTCATAAGCAAAAATTTTTAAAATGGAAAGTTAAAAATTTCGTTTTAAAACTTTCACAATAAAACTTTTAATGAAAAGTTAATTATTGAATTTCTGCTTGCCAAAATAGAGGATGAACTTTTAACTTGCACAAAATACTTGTTGACATTTATTATCCACTATAGGGCCTGTAATGATACCACTAAACACATGAAAACTCAGACACAACTCTTTTGAAGAAGCATCAGCAGCTACTTCAAAAGTTACCAGTTGTTTATAGACAACTCTGCCAAAGATGATAATTTAACAAATGTAGCTAAAGAAGGTAGGCTCTCATATTACTCTGAAAGCAAATCTTTTTATTTAGATCAAGTTAATGTTCTTCGTTAATTTTGCTTATGCTGAAGTCCAAATTTTCTTGTGCATATAAAAAAAGGAAAGTAATAGCTGCTATTGACTCTATTAGCAGAAGAACTTTGCAAATGGTTAAATGACGTTACTTTTATCATTGTTATCAGATGCTTCAAACTGACAAGTTAATTCCACTGGTAGTTTAATTTTTTGATCTCATTTATAAAATCAAAGCAAAGATTAGGGCAGTTCATTTTGCTGAAATGAAACATCTGGCATGGAATATTTAGTTTAAAAAGATCAAAAATAAATAAAATTATTTGTTTTCATAATGAACATAAATATAAATATTGATGAAGAAAAGTGTCATGTTAAAAAATATTCTTACTAAATTAGGAAACCTACAGAACAGAAATATACTTGGTATTGGCTGTGGTGAACACTTAGTTTATACTTTTGTTTCCAAACAAACTGAAAATCTTGAGTTAAAATAGAAGTAGCTGTTGTCAGAATTTACAATTTTTTATTTCTGCACAGTAGGATGGACTAAAATACAGATTTTTTTTTGTGATGAAGTTAATGGTGAATAATTTTTTTAAAAAAACAATGTGGTAGTGCATGCTTTCTCTTTTCATTGTCCATCAATAAATATATTTCAGAAATGTTTTATCCTTTGAAGAGCTGCTTAATAAGTAAACTTAAGTATTCTAATATGGTATTAAAACTCTTCTATAATTTTTATAACTATGTGTTAAAACAGAAGTAGAAAAAAACAATCCTAAAATTTGTATGGAACCACAAAAGAGCCTTAACATCTAAAGCAATCTTAAGAAAGAAGAACAAAGCTAGAGGCATCACACTTCCTCATTTCAAATTATATTACGAAGCTGTAGTAATCAAAAGAGGATGGTACTGGCATAAAAACAGGCACATAGATCAATGGAAAAGAATATAGAGCCCAGAAATAAACTGACGCCTGTATGGTCAATTAATTTACGATGAAGGAGCCAAGAATATACAATGTGGAAAGAAGATACAGTGTGGAAAGGGGAGTCTCTTCAATAAATGATGTTTGGAAAACTGGATAGCCACATGCGAAAGAAAGAAACTAGACCACTATCTTACACCATACACATAAATCAACTCAAAATGGCATAAACATGAACATAAGACCTGAAACTATAAAACCACTAGAAGAAAACATAAGGAATATGCTCCTTGACATTGGTCTTGGCAAGGAGTTCTTGGATTCGATCCCAAAGCAAAGCAATAAAAGCAAAAATAAACAACTGGGACTACTTCTAACTAAAAGCTCTGCACAGCAAGGAAATCATCAACAAAATAAGACGACAACCTATGGAATGGGAGAAAACATCGGCAAATCATATATCTGATAAGGGGTCAATTTCCAAAATATGTAAATAACTCGTGTAACTCAATAGCAAAAAAAAAAATCTGATTTATAAATGATCAGAGGAACTCAATACATATTTTTCCAAAAAAGAAATAAAATGGTGAACAGGTACATGAAAAGATGATATCACTAATCATCAGGGAAATGCAAATCTAAACCACAATAAGACATCACCTCACTCCTGTTAAAATGGCTATCATCAAAAAAACAAGAGGTAAGTATTGATGAGGATGTGGAGAAAAGGGACTCCTTGTGCACTGTTGGTGGGAATGCAAATAGGTGCAGCCACTATGGAAAACAGTATGGAGGATCCTGCAAACAGAAAGAAATGAAAATTTATGCTTATAATAGCAAAGGGCAAATTGAGGAATTTAAATGATGAATTCTCAAACAACATGCACTATTTAATTTTTAAATTCTAAAATTGTGCTGAAAAATCTTGACTCATGGGAGAAAAAATTTGGAGGTCCTTATTTTAACTGAAAAAATATATACAGCATACTGAAATGGAAAAAAATTAGAAAACCTACAGTTTTACAGGATTTAAATATGGCAAAGCATTCAAAACAGTCATCATCGTTAACTTATTTGAAAAATGTAGTCTTACAAAAAGAATTGTTAGATATTGGTGAAAGGTAATGTAAATAAAACAAAAAGCCAGTACCTGTGAAAATAGACAGTACTATATATGTATTTTTATGTTAAAGAGAATTCAGATTAAGAATATTTCCTCTTTAGTAGCATTTACCATTAGCTTATGAGGTACTACAGTATCTGTTAACAGATCATTGTCTCATTTCGAATTATTATAGTCCATAGAGAAGAGTCAATTGAAGGCATCAACAATTTCAAGTTAATTAATCAGAAAAAGGGACTTGGAAGAATGTTGCAGGTAATTTTACGAAGAAGTTAAAAATAGAAAGCCTTTGTGATGAGATTCACACTCCTCTGTAAGTTTATTTAAAAACATTGAATTGTACACCTAAAATTAGTGAATTTCAGGGCATATAAATCAAACTTCAGTAAAGATATTCAAAATCAAAACAAAAACACATTGAAAAACAAAATTTGTTCTAGGGAACAAAACCAGTTACACAATAACACAGACAAACTAAGAAAACTGATTAAGTTCATGAAAATTTACCAAAAATAATTATTCTACTTACATTCCTTCATAATATTCAACAAACAATAAAAATAATTTTATTTTAATTTATATGAATGTATGTTATTTCATCTTTTTAAGAAAAAGGTTTTTTCTTTTGGTTTTTTTGGTGAGGAAGACTGAGCCTGAGGTAACATCTATGCCAATCTTCCTATTTTTGCTTGAGGAGTATTGTCCCTGAACTAACATCTGTGCCAATATTTCTCTACTTTGTATGTGGGACGCCACCACAGCATGGCTTGATGAGTGGTGTGTGGGTCAGTGCTCCAGATCCAAGCCAGTGAACTCAGGGCCACCGAAGCAGAGTATGCAAACTTAACCACTACATCACTGGGCTGGCCCTGGAAGTTGTTTTTATTATTATTATTTTTTTTAATGAACCACTATCATTTACAAGGAAACTTTTTCTTTGATCAATAAATAAACCTTTCAAAATAATCTATAAACTTTAATGCTTTTAGCATCCCCTTTCACTCCTTTTTTTTAAAGATTTTATTTTTTCATTTTTCTCCCCAAAACCTCCCGCTACATAGTTGTATATTTTTAGTTGTGGGTCCTTCTGGTTGTCCTATGTGGGACGCAGCCTCAGCATGGCTTGATGAGCAGTGCCATGTCCGTGCCCAGGATCCGAACCGGTGAAACCCTGGGCTGCCTAAGCAGAGCGCTCGAACTTAACCACTCAGCCACTGAGCCATCCCCAGCCCCTTTCACTCTTAGAAATATCCTGTTTTGGATGATACAGTTCATGCTTATACTATTTGTGCGATACTTCATGCTGAGCACTGTTCTAAGATTTCACAAATTGTGATTCTTCTAACCCTCACAACAACTTTATGAAGCAGGTTATGATGGGAAAACTGGGACCTTGAGAAGTGAAGCCACTTTCCCAAGATTGCACAGGTAACAGGTGATGGCACCACGATCCTCACCCAGGAAGTTTGGCATGCAATATATTGTATGTTATTTTATTCTATCAATGTTTTTAAAATTTCTTTAACTTCTCTAACATACAAGTACATATACATACATATCATACTCAATAATTATATATATATATATCTTTACTCTATTCATCATTTTATTTAAGCGAAATAATAACCTAATAAAATGACACTTTACGTTACTTGTGATCCAAACATTTGAATTATCTTGTTTGAATTAGATCTCTGTTCTTTTTGCTTTCACGTAAGTGCTTTGTTTTATGTTGCACTCATTGCACCACAGGAATTTCTTTAAGAGATGAAAGATGGAAGAAGTGGAGAGAATGATCTCTCTCTTCCAGTGAGTTTATATAGTGATTCTATGACCCTGCAGTATTGAGTCGAACATGCTATTTTATTGGGAAGACTAATTTTTCTTGACTATAGAAACTGTGGTGTGGAGGTTTGGTTCCTTTGCGTTTGATTAATTGGAAGTTGTTATTAAGGCAAGTAACAGCTTTACTTGAATCTTCATTCTTTGAGGAAACATTGATGATTTCTTTATGAATGGCTTTCTGATAATCTTTCTTGTGTAGTCATTCTTTGCATTTTATTCCAAATACAAGCACCACTTGGGCTCTTTTGGGAATGACTACCCGGTACTAGGCACGTACTCACAGCCTTCTCTGGACAGTATACAGACTCTCCACAGAGGTGTGGTTTGATTTGGTCCACATAGAATGAGCAGTATGCAGCTATATGGAAAAGAGGTGAAAGAACCTACTTTTAGTTATTCCATGTGGCACAGAAGATTTACATATTTAGGTAATCTTTAGAGCCATGAATAGAAAGGTCACTTGAGATTGGATTATAGAAGTCCATTGCCAAACTAATTAATTAAATTAATTAGCAACTTTTTAGTGAAAAGTAAAAGTGGTAACTATAATGCTAAGCAGATTCATCGTACAAGTACAGAATGGAATTGGAAACCAGAAAAAAAGGAGTGTGAGAGTCTTCACAGTGCCCTACTCCTGAGGGATCCCAAGTGAGTGACATGTTAATTGGTTTCTACTAGGATAGACCCAGGAACACAGCTTACCAGTATAAAGCTTGTCACCAAGATTGAAAGTTAGCACAAGGCAGGAAGAGAACCTGAGGTTTACATAAAATCGAGAAAAGGAGATGGGAATCAATGCTTGCAGTGGTGAAAGCACAACAGTATGCATTGCTCTATTTTGATTCCTCATGTTTAATGCTTCCTTCATTGACACGGTATGAAAGGTGACTGACCAGCTTTGCAGAGGTGAGGTCACCTAGGCCAAGGGTCCCTGAACACCAATCTTTGGACCCTGTTAGCCTGACTTCAGAATAGTTGTCCTGGGGGCCAAGGACTGAAAGGCAAGTTAAAAACCCAGATTTCTGGTGTCTGATCCCACAGATTCTGGCTCTGTAGGTATATCTGGGATGGGGCAAGGGAATCTGTTTTGCTCTTGTTTTATTTGTTTTGTTGTTGTTGTTGTTGTTGCAGAGTATGCCTGAACCGAGAGATGTTACCAGGTAACGCCTTCCTAGATGGTAGCTGTTCTTAAACCTCAGAGTATATTAGAATCACCTGGAGGGACTTGTTAACCCAGATCACCTGAGAATTTATAGTTGCGTCAAGTTCCCAGGTGATACTGATATTTCTGGTTCAGGAATGATAAATTGAAAAACGCTTGTGTAGAGTGGTTACATACTCAAATACCTATAAAACCTAAACGAAAATATATATTTGCATGAATCAGACTGAGAATGAATAGTAAGAAATGAGTGGTCTATATGGACTAGAGAGAGCATGTCTAACCTAAATATATTTTTAACATAGCTTCTTTTAAAATATTCTACTGGCTAGCTGAAAGTTCTCTGAGGGAAAATTCTGCCCTATGCCCTTATATGTGTAATTTCTAGCTCTGTGAACTTAGACTGAGCGTGGCTTTCTATAAATGGGGGAAATATCATTCATTCATTTATTCAGCAAATATTTATTAACTCCCACATGCCAGGTACCGTTTTTGGTAGATGCGATGTATCAATTAAAAAAATTTAAAAAAACCCTTGCCCTCATGAAGAATTGTATATAGAACCAACCCACTTCTTCATATTTAGTTTAAAATTGAGATACAAATAATCTTAAGATCTGCCTTACTTATTAGTTAAAACTCCCACGAATGCAATCACTGAATATCAAACCAAAAATAAATGTCTTAAGTTTCATAATCTCTAAATAGGGTCCAAAGAAACCCTATGGTCATTTGAGTAATTACCTATCCACTCCCAACTCTCTATATTTCCATTGGTCCATGGATCTCATCACCATTTCTAATGAGCACAATTTCATATATTTCTTCCCAATTTTTCACATAGTACTCTGGATATCTTTGACTCAGCATTGCTATTGTAGATTCTGAGTCCATATGCTGATAAACACTGGGCTAAGTATTTTTAATGAGTTATTTCTAATCCACACATCAAATCTGTAAGGTAGATATTCTCTTCACGTTATGAATATGAAAACAGAGGTGAAGAAGAGAAGAATAAATTTGTTCAAGCTTCTAGAGTAGCCTTATAAACCAGAAGTCCATGCCAGATTAGTCTGACTGAGATGCCTATATTATTTTTCTAGCTTATCTCTTCAAGGCTTCTACAAAGTGGTTTTCTTTCTTCTTCTTGATCATGCAGAGTAACTCTAATCCTTTTTTGATAAGTCTATTATTCATGGTACCATTGACTTAAGACTTTTCTAAAGGTAAACCTCATTTCCCACAACTGTTCCTCACGTGTGGTAATTCCTACTGCCTTTACTTGCCTTGTCACAGTTCCTTGCAAACGGGTCCATCTGGGGCCCACAGGGCTGACTGCACTCTCCAGGTGTTGTGTGTGCAGATTCAAGTGGATTTGCACCATTATTTCCCTTATTCTAGCACATTGCTTCTATGAATACAGCCTCCGGGTCCATCAGCCTTTTTGGCAGCCACATTACTGTTGACTCCTACTGAGCATATTGTCAACTAAATGCCTAAGTCTCTTTCACACATGCTGTTGCTAAGTCGTATCACCCCCAATCCTACTTTTGTGCACTTTGTTTCTGAATCCAAGTGTAGGGCCTTACAATTATTCCTATCAAATTTAATCATATTAAAAGACCATTTTTCCAGACTTTTAGCATTTTTCAATATCTTTTAGCATCTGTTGGGGGGGATGGAGAATAGTCGGGGGAGATTGTGAATCTACCATTTAACTCAATGTTAGAGACTTAAAGTATTTATGTTTGCAAATCTAATCAGATAACTTTTAATCCATATTTAATTTATTGGTAAATCTCTTAACCGAGTAAGACTTGCTACAGATCACTGGAAACTTCTACTCAGGACAAAGACATCGGCCCCAAGGCTGATGGATCTTTTGGGCTATAGCCTGAGCGGTGCCTCTCAATGTTCTGAACCCAGTATGTCCTCCACTGCTATGTGGAGCTTGTTGTGTTCATATATAGGCTGAGAATAATTGCAGAGAATTCATGAGTTGATGTTCAGCTGAGCTCAGGTAAGCAAAAAGTTATGAACACCCTAAAGCAATCAAACTGTTGCTAGGTTGTTCACTCAAACTACATTGCCACAGACACTAAATCCCAAGACAAATTAAAAAGCTACCAAACCACGGGAGCATAAGAGGGGATTAACACTGTATAATAATTTAGTCACCAAAAAAATCACTACCTGTTTAAAATTATGTAAATATTGTGACTGCATGAACTGCAAAGTTTTTACGTGAGGGCAGAGATGAAAACCGCATTTGAAGAGAAACAAAGCTTTCTGTCTCTCTTCATCCCTTGGCCTTACTCTCTCCTTTGTCTCTTTTTCTCAACTCTTAGACAAATACTAAGCAACCTAAAAAGAAAGAAAAAAGGCAAAAATGTTCCATGCCAGATAGTTTTTAATCTTCTTCCTCTAACAGCTTCCAAGAAACTAAAAAGGGAAAAGTGGAGAGAGGAGGAAGATAATCAGGGTTGATTGTGAATCTGGGAAAAGTCTCAACTATGTATTGAGATACACAAAAATGAAATATGAAAGATCACAAGAGAGGAAATGAATAACCATTTTGCCCATTGCCAGTGTTCGGCTCCCCATTCTTCCAGCTGCGGCCGATGTTTCAGCTTCGCCCTTCAGATCTGAGTTAGAAACACATGCAAGCAACTCAGCTGCTGCGCTTTCTGGGACTGTAGTTTGCCTTTCTTTAGAATGCCCTAAAGATAGCATTTTTAGTAAACATACTGTCAGGCTGAGGAAATTTCATCAGGGGGGATGTAACCATTCTCTCTGGTAGGAAAGACTTCTCCACCTGCAGAGCGTAAACTATTGGAAATATAAAAAGTTCTTTTGGTAGCATCAGCAGCCAAAAAAAAAAAGTGCCAGATTCAGCTCTCCAAATACTTTTCTCATCTCTGCAGAGGATTCATGTAATGGGCTGATGACCGTCGTCTTCATAGTATGTCCTCTGTACTTAGCACAGTGTATGGCACAGACCAGGCATTCAACAAATATTTGTTGACTAAATGGATGAACTTTTGCTTGAACCATCTAGGATGAATTGGTTCTTTGGCATAAATAAGTATGAGCGGACACTCAAGGAGCAAATATTTATGTCGTCTTGGGCAGTGGACATTACCAGGTAAGGAATTCTGTCCGCATTTATAGTTGTTTTGTGGGTGGTTTTCCAAATATTTGATTGAATTTGTCAGGCATTTCAATCGGGATAGAACATTCCATAACTGAATATACAGAAGTTCAACCTTCCCTTGAATCCTGAGAGCTTCTCACTCAGTTGATTTGATATGGGACCCAAGAGTTTGTGTTTTTCACAAGTTCCCAGGTGGTGCCGATGCTGTTGGTCGAGAGACCACACTGTGAAAACCACCGCGCTAATCCAACCCCTACATGACAAATGAGAAAACTAGAGGAATAGTAGGGATAAAGTAACAGATTATTACAGTTGCTAGAGGAGCACCCACATCCTCCCTCCAGCTGAGGCATATTTCTATTTTCTCATGGCCTCTCCAAGCAAAGGCAGCGAGAGGAAGAACAAGGGCAGGAGGGGGACCTTAGTGCAGTAAAAGCAGCACCAGCAAATGAGGACAGACCTCATGTGAAACTTGTGGATTAAATAAAAAGTTTTCACTTGTTTTAAAGTTCTCCAGGGGAAAGAGAGAGGTTCCATAATCTCCCTTGCTAACTTCTTCCACATCTAAAAACATTATTCAGAACATTCCTGCTACGAACTTAAGCCCATTTTCCATTGCTAATGAGGCATTCTATATTATACTACTAAGGAGCTGATGTTGGAAAATAAATGTGTCTATGAAGTAACCACATTTAAAAAAAAAAAAGAAAATTGAAATAAAAATAATTAAATGCAGCCAGCTGCTTTAAGCAACCATTTCATCACATGGTAAGAAAAGTATTCAAAAGCTATCCAAAATCGGTTCTCCTTTGTTTCTTCTTGCCTTATTGCCTCACCACCATGAGCCATATCAGTTATTGAATCCATTGTCTCAATGCATTTCCTTGTTCTCGGGCCAGTCCTGAGCCCTTTTGATGAATGGAACCGTCTTCATTTATTCCTTTGTACTTATCTAGCTTTGTCCTGTTCATATCAAATTATAAAAAACAAAGCCTATACTTGGTCACAAAGAAAGGTACATTTCTCTCCTCAATAGTCTTTTTGAAGACAATGTCAGAAAGGGAATGAAGTGGGCTGTGTAGAGATAGATTCACAGTTGGGGTGGGAGGAAGAGTCATACTGTTCCCCCCAAATTAAATACATCGCTTTTCTCAAACTTTGAAACCTTTGAAATCATTACTACATGACCTACGCTTCTCGCAGATATACTTGTTCTTAAAAATATGAGGTGGAGCGGCACAAAAGAAACACAAATATCTTTATGTTTATGAAAAGAACCTTGGCTGCTCTTGTCCAGACAACCAGACAACATTGCACTGCATTTATTAGGAGATTCTCTTGGGAGAGAACTCATGGAATTATGATTGAGGAAGACCCATGATTCATTTTGGTTAATGCCCTAATTTTCTTGGTTTGTTTTTAGTTTAACTTCTCTTTTGTATGTATTTTGGTCAATGATTCTAACAGGTGAATAGTTGTCATACTTTATGAAGTGCGCAAACTTGAAATACTAAATAGCAAAGTATTTTGCTACACCCCAAAGCACCAGCCTGCTGACATGGATATATATCCAGTTGAACTGGATTTATTCACTGCAATTTTTAGCATGTAAGGAAGCTCATGCTGGAATAAATAATAAAGAAAAGGGTTTAGTAAAATGCACACATGAATGTTTATAGTTAAAAAAACAACAAAAGCTAATGCTAAATATTTTTTCTCCCCATATCTTATAGATAGTTGCCATATTTTGGGAATTTTCCTAGAAGTTACTAAAAAACTGCACTTTGCTATGTGTGAATATTATTATTCTGTATATATCTGATTACATGTGCTAGATTTATTCTTAAGTATATCAGAATAATAAAAATTTTAGAAATACAAGTCATTTAAATAACCTGTGCCAATGCTTTTCAAACTGTTCTTAAACAGATAAAAAAACACATTTTTATAGCATTACCCAGCACAAATACACACATAAACACACACAGCTAACACAAAATTTCAGACAACAATATAATGGTGCTAAATGAGATACATTCTGACATTTTCCATTCTATTCTGTGTTGCTCTTTAAAAATCGTTGTTCAAGCCCCACTAAACTAATGTCAGTATTCACTAAATTTCACAAAAATCTCATCATCTGAGAAACACTGCTGTTTTTAAGACATTCTTTAGTCTTGATCAAATAATCCTTGAGTATGTTGATTAACTACCTTCCGATTTGTCTCTATACCAATTGAAGGTTTTGATGTAGTGGGTCTTTTGAATCTATGCTCACTTCTATTTAACTAATGTCTATCTCAAAGTAACTACAAAGTATATGTTATACATCTGAGACAGTGTAATACTTGATAATGTTAAGTTTGCTTAAGATGCAATTGTTAATGAACGCTTTGCAGTTACCATCTCAATCTGGTGAGCAGAGTGTGCAACCTAGTGTCTCTAGACCCGGTGCCTCTCTGTTCCATTCCCCTGGGCTTAACTATACTTGACTTTCTATACATCAGATCCCTCCTCAGAGAAGTCTAAAACAGCATCTCTAGCAATCTTTAATTCATATGATTAAAAATTCAAAAGCAGCCCTTGTACCAGCTGTTAAACTATGTTCGTAAGCTGTAATTCAGAGTTCAGACCCCAGCAAATTGAAGGTTAGGTTAACAGGATCATTCAGAGGAACTGCATTAAACCGTGGCAACTAGAACAGTAGGTGGACTGTTTTATACATGCTCATTTGCAGAAGATAAACTAAGGATGAGCAAACGGATCTCACCAGAAATCTTGCTATCGAATTTGATTCTTTTCACCTCTTTTCTGCAGTATGGTTTAAAAAAGAAAGCAGATGAAGCTAACCAGGGTTTTTGTTTGCTCCACACACAGATAAAAAAGAAGAAAATCCACGCAGATTGTTACACTGAATCTTATTTGAAAATTAACAAATGAATTTCTCTTTTCAGATTTTAACTTTCTCAAATATGCCTGATGTTTCAGAGGCAAATATTTTTGTTGTCCCAAACTGCAGTGTGCTAACATGTTCATCTGGGAAACTATCGTAAATTAAAATAAGCCTGGGTAGTAATATCGACGCCCCTTCACTTCTGTGGACAGTTGGGAAAAGTCATCTTTACAGTATCAATTCCCTAATCTCAAAAAATAGGGAAACCTAAGTCATAAGATAGAATGCATGCGAACTGAGAATTGGTCATCCTACAAGTGGGCCTGGCTCAGTCACTTTCAAGTGGCGTGTCTTTAGGGGTCATTTAAACTCTCAGCCCCACTGTTTTCACCTATTAAATGAGAGAAATGGACAAGATGACTTCTTCTGTGGCCAATGGTCCTTTCTTTTGTAAAATTTTATGCTTCTACATTTATGCATGAAGCGATGGTGGGGCTGGATTTCCTTGTTTGCTGATAGCAGTTGGGGAACAGAAGAAGTGAAGAAACACGAAATATCTTCTTTCTTAAATGAACTTGAAATTTTCCCTTCTCAAGAATGACTTTTTGCATTGGAAAAGGAAAATAAGACTTCTCCAGGAGAGAGTGAAGAAAATGACACAGATTAGTAACCTGGGTTTAGAAAATATGAAAGAAAATCAATTGAGAGAAATTGAAACAGATGCTTCTGTCTCATAATGCAGTTGGCATATGTAAGGAAAGGAGTGAAAGAAACTCAAAAATATGTGTGTTAGCTTCAACAGAACAGGAAAATTATCACCCAAAAAAACACCAATATTTTGCTTAAAAACAGGATATAAGAATCAAATGTTCTTGTGAAAACTCAGACCAAAGTTTTGAGCAAACTTCAAAAAAGTATTTAAACCAAAACCAAAATATTTCAAAGATCACTTTCAGTCAGTGAATATCATGAAATGCTACTTCAAAAAACTTTTTGAATATAATTTGTATAACTATACACTACAGTTGTTACTCTTCATAATGTTTGGAATAATAAGTAAGTATAACTTACTAATTGGCTTTGTCCATAGGGATGCTTAATTCTCATCATCTTGTTTGTCTGTAATGAGGTCTTCTCTACATCAGTGGAGCTTTTCTGTGTGGAGTGGCCTGAAAGCAAGATAAGTACTAAGGATGTGATAAAGCGCGTCAGCTAAGGATATACTTATATTAAAAAGCATTTATCCTTCATTTATTAGGTTCAGAGGACTTTATACATTTTTAATTTTTCTCGTATCTACATAATAGATATTGATTTATCAAATCGAGGTGGCCAATCAATAATAAGAGCTATGGAGTCAGAAAAACCTACATTCCAACTTCAGATCAACTCAATTACTGTGTGAATCTTGGCAAATTACTAAACTTCTCTGATATCTAGTTTTCAAATCATTGAAGTAGAAAAGATGTCCACTCATAGTGTTATGGTGAATTTGAATGAAATAATATGTATAATGCTTGCCATGTTGGAGTAATTCAATATGTTATTTATTAGTTTAGTTTTTTACTATGAATCCACAGTAATAATTTTTCTAGAAAGAAGAGGAATCTTCCAATCTATAGGCTAGAGAACAATTATTTTATACTATAGTCCACTTTCCAATGGAGAAAACCTTTAAGGAGTGTGGAAATTATATCCAAGATCCTTTAAATAGTAAGGAATGCTGTGTATTATAGATTGAAATAAATGTTTCTGTCAATGGAGTAAGAGCACATTTCAAAATAAAGAAGAAAGAGCATTTATTCTTTTGTTTTCTCCTTACTGAACATGTACATGTGCTGAGCATCCTTTTAATAAACATCTGAACAGAACATACAATAGCAGCTGCCCTCAAGGAGCTATGTCCTAGAGGAGGCGGGAGGAGATAAACATTAAATAAAACTACTAAATAACATACTGAGTTGTAGGGCAGTAAGGGGTATAGAAAAAGAAGTAGAATAGAATCATTTTGACCAGGATGTGGGGAGGGGCAGAAGGGTGCAGCTTACAGCATTCAATAGGGTGATCAGTATAGACCTCATAGAAAAAGATGCGTTTTAAACAAAGACACTAAGAAAGTAAGGACATTATCCTGGAAAATGTCTGGGGGCACAATGTTCTTGGCTGAGGAAATAGGCAAAACAAAGGCCCAAGCTGGGAACGTGAAGCCCTATCTGTTGAATAAGGAACCCAATATGACTGGAATGAAATAATCAAGAGGGAAACGCATAAAGAAGTGAGATCAAAGGTAACAGAGGCGAGATCGTGGAGAGCTTTCTAGAACGTTTAGAGACTTGGGCTTTTAATCTGGATGAAATGAAGGCCCCGGAGTTTGCAGTGTCCTGATAAGGAGTAATACACTATAATTTACTCAAACAGGATTAAACTTGCTGCTATTTGGAGAAGAGACTTTTGGGTTTCTCAAGAGTAAGCAATGAGATCCGTTTGGTGACCATTACAATAATCTAGGAGGGATACCGGTATGGTATTAGTAGAGAAGATAGGAAGAGGTCATGTGCTAGATAGATATATTTTCAAAGCTGGACCACAGATTTGGTGATGAAGTAAATGTGTGGTTTGAGAGAGAGAGTAATGAAAGGAGACACCCGGTTAGGGCCTGAATGATTAGTAGATGGAATTGCCATTAACTGAGCTTGGAAAACCTAAGGGGAAAATAAGTAAATTTCAGGAGGAAATTTGAAGAAGTGAGTTTGTACACGTTAACTGTGAGAAACTCATTAGATACCCAAGTGGAATGTGTAAATGCACAATGAAGTTCATGGATGAGAGCTTATCCAGAAACTGGAATTTAGGGTTCTTCAATCTAAATTTGGAGTTCATCAGTGAACTGATAGTATTGAAGCTGTGACGAACAGATGAGATCACCTAAAGGAATGAGGGGAGTTAGGAAGGGAAGAGTCCAAGCACTGAGGCAGGGGACCCTCCAATGTTTAGATGTAGATACAGGAGCTCTTATCTCAGGTACTTGGTACTCTTAAATGTTCCAGGCACACCAGGTCTATTTAGAACTCTATACTTTGATTTACATTCACCCTCTAAATCTGACCACTAACATCATCTGTCAGAAACCTTTCTGTCTTCCAAGAACCACCTATTTACTCCACCTCCTCAAAAGATATCCCTGTAATTGTGCTCATTCTCTGTGATCACAGAACACGTTGTATTTTGCCCTGCCTTACAGTGTGTCTATCTGCCCCCTTTAGCAGATTGCTAGGACTTTGATGGCAGCAATCCTAGCATTTCCATCACCACCATGATAAAAATGACGTGTAATGAGTGGTTAATATGCGCCAGGCATACTCTTAAGCACTTGTCAAGCATAATCTCATTAAATATCTTAACTCCTCTACTCTTATTTTACAGATGAGAAAATTGAGACTCAGGAATTAAGGAAGTTTGTCGAGGTCTAGCAGAGAGCAGCAGATGTGAATTTCAGTATCAAGTCTTAACTACTCTAAAGACTTTGACCACTGCCTGGGCCAAATTCATGCTGTTCATTTTATAATTCCCTGGTACATGGTAAAAATCTCATAAAATCTGTTGGTTAAATAGATGAATGATTTTCTGAATTACTCTGCTTTCCTTTTGGCAGCCACAATGAAACTTTGACTAATAGAAGTTAATTTTGCACATCCTTCAATTAACTGGGATTTTTTCTTTTCTTGTTATAGTCTACTTTTAATAGAATATTACAAATCACAAGCAACACATTTTGCCTTATATTTTAAATCAGAACAAACTGCTGAAATATTTCTTTAAGGTCAGTGCAAACATCATCTGTGTTCCATACACCTTGAACATCTTGGGTTGTATTCTTCCTTGAGAAATTATAATTAGGAGCACAGGATGACGTCATCTTGAACTTTTGGAGAAGGGTATGTATCATATTCTCCAAGCAATTCTCTTGGGAACTTTTTATTTTCTGGAGGAAGATTGGCCCTGAGCTCACATCTGTGCCAATCTTCCTCTATTTTGTACGTGGGACACCACGACAGCATGGCTTGATGAGGTGTGTGTAGGAACCAAACCTGCAAACCCCAGGCCACTGAAGTAGAATATTCAAACTTACCCACTATGCCACCAGGCCAGCCCTCTTGGGAACATATTTTTTTAAAGATTTTATTTTTCCTTTTTCTCCCAAAGCCCCCCAGTACATAGTTGTGTACTTTCAGTTGTGGGTCCTTCTAGTTGTGGCATGTGGGATGCTGCCTCAGCATGGCTTGATGAGTGGTGCCATGTCCGTGCCCAGGATTCGAACTCGCGAAACCCTGGGCCGCTGAAGCGGAGCACACGAACTTTAAACACTCAGCCATGGGGCTGGCCCCTCTTGGGAACATTTTTTAAAATAATATTTTTCAGTAGTTTTTTAGCAACGTGAATCAAAACACAAATATTTAGAAACACCAAGTCATAGGACATCTTCTTTCCCAAGCATAGGAAGATGTCATCAGCGTCCCACCCTCATACTGCAGACTTTGCAGCAGCATCTGGCTGGCTTTCTGTTACTTGCCACCATTTGCATCTGTGCACTTGAGGGCTTTTTTCCTGGACATATGAAGGCTGTTCCATACACTCATGACGGTAGAGAAATACCAGGAATTAACACACCACCACTACTGCCTCCACTCCTCCCCACTGCCACCTCAATCCAATAACTCTCTTATCCAGTTATTCTCGGCAGGTGGGATATAAATATCTGATCTCCTTCTTTCTTGGATGGGATCATTCTGAGGTGCGTTTTCTAACATATTCTGGGAATTCTCTGTAGCGTGAAGCACCAGCCACACACTGGATAGCTGGCTTAATAAAGCAATCCTTAATGGATGACTTCACTTCCCAGGATCTCTCCCCTGCCACCCTCAACTGGTGTTTACTGCATCTTCCAAATAAACTGCTTGCCTTCACATCTTTATCTCAGGGTCTGTGTAGGGCCCGGGCCTTGTTTGCTCAGCAAAAGTCTACAAGCTCATTACAACCATGTGTCCCTCTGGCTCCCTTCTGAGCAAGACACTGGCTGCTGGGATTTGTAACAATCCAGGGTCTGGCCAGCCCAGATCTTACCTTATCTCACTTAAAGAACATCACATCGTAAAGGGATACAGAGCCCCTCTGTGTGAGCTGCTGTTCCTAGGAATGCTCATGTACCAGGGACAGCCCCTTGGGAAGCATGTAGCCTTTGTGTCCTCTGCTCATGTATCTACGTCTAAACATTGGAGGGTCCCCTGCCTCAGTGCTTGGACTCTTCCCTTCCTAACTCCCCTCATTCCTTTAGGTGATCTCATCTGTTCGTCACAGCTTCAATACTATCAGTTCACTGATGAACTCCAAATTTAGATTGAAGAAAACTTAATTCAAGTTTCTGGAAAAGCTCTCATCCATGAACTTCACTGTGCCTTTACACATTCCACTTGGGTAAATGGGTATCTCACAGTTAACGTGTACAAACTCAGTTCTTCATATTTTCTCCTGAAATTTACTTATTTCTCCCTTAATCTCTCCCAATTCAGTTAATGGCAACTTCATCTACTAATCATTTAGACCCCAAACTGAGGTATCTCCTTTCATTACTCTCTCTCTCTCTCTCTCAAACCACACATTTACTTCATCATCAAATCTGTGGTCTCAGCTTTGAAAATATATCTAGCCTATGACCTCTTCTTATCTTCCCTACAAATGCCGTCTGCAGTACAGGGGGCACATTGCTGTCCAGCCGGCCACCACGGCACCTCCCTGTACCTCCCAATGAACTCATATGTCTCGCTCACCAACTGCAGGTCTTTTCTTTGGTCTCCACAACATACCCTGCACTGCTCACTGAACTGGCGTGCAGACAGAGTGTGCTTCTGGGGAAACCCAAACTAAGACACCAAGCCTTCTGGTTATCAGAGCTTTTACTGTAGTGACAGAGCCTCTTGGACACAGAAGGGAAGCAACAGCATGTATTTCTCCTCCTTTGATGCTCTTGATTTTAGCCAAAAATGTGCCAAATTTAACTGCTCTTTTATGTGATTTTAGTAGAGAAATTGAGGGGATTAATTGATATTTTACAGAAGTCTTATATCTTGGGATAACATGACTGTTTTATGAGTTGGCACTATGCTAGCCCTTGATCTATATGAACAATAAACCCTTTGAGTACATGGGGCAGAATCTCACAGAAATATAGTACCATGTCCAAACCTATGAAGAACAAGTCAGTACACAAGGACATTTCAGATTCTAGAGAGTGACAAAAATGTGACACTATAAGGTATCCAAAGCTGGGGGTCGGCCCCAGTGCCGAGTTGTTAAAGTTCCCCATGCTTGGCTTTGGTGACCCTGGTTTGCTGGTTCAGATCCCAGGTGCAGACCCACTCCACTCATCAGCCATGCTGTGGAGGCATCCCACATAGAAAGTAGAGGAAGTTTGGCACAGATGTTAGCTCAGGGCGAAACTTCGTTGAGCAAAAAAACTAAAAAGAGGAAGATTGGCAACAGATGTTAGCTTAGGGTGAATCTTCCTCACAAAAGAAAAAAGAAAATCCAAAGCTATAAAGCCTTGAATTAATGGCCAAAATACTTTCTAAACTATACACTATAAGACAAATATAGGATAGTGTTGTTACTACGATGTTGACTGACACATGCATACTATCATATGCAGTAACCGAAAATCTATCTCTTTCCAAAATTTTGAAAAACTTTCTTCATCATATTCTCTAATTTCCGGCCCACCAAATTTTATCAGGGCTACTCATATCTATGACACTACACCAACATTTAATTTACCTCAAAATTGATCTATGAAAACTGTCTGCAGCTTTTATTTTCAACCAAATTTTTATCTTTTACTTACAAAGTCAATCAAAAATGTCTAGTATGAAAATACCTGGTGAAACTTTTAGCATGAGCTTATAAAATAACTTTCCTCTTAAGAGATCCTTTCTAACACTGTTTAAAATTAAAGTGTTTTTTTTTCAGTATCAGAGAATGTGTTTTTCACTTGTATACTAGAAGCATCCTTTGATTTTAAATAAATTCTCAGAGAAAACTAGTAGCTCTAAAATTTAGCACTTTCAGAAAAACCAAGTCCATTTCCATACAATGCAATTTAGTTTCAAAATTTATTTTAAGGACTAGAAATTCCCCACTCCTAATTGGTGCATTGGGCATAAGATGTGTTTTTAGATACAGCGTAAACAATTTACTTTAGTATCAAGGAAACATCAGTTAAGATTTTATTAGACTTCTAAAAATGAACAATAAGCCCAGCTCATGCTTGTTATAATAGCTAAAATAAACTTGCAGCTCACACTATGGTGATTTAGCTAAGCTTCTCTTTCATTCCATCACACTGCATGGGGCAGCAGCTGGCCTTTTTTTCGACACCCTTGGTATGTTTACTGCAGCAGTGGAACTTTGTCTAAGGGCTGGGACTGTTGCTAGGGCTTGGACCACACCTTCCTCCTGCTTACCTAAAGCCCATTGGTCATGGTTTCGTAATCACGCAGTTTGCACAGTGTCAACATGGGGGCATTGGCAAAAATATCCTCTGTGTTTCTACAGGTGTTACATTTTTTGCTCCCCTAGTGACTAGTAATCATTCAACTGAACTAAAATGATATATTTTAAAAAACAATGTCCTGGCATTGATGAGAACATGCATATAAGGCCATGAAGGTCTACACAGCAAGATTGCACAATAACCCATTAAAATAAACATTTGCAACCACAGATAGCTGGACTGAAATCCTGCTCTGATACAAATAACATCTGGACAACTTTTGTTTGCATCTTCCAGCATAAAACACCCTTGAGAAAAAATAGAAGGCAAGCTAAAAGACAAAGGACCACTAAAGGTTTTATTATGCTATGGGTGTGGTGCCATAAATTGAGGGGGTTCAGGTCGGAGTTGCCAAACCTGAATTTAAACAGCATGTTGTTTTTAAAAGTCGTAACACTGGTGAGGAACAATTCGGTTTTCCTACATAATTAATCCAGTGTGAAATAGAGTGACTGGAAAACATCCAGTGGTTTAAAAATAACTCTATTATTTATAAGTTCCACAGTGCTATAGGATTCCACACTAAGGAGAAGAAAGTGAAGGCATCTTGGTACCAAACATGTTGTTCTTATTTAGCAAGTGCTTTAGAAAGTCAACATACACAATCAATGTGGAGGACCAAGGAAACTGAGGCTTCCTTAGATTATGGATCAGGACAGTGGGCAGAAAAAGGTTTCTCTCCCTGACATTTACGTATGGCTAATATATATTAGTATACATTCCTAGTATCGAAAGAACTAAACAATGTGAAATGACAGGAGAGGGATACAGTGAACTGAAGGAAGAGGAGAGGAGGTCTGGAAAAGAAAGAAAAATGAGCATCTTTTATAAGATCCTTAACATAGGCTGTGAATCATACATGAGAGTGAATGGACTTTAATTTCTAATGCTGTTCTTTGATGTGAAGCAAAATAATTTCAAGCTGAAAGATACTAGCAAGTATTATATTCAGTATAAAGATAAAGAAATTAGCCATAAATAAATCTTTATATAAAATCTCACGCTCCGGGCGGGCTAGCAGCTAGCAACTATATATTAGTGTCAGACACAGCTGGCCGCTAAACAAAGGGAATGAAACTTTGCTTTAGTAATATTAAAATCTTGCAAAATATTTCAAAGTTGTCTCATGCATTTTTTTTTTCTTTTTTGCTCTTTCCTTTACTTAAAAGGGACATATGAGAGGGGGAAATAGTCTCAAAGGGTCAGGCCAAAAGTTATAAAGATTACACTCCAAGATCTGTCCTTAAAATATTAGGTGGACTTTACTAAGTAATTTGATTTACCTTAATTTCACCCATTGTTTAAACAAGGATGCAGAGATAAGAAAAAAAGTGAAAGTAGACTGTTATTCATTCAACCATTCCAGAAGATTTTTCTGTGAATCTAATGTTTCAGACATACTGTATTTATCTTTTTGTTAGCCTTGGAAATAAACAAAATATGAAATACAATTATGTCATTTATTTACTAGGCTGAGCAAAGACAATTTTGATATACTAATACCCGTGACAAAGACAGTAGATGTCACTTATTTAAAAACAAAGCATTGAGAATAGAATTTTTTAATGATTTATTTGGTGCTTATTGGTGGACTTTACCTGATAGATAAATTTCAGTGATCCCACTATAAAAGGATTTTTTTTTCTTGAGACCCTATAAGTGATAGTGGAAATATTGAATGAGAATAGTGAAGGGATTACAATTCCAGGCCGTTGCAGTCATAATATCTAACTGCTGTTAAGTGAAGTTTTTTTTAACTTGTAGTCATTGCACTAATAGCTGGGAGATTGTTACTAGAACAATTTTCAAAGTGTTTGACTAAGGGTCAAGCCAATAAATAGGCTCATGACTATCCAGTTCCCTGACGTGAAGTTCCCATCACTTTGCTACCTTTTTTTCCCCCGTTCATAATATACAGCCAATGGTTAGCTGAACAACAGCAATCTCCACATCTATAGTTGTTTTTGACTTCACTCCATCTATCCAACCTGTATAGACACAAGTACATCAAGTCTTCTTTGCTGACACTGACTGCCCAATGCAACAAAGTCCTTCTGAAATGAACTAGAACTATTCCTACTAATGAGGTCAGTGCATTGTTAATGCATGTGAAAAGAGAAGATAATGTTGAACATTGTCAGCTCTGACTGGTATCTCAGTGTGTGAAAGAACCTATCTACTTGCCCATTCATTTAAATTAATTTTCTCATATATTCATTTATTTAAGGCCTACCCTATGCCAATTATGTTACATATCAGGATGGATTTACAATATATTATTCCTGGAGGTGAAGGTCAATGACATGTGTTAAATCTTAATATAAAAGTATGTGAATAAGGGAAGATGTGACTCTTGCTAAGGGAGTTGAGAATGGCTTCAATGTGGGCAAGACATTTGATGTGGGTCTTGAAGGAAGAGTAGGAGTATACTTGGGAGGAAGAGGGAAAAATGTCTGGGTCGAAAAAAAATCATCAGAGGGAAGAGACATAAAACTGCATGGTGTTTGGAGGAACTGTTTGGTGCAAGGAGCTGCAGGGAATGATGTGACATGAGATGCAAATAGAGAGGTAAGTTGGGACTAGCTTGTAAAAGAGGCCATGCTATGCCAAAGAGTATATTCTTTATGCGGTAGGGAGAAATGGAAGATTTAAATAGAATTTGGCATAATTGGCTATAATTAGGTAAATGAAACTTGCTCATTAGTCTTGAAGAGAACAGGCCATTTGAGTTTTTAGTAGGATTTGCTACATTCTATTGTCGAGTGAATTACAAGGTCCATCTTGACAGACGAAGAAAAGATAGCAGTTCATGGAAGCCATGCCTATTTTATCCTGCTCAACAATTCTAACCACCTACCCTTGTCTTTCTCTCCTGTTCATGACTTACCAACATAGATTTCCTCCTCTACTAAAGAAAAAAGGACTTTAATTCCTTTCTCCTCCCACAAAAAAAATTAGAAAAGCCTTGAATTAAACTAAAGTTTCAACCTGTGGAGACACAAGCTAAATCTGCATAAGGAAAATGAAATGATGAATCAGGCATAGATCCAGATAATTCAACCCTCCTTTACCCATCGTGACCTCCAAATTTCTCTTGCTTCATTTATCTATATAGTTTGTACAAAAGGAATGTTTCTCCAACAGATCACCCCCTCTTTTTTATATTTTGTGTTATATAGCTACAGACTTAATGAGCCTATGTGAACAAACTTTCTAGTACATTGCAGGAGAAAAACTAGTTTTAAAAAAACTGAATTGGAAAAAACAAAAATTATTCCAAGATGAAATACTAGCATTATGACCCACGCAGACCACCTGGAATTCTTTAAACCATAATACTCAGTAACAATTCTTCTCATGCAATGTAGCTTGTACTTCCTAATTTCTCAAGAGATATTTACTTGGACACTAGCTCTTTGTTTTCAACAGTTTTCCTGCCTTTGCAAATTAATCCCCACCTGTAGTCAAATGCTTCCACTTATGAAATCACAACAGTTGTTTAAGTCATTGGATTAAGAATAATGGAAAACTTTATGTAATTTTGGAATGTGGGACAAGGAAGAGAATATTTTAAATGAGCAGGACAATTTTCTTATTTAGTTATATCTTTAAAGATAAAATAATAGAGAAAAGTAAGTGGTTGTTCCTGGAGCTAGGAGAGTAAAGCTGCAGCTCTGCAGCTTAAAAATAAAGCAAATGGCAAAATAATTAGAACAGATTTTCAGTGGCCTTTGTAATCATCTGAATCATTCATTCATTCTATAGATGGTACACTGTAGTATCTCTAAATAGAAGGCTAAAATGACAGAGCTAATTACTGAACTCAGTTCGGCTAAGCTACTGTGGGATGATTGGAATCACGTCAACTTATCTAGTGACAAAAAGAACAGAGTCACATGAAAATCTGTCATTGAATTCAGACCAGAATGACTTGAGCCAAACTAAATTATTCTGAACCCTAAATCATTTTTATGACAAATTATGGATTTTATCTATGGTTAGTCAGTCAACCTAACAATTGCCAGTTCTCTCAGATTTTTGGTTGTGAAAATCCAGATGGATCATACTAGGAGAGGACTATTAACTGCTCTTTGCTATGCCCCGCTTGAGATACAAATGAGAAGGCCATGGCACATACATAATGATTCAGTGGTCGACCTAAGACTTTCATCTCTGACCAAGAAGTAATCGACATTAGCTTTATCTTTGTGATTGAAACAAACAAGAAATGAACAAATATATGAAACAATGATTTTGAGAACACTGAACATCAGATAATGAATAACAATGATCCCTGAAAAATGGGAAAAAAAAACTGAGGTGAGCCCTACAATTACCCTATTACTGCCTTGAAATCGTTTCCAAAGCACTGTCCAGGGAAGGCAAACCCAGGCCAATGCAGCAAACTCCTTGAGTTGAAGGGATGAGGGTAAGAGTTTGGAGGGGGCTAGAATCTGCAAGATAAAGTATCAAAGAATAGCTAGCTACACAGAGAGAGAACTCTAGATACCCACAGAGGGTTCTCCTCTAATATTCAACTGAGTCCTGATCATTCAAGACACTACCCAAGGCTAGAGAAAGGACCCCCCAAAATTAGGGGTAACAGTTTCCAGTGATCACTCAGAGCTAGGAATAGTGCCTATCCCTTACAGCCAGACTGGGAAACCTCATAATTAATATGGCATTGAGTAGAATACTCAGAAGGGTCTTGCTTGAGTGGTGGAGAATAATTTGTCCTAGACTAAGCACTGCTTCAGGCCCAACTGATGAATCTTTAAAGGAAGAGGCAAAAGAATCAAATTATTTTCATACAGTTTAACAATGTTCCAGAATAAAGCTCTAGAATATTTATAGGAACACAAAACTATTGGACACTCAATAAGACAAAATTCATAATGTCTAGCACCCAATCAACTATTTCCAGGCATGCAAAGAAGTTGGAAAATTTGGCCCATGATTAGGAGAAAAGTCAAGCAAATCAAACCAGAACTTCCACAGATGTCAGAATCAGCAGAGAAGGATGTTAAGATAGTTTTTACAATGGTATTGTAAAAGTTAAGGAAAGAGATGAAAAAACATACATTTTTAAAGAATACCAAAGTAAAATTCCTAAAGATAAAAACTACAATGTCAAAGATGAAACTATACAGCATGGGATCAACAGCCAATAAGACATTGCAGAAGAAAAAACTCAGTGAACTTAAAGACATAGCTATAGAAAAATCCAATGTGAAATACATAGAGAAAAATATTTATTTTAAAAAATGAATAGAAAATTAGGAAACACTTCAAATGCCCTAATATATGTGTAATTGGAGTTCTCTGAAGCTGTTGAGGGGGGCACAGAAAAATACTTTGAAGAAATAATGACTGAAAAATTTCCAAATTTGATGAATACTGTAACCTATAGATCCAAGAAGCTCAACAAACTCTAAGCACAGGAAACATAAAGAAAAACATACCAGGTCACAGTGTAACCACATTACTCAAAACTAGGGATAAATAAAAAATCTTAAAAGCATCCAAAAAAAAAACCCAAAATACATGTTACATACAGAGAAAAAGGATAAGGATGTGATTTTGATTTCTTACCAAAACCAATGATAGCAGGAAGACAGCAGAGTGTCATCTTTATAGTACTGAATGAACAAATCTGTCAATTAGAATTTTACCTTCAGTAAAAATATCTTTCAAAAACAAAACTAAACAAAAACTGTGTCCATATAAAATCTGAAATAATGCATTATCAACAGGCCTGTAAAATGAGGAATATTAAAGGAACTCCTTCAGGCCTAATAAGAATAGATGAAAACATGGGTCTACGCAAAGAAATGAAGTGCACTGGGAAACATAAGTACATGAGCAAACAGCTTTTCTCTTAGTATTAAATCTCTTTAAAATATAATGGGCTATCTAAACAAAAAGAATAAAAATATAATGTAGAGTTTATATCATATTTGTCAGTAAAATTTGAAACAATAGCTTATGTCTGGGAGAAGAGCGATAAAAGTATACTATGGTAAGAGTCTTACACAGGAAGGTAGACAAGAGTCATAGTCAATAAGTTAAAAAGGGGATGTGAAATGGAATCATAAAATACACTCAATTGAAAAGAGAAAAACAGAAAAAAGGAACAAATAACATATAGGACAAATAGAAAACAAATTTTTTATTGACTTACTCCTAATAACATCAATAACTACAATAAACAGAAATAATCTAAAAATCCCAATTAAAAGTCAGAGATAATCAGATGAGATAAAAAAGCAAGACCTAACTATAAACTGCCTACAAGGATTACACATTAAATATAAAGATACAAGTATGTTAAAATTAAAAGGATGAAAGATTTACCATACTAACACTAATCAGAGAAATATGGAGTCACTATATTAATTTCAGAGTAAGTTGATTTCTGAACAAAGAATTAAACCAAGGAAAATAAGATCATTTCATAGCAATAATCACCTCTCTTCAAGAAAAGGACGTGACAATATTAAACTTTGATATTTCTAACAACAAAGCTTCAAAATAAATGAAGCAAAAATTGATAAAATCACAAGGGCAAATAAATCCATCATTTCATTACCTCTCTTTCAACAATTGATAGAATTGAGATCATAGAAGAAATAAAAAAATATTATCAAGCAATTTGATGTAATTAACATTCATATAACATTCCACTCAACAATGTAAAATACACAAGCACACAAATAGACAAGTACAATACAAAAGTACACAAGAAACATTTATTAATATATACTGTATTTTGGTCTAGAAAACTAGTCTCAATATATTCAAAAGTCAAAATGTGCTTGTTCTGTGACTATAATAAAATTGTCAGAAATCAATTACAGAACGGTCTCTAGAAATACTATAAATATTTGGAAATTATATAGCATGTTCCTAAGTAATCCATTGGCAAAAAAAATAAAAAATCCAAAAGTAAACAAGAAAGTAGTTTGAACTGAATGAAAATGAAAACACAATAAATCAAAATGTGTAGAATGATGCTAAAACAATATAAAGCATTATAAGCAGAGAAAATTGTAGTACTGAATGGCCACGTTAAAGAATAAAAAAGGTCTCAAATCAATGACTTGTTCCACCTTAAAAAACTAATAAGACAAACACAGATTCAATCTAAAACAATAGAACAACTGAACATTAATATGCAAAAAAATTGAACTTCAGTCCTCACCTTGCAACATGTATGAAAATTAAACTTAAATGGATCATACACCTAAACATAAAACATAAAATTATAAAACTTCTAGAAGAAAATCTTCATGACATTTGATTAGGCAAATATTTTTTATATATAACTTCCAACATCTTGATCCCAAAAGAAAAAAATGAAAACTGATCAACTGGCTGTGATCAAAGATAAAAACTTTTGGGGCAGGCCCGGTGGTGCAGCGGGTAAGTGCACATGTGCTGCTTCGGCAGCCCGGGGTTCGCCAGTTCAGATCTGGGGTGCAGACATGGCACTGCTTGGCAAGCCATGCTGTGGTAGGCTTCCCATATATAAAGCAGAGGAAGATGGGCACAGATAGTAAGCTCAGGGCCAGTCTTCCTCAGCAAAAAGAGGAGCATTGGCAGCAGATATTAGCTCAGGGCTAATCTTCCTTAAAAAAAAAAAAAAAGATAAAAACTTCTGCCCTTTAATGTACTATGAAGATAATAAAAAGACAAGCTGCAGACTCAGAGAAAATATGTACCAAATCTGATAAAGGACTTTTATTCAGAATATATAAATAACTTTAAGCTCAGCAATAAGAAAACAAACAACTCAATTAAAAATGGGCAAAAGATTTGAACAGACACTTCACCAAAGAAGATAAACAGATGGCAAAGAGGCATGTGAAAGGATGTTCAACATAATTAGGCATTAAAGAAACATGAAATAAAGCAACAGTATATTTCACTACATATTCATGAGACTGTCTAAAATTAAATAGATTGACTATACCAAGTGTTGTTGAGGATTTGGAGGTACTGGAACTCTCATCAACTCCCAGTAGGAATGTAAAATGGCACACCATTTTGGAAAACAGTGTGGCAACCTATTAAAAAGTTAAACATACACATAACATATTATCTGGCCGTTCCCCTCCTACTCAAGGTGGAGGGAAAGATGTCCGTACAAAGATTGGTACACAAATGTTCTTAGCAGCTTTATTTGCAATAGCCCCAAACTGGAAACAATTCAAATGCCCACTGACAGAGGACTGTGTAAACAAATTATAATACATCCCAACAGTGGAATACTACTCAGAAACACAGAGAAATGAACTAATGATAGACACAACAACAAGGTTGAATCTCAAAATATTTCTGCTGAGTGAAAAAAGCCAGACACAAAGGAATACATATTTTTTGATTATTTAAAACTCTGGAAATTTCAAACTAATGTCTATTAGAAAACAAATCAGTGGTAGCTTGCAGGGAAATGTTGGAGATCTTTAGAGACATGTGGAAACTTTCTGCAGTGATGGATATGTTCAGTATCTTGACTGTATTGATGGTTTCACAGGTGTATACCTTTGTCTAAACTTATCAAATTGCACATTTAAAATATGTAGTTTACTGTATGTCAATTATAATCTCAATAAATCTATTACAAAACAAAACTAGTGAATGCAATTCTTTTTAGAATTCTTAATGAATACTTCAATATAAACTGTCAATTTCTATAGACATCTCTTTTCAGAATTGCTGATAATCTTGCATATTGTGGATACTTATAATGAATACAGAAATTATGCCAAAACCTAAGTTCTCTTGCCTAAAGAAATACTTAAATGAATTTGGAGCATAGGGAACATTACACTTCTTGAGTTTGGCCCCACTTATTCATGCATACGATGTTTATACTGTAATGTTAACATACTGTGTTCAATTTGATCTATGTTCCTTGAACACAGAAGAGATCCCTCTGCTCAGAAAAGAGATAACCCAAATCTGATGAGGAGCCAAATGGCATTGTGCGACCTAATTAAGTGGTGGGTATTTCATGAGCTTAGTCTTTCACATCTGGCTGTTATTAGATAGCCCTACTTGGCTACCCCACAAAGAAGCATTTGATCTAAGGGCCAGCTCTGCCCCACAATTTGCTAATGTCTCTCACACTGACTAAATCCACAGGGAGAGGTCAGGCCCAAGAAACCAGGAAATAAAGTAGGCGATATCGCTGCAGAGGGACTTCTATTTCTATTTCTGTTTGGTTTTTAAGTGCATTTTGACTTGACTAACTTCAAATATTGATTGTTAGAAAGTGGACTGGAAATGCAATGATTGACTGATCGCAATGTATTACATACAATGAATTTTGAATACCACAGAACTAATTGAATAAATGAACGGAAATATTAATATTGAATTAATAGGAATGATCAGAGTGAATTAAGCACAGCAGGCCAAATTCTGCCCCTGGATATGCATGCACAATTTCCATTGACTTCAATGGGGGTTTTGTTGTGTGTATCCAAGGGCAGAATCTAGCTTAATGAATTTTTTAATTGTTTTTAAATGGTGAATGAATTGGTTAAAGTGCAAAGCACCAGAGACGATTCCGTACATATTTCATATATTCCCGTGTTTTTTTTTTTTTTTGTATGCCTGAAATACATGCATATAATCTTATATTTATGATCCACTGCAAAAGTGAAATTTTAAAGTTGGAGAAAATAATATAAAAATCAAATCATTGTCATTATGTTTTCCTTGTAAGAGGCTAATGCATGCATATTGCTGCAGACTTCTATTTCTCTATATTAAAATGACAATACTTTGATTTATTAATGAACCACTAAAATAAATATGAAACTTCGGTAACCAAGAATTCATCCATGTCCTCTCAAGTGTCTTCCATATGAATTCCAATAGATGAAGTTCCTCCCCCATCACAGCATTCATCACCTTATTTTAGTTAGAAAACCTTTTGCCAATGATTATTAATGCCTATCCTTATTATTTGTTCTTGAGTAACTGTCACATAATTTGAGTTTTTAACATTTAAATAACAAATTTGACTCTAAAGCCCGTCTAGATTAAGAGTCTGTGATAGAATCTAAAATATGTTTGATCTCCTAATGGATTCAGTCATTTAGATAGACCGATTCTACTTTACATCATCACACCCGCTGGCCTGAAGTACGTCAATGACTTAGATCTGAAATTCATAACAATTCATTATAAGATATTGTTCCTTAAGATATCATCTTCCAGGTAATGAAAAATAATCTTTGTGTGAGATAAACATTAAACATGCATATGAAAAGTGTGTGTGTGTGCATGTGTGTGTTTTGGGGATAAGAGTTAGAAGAACTCACCTGCATAAGACAAATAAAACAAAAACCAGAATATTATACATTTCTTAATTGAATATATAATGTAATGTTAACTTGATCACATTCTTTTTGTTTTGTTTTTACTTTTAATATTAATAGGTGTTACTTTATAGAGCAGTTTTAGGTTCACAGCAAAATTGAGCAGAAAGTACAGGGAATTCCTACATACTTCTTCCCCTTACACAAACACTCCCATCATAAACATCCCTAATCAGTGTGCTACGTTTGTTACAACTGATGATCCGACATTGACACATTACTATCAACAAGTTCCATGTTTACATTAGGGTTTACTATTTGTGTTACACATTCTATGGGTGTTGACAAATGTATGCTGACACGTATCCACCATTGCAGTACAAACG
The DNA here is from genome assembly GCF_037783145.1 of Equus przewalskii. NCBI lineage: Eukaryota > Metazoa > Chordata > Mammalia > Perissodactyla > Equidae > Equus > Equus przewalskii. Next base: position 27,592,094 of record NC_091847.1, on the reverse strand, counting down.
GAATAGTTATCCTTCCCTAAAAATCCTCTATGTTTCAACTATTTATCTTTCTCTCCTGGGAACTCCCTGTCAACCACTGAGATTTTTAATATTTCCATAGTTTTGCCTTTTCTAGAATGTCACATAGTTGGAATCATACAGCATGTAACATTGTCAGACTGGCTTCTGTCAGTTAGCAATATGCCTTTCAAGTTCCTCATCTCTGTTCATAGCTTGATAGCTCATTTCTTTTTTAGCACTAAATAATATTCCATTGTCTAAATGTACCAGTTTATCCGTTCATCTGCTGAAGGACTTTTTGATTATTTCCAAATTGTGTCAATTATGAATAAAGCTGCTATAAAAATCCATGTGCAGGTTTTTGTGTGGATGTAAGTTTCCAACTCATTTGGGTAGATAGCAAGGAGTGGGATTGATGGATCATAATGTATGAGTATGTTTAGTTTTGTAAGAAACTGCCAAACTGTCTTCCAAAGTGGCTGTACCATTTTGCATTCCCACCAAAACCCGATAAGAGTTCCTGTTGCTCCACATCCTCACCAGCATTCCACGTTGTCAGTTTTCTGGATTTTAGCCTTTCTAATAGATGTGTAGTGGTTTCTCATTGTTGTTTTAATTTGCACTTCCCTGAAGATGGATGATTTAGCATCTTTTCATATGCACATTTGTTCTCTCTATGTCATCATTGGTGAAGTGTCTATTCATATCTTTTGCTCATTTTTTAATTGAGTTGTTCATTTTCTTATCATTAAATTTTAAGAGTTTGTCTATTTTGAATAACTATTTTATCAGATATGGCTTTTGCAAATATTTTTTTCCAGTCTATGGCTTATCTTATTCTCTTGATAGTTTGTTTTACAGAGCAGAAGTTTTTAATTTTAATGAAATCTAATTTATCAAATTTTTTTGCCTGGATTGTGCCTTTGATACTTAATCTAAAATATCAGTGTCAAACAAGATTTTCTCCTATGTTATCTTCCAGGGGTTTTACAGTTTTGTATTTTACATTTAGATATGTGATCCATTTTGAGTTAATTTTGGTGAAGGATTTAAGGTCGATATCTAGACTATTACTAGTAGTGTTATTTTTGCATATGGAAGTCCAGTTTTTCCAGCACCAGTTTTTGAAAACTTATCCTTTTTCCATTGAATTGCCTTTGCTCCTTTGTCGAATATCAGTTGACTATATTTGTGTGGATTTATTTCTGTGATCTCTATCCTGTTCCATTGATCTATTTATCTATTCTTTTGCCAGTACCACACTTTTCTGATTACTGTAGCTTTACAGTAAGACTTGAAGTCAGATAGTGTGAGTCCTCTGCCTTTGTTCTTATCCTTCCATATTGTGTTGGCTAATTTGGGTCTTTTCCCATATAAACTTTAGAATCAGTTTGTCAGATCACTTTATTTTTAGGGGACTTTTTAAAAATTCTGTTTTCTTTTTATGTTGGCTAAGAAATAACTTAATTTATACAAATTCTAGAACTCTCCTTTATAGAAAACCTTTGTAAGTAACATAACTAGAGAGATAGAGTGACTATAATTTAATTTATTGGCAAGGGTAATTCTTGGATTTTTTTCCATAACAAAATTTTTGCTCTTCGTGAATATTAGTTATTTATACTAGTATTTATAATTATAATTTGTATAATTTGAACATTTGCAGAACGAAATACTTTGACTCTGTTCTACAAAAAGTTATAGTTTAAGGAAGGGAGTTTGCAACAAACAGCAAAGTATTTACAATTACTATTATTTTAAATAATCAGTTTCTGAGATACCTATTTTTTAAAGTAGTTGAATGAAACTCTCCACTTCTCTCAGCCTAGTTCCCCAGGTGAATCATAGTTTATGGTTAAGACCTGTACTGCCTCCTGAATAAAGGTGTCCTGAGTGTCTCAAATGGAAAAAAATAATGTAACTGAAATTACCTTAAAAGTTGTGAAATATATAGAAGAGGAAATCTTCTCAACATTCAATATCTGTACATGAAAACAGTCTCATCAAAACCGTACTGGTGACAGGTGGCAGAATTACAGAACTTTAATTTTGGGGTCTTTGTTTGATTGCTTTGTATGTATTTATTTTGCATTTTTATTTTGCTTTGTAAGAAACATGAAACAGTTCCACTAAAATTTAAATTTCCACAGGCTGGAGATGCTTTTGGATGCTACCTTAGAGCAACAAAAATATTGCTAGTGGGTGATTCAGTAGTAACTGTGGAAGGAAACTACAGACTACAGAGAAATATTACATCAGCCTAGCATTAGGATCCTGCTGAATTCTGAAAATATATCATTAACTGACAATGGATTGCATCTGCAATTATCCATTCCAACAAAATATGACACTTGATTAGAAAGTACAGACCCTGATAGGAGTCAATTTCTTATGTGGTGGTTTAGAATTCCTTAAATAATAAGCAATGTAACTCAAAAGAAATTGCTGCAAGCAAGTCTGTAAATAATGTGTAACAAAAGATGCATCAATAATCCTGTAAACTTAAGAATAAAGGCACTCCATGTCTTAACCACTACATTTCACCCTTGTTACTCAAAGTGTAGTCTGCAGACCAATAGTGTTGTCATCATAAATCTTGGCCCCATTACAGACCACCTGCTTCAGAGTATTCATTAAAACAAACAAACAAACAAAAATAAAAATCAAGTGATAGCTGGAAACATTTAATTTTGTAAAGCATTGATCTACAATCTTTTTTGTTTTTGCTGAGGAAGATTCACCCTGAGCTAACATCCATTGCCAATCTTTCTCTTTTTTTGCTTGAGGAAGATCAGCACTGAGCTAGCATCTGTGCCGATCTTCCTCTACTTTATAAGTGGGACGCTGCCACAGCATGGCTGATGAGTGGTGTAGATCTGCGTCCGGGATCCGAACCCACAAACTCTGGGCCACCAAAGCGGTGTGCGCCAAACTTAACCACGAGGCCACAGGGTTTGCCCCTCTACAGTCTTAATATACTGAAAAATGAATGGACTTAGGAGTTAGAGCTGATCTGCCATTAACAGTTTGTGTAACCTTGGATAAATTATTCAATCTGTCTATACTCAGGCTTCTCATCTGTCATGTGGGGATAATATCTACTTCCCTAAATTGTTTTGAGGATAGAATAAATAGCACTTGTGAAGTACATCCATGTTTCCATTCTTGCAATTGTTCATGAACTACTTCAAATAATAAATTTTACAGTACACTACTGAATAACATATTTCTCATTTCCGCTGCCTATACGACAGTAATTCCTGTCACAAAGATTACAGAAAAGAAAACATAACATAGAAAATGCACACTATCGTTAACTGAATACACTGTATGTTTACCCTCGGAATCTCTGGTTTTCCTCAATATGCAAAACTTTTCTCAACTCTAGCTTCTTTCATTCTGTTCTCAGCTGTGCATGTGCTAAGCTGGGCATGTGCTAAGCTGGGCACTCTTATGTCTGGGTTCAGCCTTCACATTTCCCAGCACATGTCACTTCTTAGAAGTGGTCAGAAGTTCCTTCTCAGATGTGTCTGAGATGGTTGTCTCTCTGCTCTGCCAGTGCTGATCCCTGCTTGCACACATTTCTCTTCTCACCTGCAAAAATGATATGAACTTTCCACGATAGCAATCACACGGGCATTGCTAAACTTCTCTGTTGTCCATGTAGAAAGGGAAATTATTGTGCCTTATCAGTATCTGCCTCATTTCTCTTCTCCCTTGGCTTTTCATTAATCCCAAGACATTAACTTCTCATTGCCATGATCCTCCATGAGGCCCTCTGATCACTCTGTGTTGACATATCTGTATTTATAGTCTCATTGCATAATTATAATACCTGTCTTAATGCCTAACACTCAGTTGGTGTTGTTTTCCTTTTTCAATCCAGGCTGCTATTGGAGGTGTCTCAGAGTAATACTATCACTAGAAATATAACTTAGGTATTTTTTTTAGTAGTTGTTTATCACAATCTTATTACAGAGACCAACTTGGCATGTTTAAACTTATAAATGCTAATTACTAGCACATGACCACTAAAGCTTTTGGACTGAAAAAATCTCCATTCATTTGCCTTCTCTGAGTCCTTGTTCTGCAATTTGAGTAGAAGATCCTTTGCACTACAAATGATTTTTTTGTGTGTGTGGAAGATTAGCCCTGAGCTAACTACCACCAATCGTCCTCTTTTTGCTGAGGAAGACTGGCCCTGAGCTAACATCCATGTCTATTGTAGGGGAGGAAGACATTTCCTCTTCCCAAATGTGGGTTCGTCTGGCTGGAGAACGAATTAAATTCACATGAGACAGAATAGCAAGAGAAAATTAAACAAAGCTTTATGAGGAACCATGGCCCAGGGCCTTTCTTCCTGAAGGAAGAAAGGACACCGAAGAAGTGGGGTGCACAGAGTGGTTATATACCCCCAAACAGGGTGTTTCACATATGATTGAAATGTCCCTTTTACAATAGCCACAAGGCTGCTCTGTCAGCACAGCACTTGATGGAAATGGCAGATACGTCTGCTGTCTCAGTGAACGCTGCGGGGTGGCAGGTGTGTTGCCTGGCCTGGGGGGTCACAGATGAGCGCTGCAATCGGTTCCCAGCCTAAAGAAAGATGCTTCATCTTTAAGGAGATGCCAACGTTGGGAGGGGGAGGGAAGTCAGTTACAGGAGGTTACCAGAGAAGCACAATAAAATGCAGATTTCAGTCCATGCCTTTGGTATTATTAAGAGTTTCTAGAGAGAAGGTCATCTCCTTTCTTCTTCCTGGTACAGAGAGGGAGGCATCTTTTACAGATAGAGATTTACCTTACAAAAGTAAATGTGTCCTAACAAAGGGCAAGTTCCATTCCTCAGAGTCTCCTTCCCTGTCCCAGTTTATCAAAAGCAATCAGCCTCAAATAATCCTGATGCCAAACAGACATATCTTGGGGTGGCCAATTTCAGGTCCCTACACTATCTTCTTCTACTTTATACATGGGATGCCTACCACAGCATGGCTTTTGCCAAGCAGTGCCATGTCTGCACCCGGGATCTGAACCGGACAACCTGGGCCGCTGAGAAGTGGAACGTGAGAACTTAACCGCTGCTCCACCAGGCCAGCCCACAACTACAGGTGATTTTTATGCATTTATTCTCATTAGGAGTGCAAAGATATTCATTACACATAATTCAAATAGTATTTCTGCCTAAAATACTAAATCTGTCCTTCAAGTCTCATGAGTTTATTCCCATTCAACTTAACACATTGGCTATTGACATAGTGACACTCAAATACAGAGACTCTTGAGAATACAACCAGGTGTTGTTAATAATTACCTGGGGATAACAAGCTTAAAACAGAACTGTCTTGGCAATGCAGCTGGTGTGATCACCCTTGGTATTGATAATTTCACCACTGGAATACTTATGGGCCATCCTTGATGCAAAGTTATTCCAAGGATGGAAGAGTCCTCCATCCAGGCAACAGTACACTGAGGTGCTGGATATGATCTAAAGAACTGTCTTGGGACACATACAACTAAAAGCCTAAATATGAGACCCTGGAGAGGAGTCTTCAATCTAAAGGGAGAGGCAGCAAACAGTGCCAAGGGGATGAAAACCAGGGAGACTTGATAGGAGAAGGAGGGAAGGATTGACAAGGATGACGATGGGTGTTTTCAAGAGCAACTGATGAGAGGAAGATTACTGTAGTGCTTAGACAATATGAGTGGCTTTGGGAAGAATAAGAAAGAAAGACTTCAAGGGTGTTCATCTACACAGACAAATGCCATCTTTGTATCAATTCTCTATTTTCCATTTTTTTAATTAACAAGAAAAGCTATGTGATTTTCATATAGCTAATTAATAGTTTTTATTATGGGTTATGAATAGATTTCTGACATTGAAAAGACATGATATCAAGGGAAACTTTAGAATATGAAGGAATTTGAATATCTATTTAATGTGTATTATACATAATATATATATGCATTTGTGCATATATATTTCCGACACTGATGGTTAGAAGTGAGCTTTAAATGGATATAATCTGGTATTCAATAGTAAAGAGAACTAGGGTCTGAGTGGTCATATCATTAAATCCTTTCTTTTAGAAATAAATATGTGTTAAAAAGTAATGACATGAACTACTTTTTAAAGTGATGCTACATATTTTATACATGCCCCTGGTAGGATTCTTTATGTGCCTGTGTTTTGAAATGAACTGGAGCTAAGCAGATAGATAAACAGGATGGCTGAGCTGGGAACACCTTTCTCGGCTGCCCTGCATTTTTTTCAGGCCAGCAAAACCCCTAAGGAGAGTACTTAAAGTTAAGTAAGAAACATTTGTAAGTTTAAAGTTTTGTAAGGAGGGAAAAGAGAATTTCTTTTGCCTGTTTAAAAGTGCAAATTCTAGCGTTTTGGGCATCAAGGGTGCAAAAAGCAAATGTAATTGTTTTGTGAATTTAGCCCTCGGGTTTTTTATTCAAACCTAAGCACTGCAACCAGATCAGAAATTTCAACAATGTGGCATCTCCATGACTTTCTCTGTGAAATCTAATGCTCTCTTTCACAGACATAATATAAAACACTCTGTAGGTCTGCATTATGTAAACTCCAACCATATAATTCCATACTTGGCTCAAAATCTGAAATTTTCTCTGGGAAAAAATATAAAGAAATAATAATAATGTTAAATTTGAAGTCATTCACATTTAAATATATGAGAACATTACCTTAAAAGCTGAATACTTTTGACTATCTGCTTTAAATAATACCTAATCTGGACCAGCTTAATACAGTTTTTGATACTGTTTCACTTCATATTCAATTTTGTAAGTCTCTGGTTTTGCATATTCTTTGAATTTTGTTCTTTTGATATTAAATAAAATTTAGAGAAATGAATTTACCCAATTTAGCAAGGCAAATATTGATTTTGTTATAAAATCGATGCCATTTGTTAGGCTTCTTCAAATTAAATATGCTAGAGAACACATGATTTTATTAACCCACCACTAAAATCGTATTTTACATAATCAAACCCTTTTCTGAGTTCTGAATTCTCTCAAGGATTCAGAAAAATGTTTAAATGAAGAACTAATAAAAACATCTCCAATTTTGAAATTTAACTTCCTCTTGCAATAGAGTGTTGATTGTGCTGATTATATGTATATCTAACTTATTAGTTCTCAAAAGACAACGATTTCTTAGGAAACTGTTCCCATTTCAATGGGAGGGGAAAGATTTTGTTCTGAAAGGTCATGAACTCTACAAACCTTGGCTCCATTTTGACACTAAAATGAAATAAATTTAAGTATGCCATGAGATTAATGATAATTATTTTATTCAAACTAGTTGCCTTTTAGAGTTGTATACTTAGATGTTGTCATTAGAGACAATTATAAAGTTATTTTATGAGTCAGTGATGTTAACCTCAGATTAGCAAAAATAACACATTAGATCAGAGGTCTGAAGAGATCTTTGTAGTCTCAACTAGCTTAGTCTATCTTCTCTAGCAGGAAGAACACGTTTCTTACCAAAACAATAGCTATTTTTAGACAGATGAAAACCTCAGGTCTTATAGTAAACAAGCAAACAAACAAGAATGATAACATGAACAAAATCTCTTTTTTCCTCCCTGGTAACTTTTCATTAAGACCTTGCAAAGTGTCTTAATGTGTCATTCTCGCTCTTTCTCCTCTATCTTTGATTCATTTTTACAATTCCTACAAAATTTTACATCATGGAGTTAGTATACGTCAACATTTACATTTTGAAGTTAATAGATATTTCACCAAAGAGAAAATTTAATTTCATATTATCCTTTAAAAAAAATTGGTGATGGATATTTTGGTTAGGAAGTCCTTTAGCATTTTCGAGAATAAAATATATTAATTTATTAGTACCTCAAAGATAAATGCAATAATTCCCATAGTTGACTAATTGAGCCAACAAACTGTACTAGAATTATTTGAGATCAAGGGTATTATGTAGATAATGCTCTACTATGTGCATGTTAACTCACTGATGTAAAATCATAGCCTTTGGAGTTACATGGACTTGGGTTTGAATCCCAGCTTTATCATGTATGATCTCTGAGACAATAAAAACAAGTCCGCCATCTAACAGTAACACCAAACTTGCAGAGTATGTAAAGTTCACAGCTCATTGCTTAGAACAGAGGTCCCCCAAATCCTCATCCTCTTCCTCTTCTTTCTCCCTCCCTTTTCCTCCTCTCCCTTCTCTTTCTACTCTTTCCTCCTCCTCTTCTTCTTTATATATGTATGTATGTGTGTGTATATGTGTGTATATATATACACACACACACACACACACTTTTTTTAGTTTTACTATTTTGCTTTTAGATATTTAACCTATTATATCAAACCTAAAAATTCTTTTATGTTGTTCCCAATTTTGAAATTCTTATGTTGTTTCCCTTATTTTCAAAGTGCATATTATTCCTATATTTCATATTATCAACAATATAGTATTTTTAAATGATTTGCAACATTCTTACATGTTACCACCTTGTCTTAAATTAAACATTTCTCCAAAGTCTTCACACCAATTTTATAATAACACCTCACAAATATAGCCTATCAGCATAGTGAAGAGCAAGTTTGTTAAGCCTAATCTTTAGAACCCAATACCAAAGGGATGAAGATCATGGATAGCCCAGTATCAATGGGGTCAAGGTCATGGATTTCCCCATCGAACTTCATGTAGGCAATGACTTTTTTGAGATGGCGTACTTAAACCTTTAGTGGACATCATGTGTGTTTCATGGTGTAACTATTTCTTACCCTATTAAGAGTGAACATAAAGCATCTCCATAAGGATCAACACATACCTTCAGGCCAAATGATATTTCCTCCATTTATCTTTTGTTTTTTTAAATATAAAAACACTTTTTTGAGAGAATAGTTTTAGATTTACAGAAAAGTTGCAAAGAATCCCCATGTACCCTGCACTCAATTTCGTGCTATTGTTAACATCTTAACATTACTTCAGTACGTGTGTCATAATTAATGAGCCAGCATCAATACATTACTATTAACTAAACTCCATGCTTTATTTGGATTTCACTAGTTTCTCCATGTCCTTTATCTGTTTCAAGATCCCATAGAGTACTACATTACATTTAGTCATCATGTCTCTGGAGTCCCATTTGGTCTGTATCACAGACATTCCTTGTTTTTGATGACCTTGACAAATTTTGAGGAGCACTGATCAGATAATTTGTAGAATGTCCCTTAATTTTGTTTTTTCTAAGACTTTTCTCATGGTTAGACTACGGTTATCAGTTTGGGGGATGTCTTCTGTTTGCTTTTATATTCTGATTGTATTTTGTCTGGCTGAGAGTTCAAAAAAAGCTTTCCCATGTGAGGCAACGTTTAGGACTATCCTGCTTTATTTAGCTCTCCTTGTTCAATTTTACTTAGTGGTTGAGATGAAAGCTAGTCAGATAACTATCAGAGGAAAAGAGATGATGCTAGCAAATAACCATGCAAAACAAAAGAAAGTAGTTTCCCCTATTTCTCCAAATATACCAAATCCTTCCCCAAGTATATTTTCTTGAAACTTCTTTCGCACCAAAGACAACTGCTCACCATATATTATTCTTCAGTATGTACGTTTCATTTTGCACACGAAAAGGTCAATCTGAAAATATACATCAAACCTGAACGAAAACATCCTCTATTCCAATGCGGCATACCAGTGCTTGAAGTTTGCTCTTCCAGCATTATTTGTTTAATAGAAATATTTTCCATACCACCTGGTTCTGGCAGAAAGTCAAAATTTGCATTTATATGAGGTAGTTTATCAAATATAACATACAGAAGTCTGTTAAGTACACATTGCATTTTGTTTGTGAGAAAATCTGTTTGTATTTAATGTAGTTTTTAAATTAACCTTAATGAAAGCTTCTGAAAATTGTTGTTCTAAGCATTTGAAATATGCAACAAGAACTAGTGGAAGACATAAACATGTTTTCCATTATATGTTATCAGATAGCCCAAAATTACTACAAAGAAGAATGTGGGGCTATGTTAAATTAGAAAGATAAGCAAGCATTTAGTTAAAAGCAAAGGTCTTTAGAAGAGAAAAGCATCTAACATAGTTAACCCCAAACATTTTATAACAATCTTCAGTCAGAGGTATTTTGACATTCTTAAGTTAGAATGTTACTTACTATATACAGAAACTAAGATTATTTGCATCAAACCTTACCATTTCATTTCTCTTAGTCTAAGATTTGCTGAATACTCACAGACTTGCCCAAGGTTTTCTGAAATGCTGAAAAAGGTCATTTGAACATGAACTTACCTGAACGTGTCTTTTAAGATAATAATTCAATCTCTTCTTGTTTTTCCACTGTCTTTTCATTCCTTACAATATTGTCCTTAATATCTTTTTGAATTTCAATATATCCCAATGATTTTCACATAGAAGGCTCCCCTGTAGCAGATGTAGCATTAATATTTATTTCTGGTAGACTCTGTTTTTTATCAGTTGTGGCAAACTCAAGTGTCTTTAGGTCTTAGACAAGTTATTTACGTGATTGAAGGAGGCTAGACAGGTGCCAAGGTGAACAGGGAAGTACAGAGCAAGTGTTTAAAGACATTTCTACCCAACCTCATCCCATCTTTGCTAAGTAAAAAAATTGTTCAGTATTTAAGGATAGTGGATTTTTTCTTTTTTTCTTTTTTTTTTTTTTGAGGAAGATTAGCCCTGAGCTAACTACTGCCAGTCCTCCTCTTTTTGCTGAGGAAGACTGGCCCTGAGCTAACATTCGTGCCCATCTTCCTCCACTTTATATGTGGGATGCCTACCACAGCATGGCGTGCCAAGGAGTGCCGTGTCTGCACCCAGGATCTGAACCAGTGAACCCTGAGCCACCAAGAAGCAGAACGTGAGAACTTAACCACTGTGCCACTGGGCTGGCCCCGGATTTTTTCAATTAAAGCTAGATATCCATATATTTGTATAAAATCACATGATTTTTAAATGCTAGAAACTAACTTTGAAATATTTTAAAATATTATATAAGCCAAACAAAATATGGTAGGGCCAGTTTGCTACCTGTCTTATAGAGTACAATAAATAAAGAATGTTAATGATCCCCTAATTCAAGCAAAAGCTGGGAAAATCTCTATTTCATTTAGCAAATATTATATTCCTTTGGCTGGAAAGCCATGGGATATTTAGAAGTAAATCCCCGATGTTATTTGGAGGTATTGCTCTTCAATGCTTATAGCATTTGACAAAGTCTGGATTACAGTCCTTAATCATAGAATTTACTACACCTTTGATCACAAATTTCTTTGAAGCCATTGCAGTGTTGTTTTGATAGTTTTAAAAAAGTCTTGCAACAAAATTTTTAGGCAATAAATTCCATCTTTGATTAAACGATTGAACAGTTCTGGTTTCCTAAGCCACTCATCTCCTAACCTTAAATTTGTTTATTCATAATTTTTATCATATGCAACCCTGATCTAAAAATATTTAATTTACTAAAACTATACACAGAGGGTTTGATCCTTCACATACTTCTCCTCCGATTTGCCATTCGTACAAGGCATGTTTTGCTCTAAACCATCATATGTAGCAGTTACCTCTTAGATTAGTGTCCACATGGCTTTGGTTGGGATAGAGAGAATATGAGAACCTGTGAACTTCTACGCTGACATCTGTCAAGAAAAGCAGTGCTCCCTTCATTCTTTCCTTACAGTCCCAAAGATGGAGAAAACTTTATGCAGGTTTTACTTTTCCCTTCCATCTTCATCAGGCTGCTCTGAGAAGTTAGAAAGAAACTGATACAGCTGGATGTGAACCTTATGCCTCTTTTCTCCTCAACCTCAGCCGAACACAATTCTAATGCGGGATAAGCTTTGAATTCTTTGCTACCTTTACTACGTCCTCCAACCTTTCCATGTAGCAAAATCAACATCTTCAATATAAGAATGATCCCATACACTGATTATTATTATTATTTCTAGAATGCATTTGAAATGTCAAATGAGATGTCAAAGGATAAAAGATTTGTTTAGCAGGAACTTAGGAGTTTGATTTTGTTTTTCTGCTTTATCTCCCCAAATCCCTCCAAGACATAGTTGTATATCTTAGTTGCATGTCCTTCTAGTTGTGGCTAGAGTTTGATATTTTTTAATGTAAACAATTTTCTTTTCTAAATCTTTTCACCCTAAATTACATTTACCAGAAATTCAATCTCAAAATATAATGTAGAACTCCTACACCCACATACTGGCAGGTCTAGGAGAAACTGTACCTTTGCACTTATGCAAATATGTGGTCTGTCTATCAAAATTTGTAAGATGACACATGGAACACATGTTCGTGTATTATTGCAGAACCTGGAATATCTCAAAAATTCATGTAAATAACTTCATAAACTCCAGCACATTTTTAGAACAATTTCAGGGGTAGAAATCTTTTCCTTTGTCTACACATAATAATTTTTTTGAAAATAGCCACATCTGGTAAATAAAATGGATAAACTTAAAGTGAGTCTCATACTGGCTTACAGGATAAAAGATTAAAGTCCAATTTCCCCATTTAACAAACATCCATTAAGTGCCTGTAATACGCAAAGAAAACAATACAAATGGCAGCCTTACCATAAAATCTTTACAGGTTTACAGTTTTGAAGAGGACAGTACTAATTTGAAGGTATATTTTGAAATGCCCTAATTATATAATTAATTAAATTTTTTTTAGTCATTATATAACACATAAAATATTATTAATACTGAAATTATTAAACCAACATACTAATTTGTATGGCTATTTTATAGATAGATTATTGGCACTTTGACTAGTAAAAATTTTATGAATTGAAATGTATTTTAAAGTCTCATAAAATCTGAGTTTGTTATTAATCTTATGTTTAAGGTGTGTGGTCTATGAACTATGTGCATTAGAATCACCTAACATGGGGTTGGCCCGGTAGCACAGCGGTTATGTGCACACATTCTGCTTCAGCGGCCCCGGGTTCCCTGGTTCGGATCCCAGGTGCAGACATGGAAGCACTTGGGCACGCCATGCTGTGGTAGGCGTCCCACATATAAAGTAGAGGAAGATGGGCATGGTTGTTAGCTCAGGACCAGTCTTCCTCAGAGAAAAGAGGAGGATTGGCAGCAATTAGCTCAGGGCTAATCTTCCTAAAAAAAAAAAAAAGAGTCAGCTAACAGTACTTGTGAGAAACATAAACGCTTGGGCACCATGCTAGAATTCATATTTTTCCATCATCCCGTAATTTTCTTGTATACAAAGAATTAAGAACTATTGGTTTACATTCAAGAACCCATTATGACAAGTTCATCACCTCTTCAATGGGTCCCAGACATCCTTCACAGCAAGGGAGAACTTCGCCATTAACTTGTTTGTTGTATTGAGATGTTCCCATTTGCTAACAATTATATTACAGCCACTAAATTTTCTCTAAAAAATTCATTTGATGTATTTCCATTTTCTGTGAAGCACCAATTTACATCAGTTCGTGAATTCTGCTTTTTTTTAAATGTATGTTTAACTGTAATATCTCTTCCATAGCCCATATCTTTAAAATAATGTCAGGTGGCTCGATACAGTATACATGATTACAAAATTGCAATTTTGGCAAATTCCCTTCTCTGAAAGTTTACGGAAAAAATATACCGTATGATCCTTTGCCTTTCTGGTTTTCGATTCAGCTTTTGACCTAGTTTGACGGTCCCTAATACGCACATCGCTATGGTTATGTTAAAGATACAAACAGTAATTTTCCACTTCAGATATGTCCTTACAGTACATTTTGTCTTCTTACAAAATAAACTTTCATAAAATGAAGGAGTTAATATTTCCACACTTGATCTTTTCTGGTTACAAAAAGAAATGCAAATAATTTAATAACACTATTTGCTTATACCCCTCAAGGTTCAAATAACTAGTTCTTATATAGGAACAGCTAGGTCTAATCTGCCTTAGAAGAAACACACTCTGTTAGTGTACAATAGCTAATATCAGATCACTAATATATTTAACCTTGCAAGTTCATAGATATTTAAAAGTGTTATGGTTTGAAGGTCAACTTGTCTGTCTTACTGTAAAAGAAAGGGAAAGAAATGAATAAAAATTAGAAAGAATTAATTCTTCAAAAAGTTTTTACAAATCAAAACCCTGCAGTTTCACACTGAGAACAAAAGAAGCATATTAAACACCAAAGTTTATCAAGACAAATTAGGTCCCAGTTTCAAATTTTCTTTAATCTTTTGCATCTGAACGTTTTTTTTGCCTCATGCTGTTTTCCCTAGTTAAATGCTAAAATGAATTCTAGCCAATACCATTGACTTCCTCCCTTAAAAATATGGAGACACATAATAAAAAATTAATTACTTCCCCTAATTTCCGTGTGATTCTTTAAAAAGATGTAAAATTCATTTAAAGTAAGTGGTGACTTTGTCTTTGAAGATCACGACAATTAACATGGATCAAAGCTTAGGCTCTGTAACGATGATAGCTTATTAGCATAATGAAATTAACTTAGAGACAAGAATCTTTAATAGGTACAACAAAAACGCTTTAATAATACTTGAAGAAAATTATGTATTTGCTAGAAGTACAACAGTTTCAGATTTTCTATCCAATTAATAAGTTGTTAATTAACTCCTTTTCCAAACAATGCGCACTTTAAGTTAACATCTGCCCATTGGAATATTCTGTCTATCGTGCTTCATTTTTTGGAAGGATATTGCAGCTTTGCCAATGATACTTTGTATTTTTTTATTGTTAAGAAAATTCAAGTTTACCCTTCTATACCACAGATCCAGTATTTTCATCACTAAAATAAAAGAAGGCTTAATTTCATAGCTTGAGAAGGAAATGAAGATGTCAATAGATGATTGCATAATGTCCAGTAATTCACGCTTCAGGTCTTCTGCATTTCAAGGGTAAATACTGTTTTGCACAGCTTTGGGGTATCTATAAAATTCGATCCACTGTTTCAACGCAAGAGCAAAAAACTTATTAATTAAAAATAATACTAATAATTTTGGTCTGAGTATACCTATTGGAGATCACTTAGATTTGAGGATAAATAAAAGAATGCTTTATTTCCAGCATTGTCTTAAAAATTGTTTTACCCAAGTGCTGTTAAAAGATTCACTGTGTCATTTATTTAACCATTCATTCATTAAGCCAATATTTATTGAGCACTAATATTTATTGAGTGTGCCATGCACTATGAGTCTCCTAAGACCAAAAAGAAGAGGCGCTGTGTTGTTATAGCTGGTGTTTTCACTGTTGCGGCTGTCATTGTTTCAGTTAAACGGTTGATTTCTCTTTGTTCATGTGGCAGAAATGGCACTCTGTCTAGGTCCTCTTCCTCTTTTATTCCTGATTGCACACTATCTTTCTGACTGACATTACATGAGCATCATCTAAAGACAAAATCAAAACTCCACAATAGAACGATTTATTTTTTCATATCAAAATTTAACAGGGAATTTCTCCCTATTGCATCTATCTCCAAAAAAACCTTCCTCTTCCACATCCATATAGGAAATCTGCAGGGTTTCCAGTTCATACATGTTGGTAATAGTTTTTCTAAGTATTTTCTTCTCTGGATCCAGAAATTAATGGATAGCCTCTGATCCCAAAGTTATTATGCTGCTTCCAATCCACGTCATCAGTTCTGTTACCCCTGGTAAATATCAGGTCTGCTGGCCGTCCCTCTTACCATCTGATGACCTGTCTCTCTCTGCTCACACAGCTGTACTACAAGCTCGTTTCTATCAGATAAAGACCAAAACAGGAAGCATAGAAATAGGACTCATAGCAGACATACAGAGAGAAGTACCAGGAGGTTAGGAATCTTATGAAGGTCAGTGATGCAATGGGGACATAACTCTGAGATGCTTTCAGCTGTAGCCCTCAGAATACATTAAATTATGAGTTGAGTGAATTCAAACAAACCAGCATATGAAACCCATTTCTCCTTTTTTGATCAGCTTAAAGCTCTCACTCTCTGCTTAAGCCCTAAGAATATTTTTCCCCTTTATTTTGAAACTTATCAAATTCTATCTTGTATATTTTTGGAGATATCTTACTACACTACTCAACTATGCTTGGGGCCCTATCTATTAAAAAAGAAAGACAGAAAGCATGTTGGGTCCTAAACTATAGTAAAAAAAATTTTTTTGAGGAAGGTTAGCCCTAAGCTAACTGCTGCCAATCCTCCTCTTTTTGCTGAAGAAGACTGGACCTAAGCTAACATCCATGCCCATCTTCCTCTACTTTATATGTGGGATGCCTACCACAGCATGGCTTTTTGCCAAATCAGTGACATGTCCTCACCTGGGATCCAAACTGGCAAACCCCCAGCTGCCGAAGCAGAACTCGAGCACTTAAGCGCTGCACCACCAGGCCAGCCCCTAAACTGTAATAAAATTAAATAGTGTTTGGAGAAATACCCTGACTTCTCTCCTGCAATCTCCCACGAGTAACTCCAATTGGCTAAACCTTACTGGAAGTCTAATGGACAAAGGAGTCTGGGAAATGTAGTTTGCAGGGATCAGCCACTTTGATTACAGAGCAGAGAAGGAGAAAGTCACAAAATGGATAGGAGAATGACTGACCATTTTGTAAATAACTTCTTATTAACCACAGATATTAGATACAAGAGAACATTACTGAAATAGAATCCTCACTGATTTTCTCACTACTCCTTTGGTTCTCTAAAGTCTACCACCATTCAACTTGAGTATGGGGATATCTTTGTGGAATTCATATCAGACCATATCATCCCTCTCATTTTAACATCCTTCAATTCATTCTCATGCTTTATAAGTCTTGATTTATATGGTTTATCACACAGACCCTTTGTTATTTAGTTATACAGTTTATCAGACAGACTCTTTGTGCATTGTGTCCCTTTCACATCTAGCACCTTCTTCTGGTCACCAAAATATACCCTCTGGCTCAACCCAATTACTCTCAATTTTAGAATGCTTCAAGGGTTTGCAGACCACCGTGTCTTACATGGGTTCTTCTGCTTAGAATGCCAGCAACCTGTCTCCACCCATCCCCACCATAGCTGTCACCATCTTTTTCTTTTTATTTCCATTAGAATAACTCTTCTAGTCCTTCAAAACTTAATTTAATCTTTATGTCCCTGGGATGACTCAGGGGCCCCTTTGAGCTCCCCTTGAACTCTAGGTATATCTCCAGTGATCCATTTCACTGTAATAATTGTTTCTATTTGATATCCAGCATCCCCTACAGGATTTTAAGTGCATGAAAATTGAGGACTGTATCTTCTTAATTTTGAACCATTAATGCCCATAACATAGCAGGGAACCATAAAAAGATTGTTGAATTAGTAAATGAATGAACAATTTCTTCTTTGACCACATTAGGTAACAGCATATTCATTTTAGACATCCTATAGCTATAAAGACACTCAACAAAATGAAGCAAAATTCCATTTTATCTTTAATGTAAGTGGAAGTTGTTCCATAAAGGTATTTTTAAACAGTAATTAAAATATCTTGCAATGGTCTCCTCTAAATAAAAATAGATTTAGTCCATTTCTTTTTCATTGAGCATTCTCTTTTATGTAATCCTTTCCTTGTTTACATGAGTGTTGCTACTCTTCACTGTCTAAGGTTTTACACAGCTGTGTCCTGGATTTGAATTTCCCTTGATGACTCTGTTCTTTTAATGTTGCTGTCCTTGTTAGTTTTCAGAATAATTTACATTTCACACTTAATTTGCATGGCTTTTTTTTTTCCAACTTCAGGAGTTTGAACAAGAGTATAGTTTTCTGGTCTCATACGACAACTCTGCAGGATAATGTACTGTACTTAAAAAAAAAATGTTTTGTTTTATTTTGTTTTCTTCCTGATCAAGTGCAAAAGATATTTGCCCTGGGTAACTGGATTTTTGTTGTTGTTGTTTTTAATGTATATTACTCAACTAATACCAAGGGAATCCCTAAGAAGGAAGGAAGGAAGGCAGGAAGAAAGGGGAAGATAGGGAAAGGCCAAAGCAGATAATCTCTCTTCCCAGTTATGTTTACTTACCTTTTGACCATGAGAACCTTCAAAGCAATACCTTTAACTGTGTTACCACTAAATCTCAGAAATTAATTGAAGTCAGGATTCTTCAGAGGATAGATATACAATAGAGTGTCCAAGGGCAGATATAGTGAAAAAAACAGGGGTATGTTAATGTCTCAGCCTCTGGATGACAAATGCTATTGGAGAAGGATATTAGAAAAAATACAAGGGCATTCACTTTGTATGACTGACACAGTTTCAGCCAGTGTCTAAATAATACACTAATCCGGAAATAGAACACTTCAGCTGTTTTAAAATATTCTATGAAAAGCTGACAATCGGTTCTGATCTCTCTTTGTTTTTGCATGTCATAAATTAGTATATATGTGCATTTTTTTTGGTGGAAGATTTTCAAACATATGCAAAAGTATGAAGGATGATATAATGATCATTTATATGCCCATCTTCCAAATTCAACAATTACAAACATTGGCCAATATTACTCTATTATCTCCATTCTCCCACTTTGGTTGTCATTGATGATGTTATTTAGCTGGAGTGTTTTAAAGAAAATTCCAGACATCATATAATTTTACTCATAAGAAGTGCAATACATATTTCTAAAAATTAAGGGTCATTTTAAACATAACCACAATAACATCAAACACACAAATAATAAAACAATTACTTCTTAATATCATCATTATTCAGTCTCTACTTAATTTTTGCTAAAACAGTGTGTTCCAATCAAATACAAACAAGATCTTCACTTTTCATTTGGTTAAAATGTCTCATTTCATTTAATCTTTAACAGTTGCTCCTTTCCGTGTTGAAGAAACTGGGTCATTTCTCATGTTGAATTGTTCTTAAGCTTCATGTAACTATTTATTTCCTTAAATCATCACTTAACCTCTTCCTCGGCTCCAGGTTTCCTATAAACTGGTGGATAGCATTATAGTTTTGAATAAATTCATATTGATGTTTTTGGTAGTATTTGCGAGGCAAAATCACTTCATAGCTGTGCTCTATGTTCTCTATTTTACCATATCAGGATCCACTTAACATCCAATGAACGATTTGTACTGTTTAGTTTGATAAACTGATGTTTAGGGAAGTCTTATCAATAGATTCAGGTGGTGTCAGCCTAATATATCCATTATAAAATTCCCCATCAAAATAGTCATGCAAATTTTGGTATAAAAATTACCTAGATAATTATTTTATTGGAGGTTGCGAACCAGTTATTTAAAAAATTATTTCTTTCTTTGTGGGATTTTTCTTTCTTATGATAAAAATCTTGGTTTCTTTGAAACTCACACTGGGATAAATTGGAACAAACCTAGGGGGCATCCATATTGGGCTTTGCGAAAATATTTAATCATATTTTTCTTTACGTTATACACCTGTGATAAGAACAAATTTAAAATATTGGAGGATGGGGCCAGCCCCAATGGCCTAGTGGTTAATGTTTGACATGCTCCACTTTGGCGACCCAGGTTCACTTCCTGGGTGCAGAACCACACCACTTGTCTATCAGTGGCTATGCTGTGGCAGAGGCCCACTTAAAAAAACAAAAAAAAGGAAAATTGGCAACATATGTTAGCTCAGGGTGAATCTTCCCCTGGAGGCAACAACAACAACAAAAATATTAGAGGGTGTATTAAATATTGAATTTTTTTAAATTTCTGTATAAAATCTTATAAAATGTTTATGAGAAAGTTGAGCTTCTTTCTATAAGTTTTTTTTAATTAATTTTTTTTGAGTTGAAGAAAATTGTAGATACACATGGAATTGTAAGTAATAATACATAAAGATCCCATGTTCCCTTTACTCAGTTTTCCTCAAGGGTATCATCTTGTAAAAGCGTAGTACCATATCACAGCCAGCGTCTTGACACTGATACAGCCAAGATACAGGACATTTCTATCACTACAAAAATTACTCATGTTTCGCTTGTAGTCTCCATCTGCTCATTCTTAAACTGTGGCAACCACTAATCTGTGCTCTATTTGTATAATTTTGTCATTTCAAGAATATTATATAAATGGAATCATTCAGTAAGTAACTAATCGGGATTGGCTTTTTTCATTCAGTATAATACTCTGGAGATTCACCAAAGTTGTTCTGTGTGTGAATAGTTAATTCCTTTTTAATTGCAGAGTAGTGTTCCATCCATGTAGCTCAGATTGTTTAACCATTCACCCACTGAAGGATATCTGGGTTGGTTCCAGCATTTGGCTATTATGAATAAAGATGCTCTGAAAGTTTGTATTCAGGTTTTTGCATGAATGTAAGTTTTCATATCTCTGAGATAAATGCCCAGAAGTGAAATTACTAGGTTGTATGGTATTTTATGTTTAATTTCCTTAAGAAACTGCCAAACTCTTTTCCAGATTAGCTGTACCATTTTACATTCCCACCAGCAATGCATGAGTGAATGAATTTCTCCTTGTCTTTATGAGCATTTAGTTTTATCACTATTTTTTGTTTCAGTCATTCTGATAGGTGTGTCGTGATATCTCGTGTGTTTAGTTTGCATTTCCCTAATGACTAATTATACTGAACATTACTGAATGTACTTATTTGCCATCTATATATCCTCTTAAATGAAATATCTGATCATGTCTTTTGCCTGTTTTTTAAGTTGATTGCTTGGTTTCTTACTGTTGAATATTAACAGCTCTCTCTATGTTCTACATGTTATTCTTTTGTAAGATATGTGGTTTTCAAATACTTTCTCCAAGTCTGTAGCTCATCTTTTTATCCTCTTCAAAGCATTTTTTGCAGAGCAAAAGTTTTTAATTTTGATGAAATCTAATTAATCTACTATTCCATCTATGGATCATGCTTTTAGCTCCCAAGTATTTTATCCCATGATATTTTCTAAAAGTTTTATAAATTTATGTTTTACATTTGTTTATGATGTATTTTGAGATAATTTTTATATAAGATGTGAGGTTTAGGTAAAGGTTATATTTTTGCCTGCGGATATCCAGTTGCTCCGGCACCATTTTGAAAAGGCTATCCTTCCTCCATTGAATTGCTTTCTTTTTTTCATTTTTGTCAAAAATCAGTTGAGCATATTTGTGTGGACTTATTTCTAGGCTCTTTATTATGTTTCATTGATCTCTGTGTCTGTATCTCCACCAGCACCACACAGTCTTGAATACTGTAGCTGTATAATCAGTTTTGAAGCTGGGTGGACCTATTCCTGCCTTTTCATTCGTCTTTTTTGAATTTTGTTAATTATTCCAGTTCCTTTGCTTTTCTATACAAATTATACAGTAATTTCTATATGTAAGAAATAATTTTGTTGGCATTTTAATAAGAATTGTATTAAACATATATCAATTTGGGGACAATTGAAATTTTTACAATGTTGGGTCTTCCAATCCATGAACATAGTATGTCTGTCTATTTATTTAGATCTTTGATTTCTTTCATTAGTATGGTTGTACTTTTCAGCATGTAAGTCCTGTACATATTGTTTTAGGTTCACACCTAAGCATTTCTCTCTTTTTTGAGCAATTATAAATGTCATTGCATTTTTAATTTTGGTCTCCACATGTTCATTGTTAACATATAGAACTACAATCACTTTTAGGATGTTTATCTTGTACCCTGCAGAATTGCTAAACTCAGTTTCGAGGAGTTTTTTAGTACACACCTTGGAATTTTCTATGTTAGACAGTCATATCATCTGCAAATATGAAAAGTTTCATTTCTTTTTGTCCAATTAGATGATATTTATTTCCTTTTTACTCTTGTTGCACTGGCTAGGACTTCCAGCACTATGTCGGGTAAGTGTGGTTAGACCAGATATCTTTGCTTTCTTCCTGATCTTAGTGGGGAGGTATTCAAATTCTTCACCATTAAGTCACCATTAAGTATTGGCTGCA
Source organism: Equus przewalskii (assembly GCF_037783145.1). Classification (NCBI taxonomy): domain Eukaryota; kingdom Metazoa; phylum Chordata; class Mammalia; order Perissodactyla; family Equidae; genus Equus; species Equus przewalskii. Next base: position 27,570,163 of record NC_091847.1, on the reverse strand, counting down.
GGTTTTCTTATAGATCTTCTTTATCAAATTGAGAAAGTTTCCCTCTACTCCCATTTTTCTTGGAATTTTTGTCATAAATGCATTTTGTCAAATGCTTTTTGTATACCAGTTGCTATGATCATATGGTTTTTCTCTTTAGCCTATTAATATGGTGGATTACATTAATAGCTTTTGAATATTGAACCAATCTTGTGTCACTGTAATAACCACATTTGTCATGGCATACAATTCTTTTTATATATTGCTGAATTCTATTATTATAATAAAGATTTCTGTGTTTAATTTCATGAGGGATATTAGACGTTAGTTCTCCTTTTCTTTACTGTCATTATCTAGTTTTGGCATTAGTGTATACTAGCTTCATAAAATGAATTGAGATGTATTCCCTTTTCTTGTCTTTTCTGGGAGACATTGTGTATAATTTGTTTTAATTCTTTTTTAAAATTCGGTAGATTTTCCCAGTGAAATTATTTGGGCCTGGCAATTCCTCTTTCATGAGTTTTTAAATTAAGAATTAAATTTTCTTAACAGCTATAGGACTATTCAAATAATTTATTTCATATTTGGTAATTTGTGGCAGTTTGTGCTTTTCAAGAAATTAGTCCATTTCATTTAAGTTGTCAAATTTGTCTGAGTAGAGTTGTTCAAATTATTCTATTATTTTCCTTTTATATCTGCAGGGTCTGTAGTGATATCCCCTGTTTACAAATGGTATTGGTAATTTTTGCCTTCTCCCTTTTATCTTTGTCAGTTGGTAAATTTTATTGATCTTTGCAAAGAACCAAGTTTTTGTTTCATTGTTTTACTCCTTTCCATTTCATTGATTTCTGTTCGTATCTTCATGATCTCCTTCCATCTGCATGCTTTAGGTTTCTTTGGTCTTTTTCTAGATTCTTAAGGTAGGACTTCAAATTATTGATTTGACATTTTCCCTCTTTTCTCATGTATTTAGTGCTATAAATTTCCCTCTTAGTCCTATTTAAAAGTGTCATACAAATTTTATGTTGTATTTTTATTCAGTGCAATATAGTTTTCATTTCCCTTGAGACTGTCCCTTTGACTCATAAATTATTTAAAAATCTGCTGTTTAAATTCCAAGTATTTGTAGATTTTCCTGATATTTATATGTTCTTGACTTAAAGTTTGATTTCATTTTGGTCAGAAAACACACTTTGTATGATTTCAATCCATTTAACTTTGCTGAGGTTTGTTCTATGGCCCAAGATATGGTATAACTTTTAGCCCTGAGCTATTTCCCCTGTCCCTGCAGGACTCCAGTGACATGAATGCTAGATTTTTACAGTCCCAGAGGTCCTGAAGTCTATTTTATTTTTTTCGGTCTATTTTCTCCTCATTGTTCAGATTGGGAAATTTTTATTGTCTATATTCAACTTCACTGATTCTTTACTCTATCCCCTCCATTCTGCTCTTGACCCATTCACTGTTTTTAATTTTATTTTATTTTTCAATTCTAAGTTTCCATCTGTTTCTTTCTTTTATATTCTATTTATATGCTAAAACTTTCTATTTCTTTGCTGAGATTTTTTAAAATTTGTTTTAATCATGTTTTTAATTGGACATTGAAACATTTTTATGATGGCTCCTTAGAAATCTTTGTCAAATGACTCTAATGTCTCTGTCTTCTTGGTGTTGGCATCTATTTATTGTCTTTTTTCATTCTAGTTGAGATTTGTCTGGTCCTTGGTAGGACTAGTTATTTTTTATTGAACTTGGACTTTTGGGGTATCCTGTTATGAGGCACTGGATCTTATGTACATCTTCTATTTTTGTCAGCTTCCTCTCATGCCACTCCAGCAGGAGGAATATGGGGCACCACTGCATTACTGCAAGTTTGGGATAGCAGTCCAGATTCCCCACTCAGTCTCTTTTCACTCTCAAAAGGGGTTGAAATGACATGGTGCCCAGGTGCTATCAATAGAGTCCCAGCAGGTAGCCAGAACTCCCACTTATGCCCAGCAATACTGGAGGGCACTTCTATAACTTTTTATATCACATCTATACCTAAAATGATACAAGCACATCCCAAACCATTAATAGTCACCATTAACAAAAAATATTACAAACAAGTGACATAATTTTAAAACCAACTTTTACAACCATTCAAAAATCAAAAAAGTTAAAATTATAATTAGAGAACCGAATAGCTCTTCCATTTATTGATAAATGTAATGCTGAATTTTCTTTTAATAATTTTGAATCCAACAGACTTTTTTTCCACCAAGATCCACTTTATGAACACACATATTATTAGAGCAGCTATTGTGCAGGTAGCATGGACATCATTAAAAGAGCACAATTGGTCCACAACAAGATAGATGAATTCAATATATGTAAATTAATGATGTAGGGCCACCCCACCTCAGCTCTGATATCAGGAGTCTCCACCTCGCTGCCAGTCAACCCACTGAGTTTCTACCTGAGGCACAATTCAAGCTACATAACTTTCCCCTTGGAAACCTAAAAAAGGATTCCTCCAGAAGTTCCGAAAGACAATTATTCAAAATGGATACAATGATCTTTGGAGCTGACCACTGAAGCAGTTGTCTAGAACCTTCACTGCTGAGCCTAGAGCACCACAGTAGAGTGGTAAATACTGGACATTACTCACCCTGCTCACCATCTGTAGGTTTAAACTATAAGACCCAGCTTGACATGGCTGCCTAAGGCCAAAGATATACAGCCTGGGGGCAACTGGCCATGAAGTCCAGCTACTCTGGTCCTGACCAGAGGTCCACCAATCTGTGATGCACTGTGTATGTAGGGTTCCACTAGATTCTGTAACTTTTTGTGCACATATGGTTCCACTAGATTATGTAACTTTTTGTGCCAAAATCCATATACCATCTGAAAACATGCCTTTGTTTCTTCTGACATCACAGAATGCTCATATCATATGAGAGAATACAAGAAAATATTTACAACAAAGTATATTTTTTAAAATACAAATCTTGTTTTCCTACTGATATTATGATAACGCACGGGGCAGAAAATCCTCAAAATGATCATAATGATGAATTACAAATCTTTCAAGATTTGATGAGGAAAAGACAAAGCTATTGGCCAGATCCATGCACACTAGTTAGTCAATATCAAGGGATGCATTGAGATTTTTAGTAGTCTTACTCACTGAGGACATCACTTTTTTCCAAGTGATCTGAAATACTGCTTCCTTAGTTACAAAATCATCACTTTAGCATGCCCATCAGGTCCCCCTCCTGAATTGAACAGATAATTGACCCTCTCTCCTTCACACAGTGGTTCCTGAAATTTCTAGGTCGTCAACAAAGTTTGCAGGGGTGCATCTTGAAGAAAAATCTAAAGAGGACCTCACAGGCCTGAAACAATCAGAGAGACAGTTCTAGGCAGGCTGCCACTCCCAGGGCACTGCACAGACAGCAGAATGAAACACATCATCAGTCCTCCTGTGAAAAAGGTCTATTTACTGGTCCTGGAGATTCAGTCTGTGGGGCAGGCTTCAGGGTTCCCACACATCTAGAAGCTACAGAATTGCTCTAAAGAAACATAGGCAAGGGGATGCCGTCTGGGCCTTCTCCTTTGGCCTTGCTGCAGCTTGTTGGCACTTTTCAGAAAGGAGCTCATACCCTTGTCTGAAAGACCAAGTTTTGCCAATGTTGCCAAGCCATCACCTGATCTGGAGCCCAGCAAGGTTTATGATTGCAGTCAAACAGGACTGTATATACTTGGATACCTTAAAAGGTATCACCCATAAGACCATCAGCTGATTGTTCAACAGAAACATTGCAGTTCAGAAGAACGGAATGACATATTCAAAGTGCTGTAAGAAAAAAACTTTCAAATAAGAATACTCTACCCAGCAAGGTTATCATTCATAGTTGAAAGAGAGATAAAGAGTTTTCTAAACATGCAAAAAGTAAAGGAATTCATCACTACTAAACCAGTCTTACAAGAAGTCTTAAAGGGACTTCTTTAAGCTGAAAAGAATAGGCACTAAATAGTAACAAGAAAATATATGAAAATTAAAATCTCACTGATAAAGGCAAATATACAGTAAAGGTAGCAGATTAACAATTTATAAAGCTAGCATGAAGGTTAAAAGACAAAAGTAGCAAAATTAACTATAGCTACAATAATCACTTAAAGGATACACAAAATAAAAAGGTGTAAAATATAATTTTAAAAACATAAAATGTAGATGGCTTAAAAATGCAAAATTTTTAGAATGCATTCAAACTTAAGTTTCTATCAACTTAAAATAGACTGTTATATACATATAAACTGTTATATGTGAACTTTATGGTAACCAAAAAGCAAAAGCCTACAGTAGATACACAAAAGATGACAAGAATGGAATCTAAACATAACACTAAAGAAAGTCATGAAATCAAAAGGGAAGAGAGCAGGAGAATAAGATAAGCACAGAGAGGAACTACAAAAACAGCCAGAAAACAACTAAAATAATGACAATAAGTGTATACCTATCAATAATTACTTTGAGCGTAAATGGACTAAATTAGCCAATTGAAAGACATAGAGTGGCTGAATAAATAAAAAAACAAAACCCATCTACATGTTTCCTACAAGATACTCACTTTAGATCTAAGCACACATACAGACTAAAAGTGAAGGGATGGATAAAGATATTCCATGAAGATGGAACTGAAAAGAAAGCTGTTGCATCTATACTTATCTAAGACAAAATAGATCTAAAACAAAGACTTCAATAAAAGACAAAGAAGAGCAATTCATAATGATAAAGGTTAATCCAAGAAGAGGATATAATATTTGTAAATATTTATGCACCCAACATAAGAGCACCTAGCTATATAAAGCAAATATTAACAGACATAAAGGAAGAAATTGATAGCAATGTAATAATAGTAGGGAACATTAATACCTCATTTACATCAATGGATAGATCATCCAGACAGAAGATCAATAAAGAAACATTGACCTTAAATGAAACATTAGACCAGGTGAACTTAATAGGTGTATATAGAATATTCTATCCAAAAGCAGTGGAATACACATTCTTCTCAAGTGCACATGGAACATTTGCCAAGATAGATCATATGTTAGACCATGAAGCAAATCTCAATAAACTTAAGAAGACTGAAATCATATCAATCATCTTTACTGAACAAAATGGTATGAAACTAAAAATCATTTACAGGAAGAATACTGTAAAAATTACAAATAAGTGGCAATTAAACAACATGATACCGAACCACCAATGGGTCAATGGAGAAACAAAAACATACCTTGAGACAAATGAAAATGGAGATACAACAGTCCAAAATCTATGGGATGCAGAAAAATTCGTTTGAAGAGAGAAGTTTATAGCTATACTTGCTTACCTCAAGAAACAAGAAAAGTGTCAAATAAACAATCTCAATTTACACCTAAAGGAACTAGGAAAAAGGAGAACAAAGATAGCCCAAAGTTAGTCGAAGGCAAGAAATAATAAAGATCATGGTGGAAATAAATGAAATAAAGACTGAAAAAACAATAAAAAAGATCAATGAAACAAAGAGCTGGTTCTTTGAAAAGATAAAGAAAATTGACAAATCTTTAACTAGACTCACCAAAATAAAGAGAGACAGTACTCAAATAAATGAAATCAGAAATTAAAGAGAAGTTACAATTGATGTCACAGATATATAAAGGATCATGAGACTACTATGAACAATTATATACCAACAAATCAGATAACCTAGAAGAAATGGATAAATTCCTAGAAACATACAATCTACCAAGACTAAATCATAAAGAAACAAAAAATCTGAATAGACCAATTAGCAGTAATGAGATTGAATCAGTAATCAAAAGTCCAGACCAGACAGTTTCACTGGTGAATTCTACCAAATGTTCAAAGAAGATTTAATATGTATCCTTCTCAAACTTCCAAAAAATTGAAGAGGAGGGAGCACTTCCAAACTCATTCTATCAGGCCAGCATTACCCTGATACCAGAACCAGACAAAAATACCACACACACACCACAAATTGTATGCCAATATGCCTGATGAATGCAGATGCAAAAATTCTCAACAAAATATTAGCAAACCAAATTCAGCAATACATTAAAAGAATCATATACCATGATCAAGTGGAATTTATTCCAGGGATGCAAGGATGGTTCAACATCCACAAATCAATCAACATGATACAAAACATTAACAAAATGAAGGATAAAAATTATGTGATCATCTCAATAAATGTAGAAAAAGCTTTTGAGAAAAGTCAAGATCCATTTATGATAAAAGCTCTCAACAAAGGGGTATAGAGGGAATGTACCTCAACACGATAAAGTCCATATATGACAAACCTACAGCTGACATCATACTCAATGGTGAAAAGCTGAAAGCTATTCCTCTAAGATCAGGAACATGACAAGGATGCCCACTCTCACTGCTTTTATTCAACATATTATTGGAAGTCCTAATCACAGCAATTGTGCAAGAAAAAGAAATAAAAGGCATCCAAATTGGAAGGGAAGTATTAAAACTGTCACTATTTTCAGATGACATGATACTATACATAGATACTATACAAAACCCTAAAGAATCCACCAAAAAGTGTTAGAACTAATGAACAAATTCAGTAAAGTTGCAGGATACAATATCAATATGTAAAAATCTGTTGCATTTCTATACACCAATAACAAACTATCAGAAAGTTAAATTTTAAAAAAAAATCCCATTTACAATTGCATCAAAAAGAATAAAATGTTTAGGAATAAATTTAACCAAAGGAGTGAAAGACCTGTATACTGAAAACCATGAAGCTCTGATAAAAGAAATTGAAGAAGATACAAAAAAATGGCAGGTTATTCTGTGCTCATGCATTGGAAGAATTAACATTGTTAAAATGTCCGTACTACCCAAAGCAATCTACAGATTCAATGCAATTCCTATATAAATTCCAATAGCATTTTTTACAGAACTAGAAAAAATATTTCTAAAATTTGTATGGAACCACAAAAGGCAGATTTGAGAAAGAAGAATAAAGCTGAAGGTATCACACTGTCTGACTTAAAACTACTACAAAGCTACAGTAATCAAAACAGTATGATATTGGCATTAAAACAAACACATAATCAATGGAACAGAATAGAGAGCCCAGAAAGAAACCCCATATATGGTCAATTAATTTACAACACAGGAGCCAAGAATATACAATGGGTAAAGGACAATCTCTTCGATAAATGGTGTTGAGAAAACTGGACAGCCACAAGCGAAAGAATGAAACTTGACCACTATCTTATATCATACACAAAAATTAACTCAAAATAAATTAAAAACTTGAATGTAAGACCTGAAACCATACAACTCATAGATTAAACACAGACACTAAGCTCCTTGAAATCAGTCTTGGTGTAGAACTTTTGGCTTCAACTCCAAAAGCAAAGCAATAAAAGCAAAAGTAAACAAGTGGGACTGCATCAAATTAAAAAGCTTCTAGAAAGCAAAGGAAACCATCAACAAAATGAAAAGGCAACCTTCTGAATGGAAGAATATATTTATAAATCTCATATATGATGAGAGATTAATACTAAAAGATATAAAGAATTCAAACAAATCAATAGAATAAGAAACAAATAATCTGATTTAAAAATGGGCAGAGGATCAAAATAGACAATTTTCCAAGGAAGACATAGAGATGGCCAACAGGCACATGAGAAGATGTTCAACATCACTAATTATCAGGAAAATGCAAATCAAAACTACAGTGAGATGTCACCTCACACCTGCTAGGGTGACTATTATCAAAAAGACAAGAAATAAGTGTTGGAGAGGACATGGAGAAAAGGGAACCCTTGTAAATTATTGGAGGGCATGTAATTTGGTGCAGTTACTATGGAAAACAGTGTGGATATTCCTTAAACAATTAAAGGTAAAACTTCCAGATGTTCCACTTTTGGGTGTTTATCTGAAGAAAATGAAAACTAATTTGAAAAGATATATGCACCCCTATGTTCGTTGCAGCATTATTTACAATTGCCAAAATATGAAAATGACCCGAGTGTTCATCAATGGGTGACTGGATAAAGAAGATGTGATAAATATACACAATGGAATACTACTCAGCCATAAAAAAGAAGGAAATCTTGCTGTTTGTGACAACATGGATGGACCTTGAGGGTATTATGCTAAGTGCAATAAGTCAGACAGAGAAGGACAAATTCTGTATGATTTCACTTACATGTGGAATCTAAAAACAAAACAATGGATAAATAAAACAGAATAAAACTCATAGCTACAGAAAATAGATTGGTGGTTATCAGAAGGGAAAGAGGTCAGAGGGTGAGTGAAATGGGTGAAGGGGATGAATTGTATGGTGACAGATGGTAACTAGACTTATTGTGGTGATCACTTTGTAGTATGTACAAAGATCTAATTATTATGATGTATACCTGAAATGAAACAGCGTTATATGGCAATTTTACCTCAATAAAAAAAATGCAAAAAAAAGGACTCTGAAGATATAGACAAACTATTAACAATGGTTATCTTTGGATGACGGGACTTGGGGCAAGTTTTTCTTCCTTCTATTTTCTTTTGTTTTCCAAATTTTCCAAAATGATAATTTAAAAGAAACACTAAAGACATTATATTGTATTTTTCATAAAGCTAATTTTTAAAATTTTGACATTATATTTTTTCTGCTTTCTTGTTTTTTAAAAGTTCATACTGACGATAAACGATAGAATTATAATAGGAGGCATTATATTTTCAATGCTCTTTTTATTAAATAGAAAATTGCTAACTCTATGTTAGGCCTTATTTTTATTTAATTTTACTGGTCTAAAAACTGCAAGTCAGGAAGCCACATTACAAAATGAGTATCGTCATTTATTTGACCTTGCATAACTTTCAGAAATATATTTCAAAATTAATTTTCCAAACTTAAGGTTAAAAAGAATGGGCTAAAAGATGCAACAACTAAAAGAATGGAGGTCAAATAATATCATTTGTAGGTTGTTTCAATATTTAAGAGTAGCAGTGCTGTCATGTGAAAGTGTTTGTAAAAATATATCTGAAAACTAAAAATACAAAGTCACCATGAGGTCCAACCTATCGGATGGCCTGAAATCCCATTGTATGTGAAATGGCTGGTGTTCACCCGAGATGCACAAGCTGATGGAATCCCTGTTAGCACAATACAGCAACTGGAGCTATATACTAGCATTCCCTCGGAGGATCCCCATTGACAGCCATAGAAACAAATTAATTCTCACTTTGCTTTTAATTTTTGTTGTCACTAACAATGCCTCCACCTTCTGGCTTAGCATCTCAATATTAACTTGCAAGCATGAAACAAGAACTTAATCAAGGAATGTTTGGGGATTTACTTACCAGCAGCTGAGATACTGAAGGTGAGGTAAGAGCACACATTTGTTGGTGTGGGACAGCAATTAGGTTCAGACAGAAGGTACAGAAATGCAATGTGAGCTACATCTGTTTGTAATTGATGTCTCATCTCAATTAATGTAATATATATATATATATTGCACCACAACAGTGAATAGAGAGTTCTTGCATCAGCGTCCTGACTGAGGCTCTCTTTTAGCATTGTTGATATCTTCAAAGATGACAAGTGGCTTGTTCCATAAAATGCTATTTCTTTTGTGCTTTGCTGCTTCTGTTACTTTTTCTTCTCTTTCTCCTTCTTTTTTTAAACTATTACCTGCCTCTGCTAAAAAGGTATGTTCAAGGGGCATGTGTGATCCAAGTAAGACAGAATCCTCTTCCTAAATACCATGAATGAATAAAGATTGTAAATGGGTTATTTTTCACTTATATACGTATAAACAAAAGAAAATAGGACTCTGAGTTGAGAGACAATATTAGTCCTAACTCTCCTGCTATCCAGCTGGATAATTTCAGACATGTAAATACACAATGCTTCTATTTCCACATCTGGACAAGGGTGCCAATATTCATCCTATATTTCTCACAAGGTGCTTGTGAGAGTTAATTAAAATTTTATTGATATTTTAAAGTATACAACTTCTAAACTGAAATCTTTTTCCTTTTAATAAGTGGAAATGGTTGTCTCCTACTTTTTAGGGCTATAATGGATAGGCCTAATTGAATTCCTACATTATAAAAATGAGAAAAACTGAGGTTTAGATCAACGGTTTTTCAAGGATCAGCGCATTAGTCCCACTGGGAATGTAAATGCACGGTGCCCAACTCAGACCTGCTGAATCAGAAACTCTTGGGGTGGGGTCCACCCAGGAATCTGTATTTTTAACAAGCTCTACCAATGATTCCAACAGTCACTCAAGTCTGAGAAGCGTTGGTCTAGACCTATTGGCAGGGAATAGAGTAGAGAGGCAGAGCCAGGACTAAATCCCAAAGCCCCTGAATTCTAAATCCAGCCTCTTTAAACTACAAAAATGTAAAAAATTCTATTATCTAAACCACAATTTAATTTTTTATGTTGGCTCTTTGGTTTTGTAAAGTGTTGGCATTAGAGATTACTCTTACGGAAAGGACCCTGGAGGAGACCATAGGGAAGGACTTTTGTTTGCTTGTTGTTTATAGCTTTTATACATGTAATCTGTATGCTTCCTCAAATAAAATAAACACTTTTTCACTCTTGCAGGCATTACCCTCAACCATAACTTTTTAGGTTTGTGCATTCTTACACAAAGTCAGAGGTCCTACTTGCTGCATTTGTATTGGACAAAAGACTAAATCAAGGAAAGAAGAGACTTATATTTCAAGTTTTCTAAAAACAAATTCTAAACCATTGAAGTATATGGTGTAGCTATCCTTAATAGAAAAAAAATGCCTAAGCAAGGTAATTCCATAGAACAAACTTATCCTTATCTCAGCAAGCAGTTTGCCATAACTAAAATGATGTTCTCTCTCTCTCTTTATGTTTGAAATGGAATTAAGTGGGAAAATAAGCAACAGTTCTATGCCCCTTGGAGCCATTTGTTTGTTCTTAAAAGTGACCAAGCTTCAGAACAATTAGCTTTGGTGATGGCTTTAAGTTACGAGGAAGTCCAGAATATTGCTTCCTTCTACCCTGAGACAAGTTAGGTAAGACTAGAGGAGCTGGAACCCTGGGCCAGTCACCTCTCATTGCTGGTAATCTTATTTTTTAACCTCAGTATTCAGAATAAGTGCCATTGTTTTCTATACACGCCTTTCTATTTTAAAAATCAAGAAGCACTGCAATCAGAAAAACAAGAGATAATGGTTTCCTTTCTTCACTATTTCAAAAAAGTAGAGCACCTAGGCTTTTTTTCTCAATAATCAAAAGTGAGAGTGGCCAGCCTGGTGGTGCATAGGTTAAGTCTGCACGTTCTGCTTTGGCAGCCTGGCGTTCACTGGTTTGGATGCGGGTGCGGACACAGCACTGCTTGGCTTGACAGGCATCCCACATATAAAGTAGAGGAAGATGGACATGGATGTTAGCTCAGGGCCAGTCTTCCTCAGCAAAAAGAGGAGGATTGGCAGCAGATGTTAGCTCAGGGTTAATCTTCCTCAAAAAAAAAAAAGTGAGAAATTGAAAAACCTATGGCATTTTCCTACCTTAAGACATTGGCGTCCTAAATTCTAATTTTCTTACTTCCCTAACTTCCTTATCATGCTGTCTCCTGTCTCTGGGAAGCATACTCTTTCAGAAACAAACTGAAAACAGAAAAACAACTGCTTAAGGATTCATCATGTATTGGAAATTATATATAATCAAATTATATTAAATTCCTTTGCAAATACAAATGATATATACCAGGCACCTGGCCAAAGTACTTTAAGGACAATTTAAAAATTACAAATAAAATGTCAAAATAGAAATAAAATGATTTTATAAATACTACATCATTCTAACCATTCATAACTTAATTCCTTTTCTTTCTAGAGTATTCAAATGAAACACAAAGATAATACATAATTCAATAATAATAATAACTCAATACTAGAATAAAGAAATGGAGAAGGGTGGAATCCAGTAAGACAATAACAGGTGAGCATTTTCAATCAATTTAATTATCAGCATTTTTCGTTGCACCAAATTACACCCGTGTACTTAGGTCTGTAAAAAGTAAGATGACCTGAAGTCTAGAATAACTGAAATCAGATGTGATTGGTTTGGAAAGGCTATGAGGAAACTAAATTATTTAGCAGAGGTTGAGAGAAAAAAACTTAAGATTCAGTCAGTGATATGAGGAGAGAATCTGCTTAAGGTCAACAGAGTGTAATATTCAGGGCCAGCTTCCCAGAAACATCATGAGGTGGCCAAATTTGCCATTGCTTTTCTCCTGGCCCTTGGTGACTGTTGGCACCTCATACTATTGCTCTCACTGGCCATCCATGCAGTAATCAGGACACTTTGGTTGCATGTGACAAAAACCAACTCAAATAAGCTTAAATACAACAGTTAAATGGAGGGATGGGGGCTCAAAGAATAAACAATCTAGCAGTAAAGTTAGTTTTAAGCATGATTAGTTTCAAGAGCTTGCACGCTCCCATCGCACTCTGCTTTATTCTGAGTTGCCTTTATTTTCACATTAGGCTCTTCCCTCCTGATGACAAGAGGACTTCTAAAAGCTCTAGGCTTTTGTTGCGGGCTCTCAACAACTCTGGCAAAGAGACTCCCCATTAGGTTTCATTAGCCCTAACTGGCTGGTTTTGAATCATACACTCATTGCTTAACCAATCACTGTGGCCAGGAATGTAATGATTTTATTGAGCAAATCCATGTAAAGATTTCCCCTAGTAGTGGAGGATGTGAACCCCAAACGAATGAATTAAGAATAAGGGAGAGCTGGTCTTCCTAGAAAACTCAGTGTGATTTTAGCCAAAATAAAGAGAGAGAATGAATGCTGGATCAAAACAAATGTCCACTAAAGCCAGTTCTGGACAACGTCCAGGATTCAGACCCTTCCTTACCTCTCACTCTTTAAAGAAAAGAGTCTTATATTTCATTCTCCATGGTGCTCCTAGGTGAATAAACTTCCTCAAGTACAAACTCGACCATCATAGCTCAATATCATAGCCTGGGAAATTCAGGAAGGATGGCAGGGAATCCTTTGGTCTTCCTTACTACATTCTTTGCTTGAGAACTCCCAGTGATGGTGGTCATGATTACTGTTGAATATATGTAGTTAAAATTTTCTTTCTTATTTTGAGCTATCTGCCTCTCTATGGTTTATCCATTGGTTCTAATTTTTCCCCCTGGGGAAATTATGTCTATTATGTGTTCTACATAATAGATGTTCACATGTCCAAAGGCAGGTTTATTCAACTGCTGTGCATAGAAGTGATTTCCAGAGATCTGACACCCAATTATTTCTTTATTTATGCCCATTTTGTCTCCAACATTATGCTATTTTCTCTTGGATTTCATTTTGGTTGGACCTTAGATTAGACAATCTTTTATTGTTGCTGTTGTTTTTCTTTTGCTTGTGTGTTTGTTTCTTTTCTTCAAATAGTCAATTAAGGAAGTAAAAGTTCAAACAATATTAAGCAAAGAATTATCTCTTTAAATCTTTTCTTGTCACCTATAGGCTTTCTATGCTAAAGAGCAATAGAAATATACCAATTTCATCTGTGAAACAAAAATATTCTGCATTCCTGTATACTTTTCTCTCTTGTTTCATTTATCAGGTTGTTTTACTCCAAAACAAACAAACAAGCAATTTGAGTCTTATAGAGAGTGTATACTTTATAATCTTGGAGTCTACAAAAAATTTATTTATTGCTGCAAATGGTTGGATTCCTGCTTGTGTGCCATGGGAACTGAATTTCTGCCCTAATGTTTTGGCACATCTTCAGTATACTTACCTCTGTAGGAGTGGTGTGTATCCACAATTATGTTATTTGAAAAGAATCTTTGTACTGGAAAATCCCATTGAGATGTAGCATCGCGTTTCCAAGGGTGTCTTGGGACAAGAAAGAATGGGGCAGTAATACACAACCACTTGGTTACATCATTCATACCAGAGAAATTATCATCCTACTGCTGACGGGGAACACTTGTACTTCTCTATTATCAAAGATTTTGCAGAACAGCTCAGCCCCCTCTATTCATTTCATTCCAGCTGTTCTAACACAAGGAATGAAACAGATTGTTTCTTTCTCTAAGCATACATTAAAAAGGACAATGGCATCATTTGGGGGGCTTTGCAAGGGGTTTTTGCTCAATTTGGACTGTGTGTGGAGCAAGCTCACTGCCTTATAACAAAAGCATAAAACTCAGTGGTGACAGGCAAGTCAAAGGCTAAAGAATTCATTAAAAGGAAGAAGCCCTAAATGTTCAGCCGTAAACAACAAGAGACATCAGAAAGAAAGCAGGGAAAAGGTAAAGGAGACCATGAGAAGGAATGTGCACTGGCTCAGCACTGCATCCTTTACAATCCTTTGGGAAAACTCACTCAGGGCTCCAACAGTTCTTTCCTGAATTTGTCCTACATCAAAGAGCCACAGACTTGTTCTTCCTTGAGCTTATTTTTAGGATCTTTTAAGTGTGCATAGATTTAAGGGATTTTTTGATACCAAAATACTCAAATTGTTTTAAGTCAAGTATCTGATCCTTCTGGTCATGCGCTCTGGAAGCATAAGCCTTGCCCTCTCCTTGGGAACCTTCATTTCTTCATATGGTATTCCTGCTGTATCTTACTTTCTGTAAACACCACAAATTTCTACCCACCTTTCTTATTCTCTTCCTTTCTTTTCACTTCCTACTCCTATTCTTCCTGAATGTCAAATACATGAATACATAGTTCCAGTCCCTTTTTCCACACCAATGGCAGACACTGCAAGTTAATCACGGAAATCTTATGGTGTATGAATCATTTTCAATATATATTCCAGGAAGTCATCACCAAGAGAGCAGAATTGAAAGGTGAGATGAACCATATTTTCACATCCTGGATCAGGAATGTGAAAACTTAGAAATCTAGAAAGCACGCAAAATACTTCTCTGACGTGAATTTTGTGAAGAACATCTCTTCTACTCAGCCCAATAATGATAGTAAAATCGATTCTCAATTCAAGATCACTGTAGGAGGCAATATCTTATCTTCAGTTTGGCTCATCATTTACTCCTCAAATATATATGGGTTTGGTACTTGAAGATTCTCCTTAATTTTTGAAACTGGTAATGTTCAGACAATTTTTTTAAAAAAGTACTATACTTTATTGTAAGCTATAAAAAGGAAGATAGTCTCTGTACGGGTCCCTTCTTCCTTCTACCCACATTCCATCCTCAAGACCTGTACTGGTAGTTAGCAGGGGGATTTGGTTTCACCTGTGAAAGAGGAGACCCTATTAGAAGCTCTTACCTCTATCTGGAAAGTTCCCTTTTGGGTGGCCTGTCTATTGGATCATATCCTACCTCAATCTTTCCATCCACAATACTAATGAGGTCTGTGGTCTTCTTCCTTCTAATCTAATAACAGACAAAAGGGATCCTTGAGGCCCACACATGGTCAAGTTTGGTTCAGGATGAATAAACTACACAGGGCATTGGTTTGCATCTGACATTACTGATAGGAATATACTTCTCTAGCATGTTCTCTTTCCTATGTATACTCCTGAATATCATGCAGTGGAGATAGGTAGTTATACTCAAAGATAAAGTGATCCTGATCTTGGCCATATAACCACAACAAACATGACAATGTTTGTCTAATTAAGGTGCGTACATATAAGGTATGTGTGGGAGGACATGGGGTAGAAGAGTTTGAATATCTTGATTCTGGCCATAAACTAAGATAAACATCAGACAGTAAACTTAGGCAAGTCATTATTCAAGGAGGATCTTCAGTCTGAAAATAGATACCTAGGCAAGGCTCTTGATTTGCTGACTTGGGTTTCACGGTTATAAATAAACTATTGGTGTGCTATACTCTCTCCATGATAGGTTAAGTCCCCAGCCTAAAGAACCTGGCTGGTTCTTTTTTTCCAGACCTGAGTTAATATTTCTTTTACTTTATTTCCTTCAACAAAATCACTTCCTCGGTGTCTCTGGCCCATGCTGCACACATCCACACCCAAATGAAAACACCATTTAACAGAAACAGCAACCCAAAAACCTACACAAGTTTTTTCCAAATGATTATGAGTCATTTCTGCCTCCAATTTCTAGTATTGCCTAAATTCTTGTGCACTGAATTGCTAGATAAAGTTATTTCTTTAAACCTGCCTTGGGTTCATCAAAACCCTTCCCTTTAACTTCCTACCTTCCCAACGCACTCTCAAACACATTGCTAATTTTGTTTTATGTTTTGTTTATAGAACTGTGGGTTTTTGAGTCATGGGGCAAGGGGTATTGTGTTAGCCAGATAAGTTTGGACATTCCTTTTCTTACATTCCATGGTGACCACTCTACCACTAAAAGAAGCTTTGTTGAGTCCTGAAGGAATTTGGTGAGAAAGCATCAGGATGGGGAAAGAACGAATCTTACACTATTAGTCAGTAGCGGAT
Source organism: Equus przewalskii (assembly GCF_037783145.1). Lineage (NCBI taxonomy): Eukaryota > Metazoa > Chordata > Mammalia > Perissodactyla > Equidae > Equus > Equus przewalskii. The sequence continues at coordinate 27,553,716 of NC_091847.1, read as the reverse complement.
TCGGCATATCCAAGTACCTATTAGCCATCAAAAACTGCAGTCTTTACATGTCTATCTGGATCACTGATGCTTGAGGACATAGTGAGCAGATCTATCCTTCCTTCCCCTCCATAACCTCTAAAGCCTTTTCACCTTGGTCTAAACTAGGAACTTCACAGTGAGGAGATCAAGACAGACCAATGGGTAGTGTGAAGAAAATATCAGCAATTCTATTTGCTGATTTTCATCCTTTAAATTCTATTGTCTGTGTTTAACTGTACATTTATGAAAGTCATAAAAAATAAACACCCAAATAAATTTACATTGTGAGAGTGTAACCCCAATAATTTTATCGACTCAAAATAGTTGGAAGTCTCAGTTCCTAAATTACTTTCTGATGACACACCTTTGGGAATGTGCTCAGGAGAGTGACAGCTTCTTCCCGACCTTATTAAAACCTCGACAACAGTAATGACACTGGCCTGGGGGCCTTCAGAGGGTTTTTTCACACTTGATCTACTTTGCACATAGCACCGACATTTCTGCCTCCTTTTTGTAGTATCTCTCCTTCTTCCACCATCCTGCCTCCAGTTTCTCTCTCCTCAAGGAGCTGAGCAGAACAAAAAGCTATTACTCTCCTTTCTGAGAGAAACCTTGTGACTAAATAAATATTATGTTCCCTCTCTCTTTTCCTCTCCTGCTCTCATTAAGAGAAATTGGGTGTTCTGAGGTATTTTCCTGATCTGTGATGCTAGTAGGAAAGACAAACACCTCCTATCAAGACCTGATTCCTGGGCATGTGGGATAAGTCTCAAATGTTATGTAACAGAGATATCCTTGTATCTTGAATTGAATTACTTGCCATTTCTAACCCAGTTGAACTGGATTTTAAACTTAATGTTTGTATTATTTAACACAGTCCTTTCCCCTTTCCTATTTCTATTTAAAGACTATCGCATGTCAGAAGGAGGAATCATGAGATGTGCTTTATTCTTTTAATTCTCTATTCACTGTGCACAGTATCTTGCATTTAGTAGCCATTCAACCAACATTTGTGGAGCTGGCAGGACTTCAAGAGAGTGCTTCATACTAATCTAAGGCATTGATTCTCCAACCTTACCATGAGTCAGAATCACCTGGAGAACTTCTTAAAACACAGATTACTGGACCTCAAGGACCTCAACCCAGAGTTTCTGATTCAGAAGGTCTAGGGAGGGACCTTACAATCTACAGTTCTATCAAATTCCCAGGTGATAATGATGCTGCTGGTTAGGGACCACACTCTAAGAACTACTGATTGGAGAAGCTATATATTCTTTGTAAGCAGAGAAGAGAAGGCAAGATCTAGGAATAGAGAAACAAGGTTAATTTCTTAATGTTCATTTTCCTTATGATAACATGGCCACATATTTATAATTACTAAAAATAAACTACATCAAAACTAAAAGAAATAATGAGTAGATTTGGAATTATTTAAATTATATACGCTGCTATTTTTTGACAAAAATATCGATAACTAAAGATTTGGCTCTATAGTCAAAATAAAAAGGTAATATTTATACAGTATACAATTTTAAAGTTATTTTCAAAGAGGTAAAATTATTTATTTTGGACAACACCTTTCAAGTTATGGGTAATCATCCACATTTTACAAGCAAAGAAAAAGTCCAGAAAGATTGCTTTAAGAGTTCAGAGAGGTTGAGTAAGTTCGGCTCAAAGCCAAACAGCTAAGCAGTGCCGTTCTCATTAGCACTCAGAGCTAATGGTTTTAATTCTAGTCTCTGTCTTCTATCCCACATCTCTATCTTATATCTGATGTTTCAGTTTTGTGATGTCCCCAAGACTACTTAGGACAAAACTGAATATTATGCAGGCCAAAATCAAAGGAGTAAGGGAATTAGAATTCCCTACTGGAATTAGAGTTCCCGGGTTCTAGACTCATCTTTTCACTAGTTAACTACCACCCCAACTCTGAGTCCTCTGTCAACAGCCAGATCAACCTGGAGCTCTACCCTCCTACCTGTATCCATCCGCTGCCCACTTCGACCCCAATGACGTGGCGTTGAAGTGCTTCACCCAGGCCTTCTTGTCGCAGTCGTGGGAGGAGAGGCAGCACGCGGAAAAGCTGAGGCGGCTGCAGAACTAATGCAGGAGCTGCATGAGTGTCCACAACACCGAGAAGCCAGACTGCTGGGAATGGGGGAGCAGCCTGAAGGCTATAGGGTTGCGCCTTCCACCTGGAGAAGAGCGTGAAGCAGAGCCTGCTGGATCTGCACCAGATGGCCACCCACAAGAGGGACACCCACCTGTGTGAATTCCTGGGGATTCACTACCTGCAGGTGCAGGTCAAGTCTAGAGTTCGGGGGCTGTGCAAGATGGGGGCCCCGGAAGCCGGCAGAAAGTACCTCTTTGACAAGTTCACCCTGAACGACTAATGATAAGAACTGAGCTTGGACTGCCTTCCCCATAGAAACGGAGTGACTTCTCCTGGTCACCATGCTGGGCATGCCTATTCCAATATTGCCCTTCAGAAGCCTTCACCTAAGTTTTTTCTTCCAGTTTTACCATCTCTTCCAATAAACTTACATGGTTCGTAACGTAAAAAAACAAAAAACAAAACAACAACAACAACAAAAAAACCTGAGGCAAGTGTGTGAACGTCTCTGTGCCTCAGATTCATCACCTATAAATGAAAATAAAATCTGCTTTACCTTCTTCATAAGATTGTGTGAAAAACAAGTTTCATAATGTATTGTAACTCAATCTGTTTATTCATACCAACCTCATTGCATAAAGAAGCCAGAGAGGTTTTGGTATATAGAAAATAACTTAGAAATCTGTGAAGTATACTGGAGATTTAAGGTCTGATTTAGGCAGAGTGTGATTATAACAGATTATTTTAGTTAGCAGTCTCTGTATTGAATACAAGATAGATTAGATTAATTGTTACTATTAAGGTACTTAGAGCAAGTTATAAAATAAACAAACAAAGAACATGGCATGACCTAGCTAAGGATGTGATTTACTTGTTGGAACTAGTAAGAGTGGGGAAAAAAATGCTACAAGTGGTTCCATATCCTGAAATAAGTACACAATTCTGGTATGAGGAAAGGAACATCAGTAATGCAGCTGTTTCCCCAAAGGGGGGAAAACTTTGATTCAACCTTTCTCCTACCGACTTCTCTTCTTTCTTCTCTTCCAGAGCTTTCCAAAAAGTTTTGAAATATCTGTCTTCTGAATTTCATATTGTTCAATATCCTCATGTAATTTATTTTGCATCTACTAATGTGATCTTCTAAATGGAATATAAATTTAAAGCATTTCTCTTAATGACCCTAACAACCCTTACTTGCTAGAGTATGCTAATGTATTATTGCTAGAAGCCCAGTCCTCATCTAGTTATGTTCGCTTTCATTTAACTCAATTGAACCACAGGATGTTGGAGCTAAAAGCTACCTTAAAACAACATTGAGTCACCACTCCATCATTTCAAAGAGGAGGAAGAAAGGAGCCTAAACTAGTGGTTAAAAGTACGTAGCTAGTTAGTGACAAGGCTTCTACTAGAACTAAGGGATCCATCTCTCCCAAAACAACTTCCTCTTCACCATACCGTGCTACTCCCTCTGGAGTTTCCATCTTTACTTAGGAAACTGAAGAACAATGTTAAAGTCAAATCGAAGGCCCTCAATGAGAGGCAGACGATTCAGAAAAGAAGTGCAGAAGGTACTGAAAAAATTTAGATGGGACCGGACAATGTGCATTGGAATCCTGGACCTGTTTTTACTCAACACTGACATGAGGCATCTGGCTTCACCTCAGTGAGCTGTAACTTACTCTTTTTTGAAATGGGGACCAAAAACGCCTACACTGGAGGATTGATGATTTGATAGAACATGGCCTGGATGTAGTAGGTAAATAATAAATATATCCTCACTCCATTCCTTATTTCTCACATTGTTCCATCTTACTGCAGGTAATACCTTCCAGTGAGCATTATTCCTCTCTCTTGCGTCTGGTAGAATTAAATTCTTGAATCTTTCCCTCTCCTCTGTGACTGTTCCCTTTTCACCTCCTATGCTGCTTCCCCTTCTGTTCAGTCCTTACCCTTTCAGCATGAGTGAGCCCAAGGTCCCCTTCTCTTTCTCCTCTACATTTCTTTTACACACTTCTTTCAGGGCATCTACAATGAGTGAAGGTAGCCTACAATGAAGAGGGGATGCCAGCTGTATCCTTCGTCCCCCTCTATTACCTTCCTCTGTAGTTTGAGGACCCTTTCAACAGTGCCTTAACTCTGCTCTTAGTAACCAACAGCCATTATCCAGGCATTTGGAAAAGCGGTAATGACATATTCCCAACCTGGCTAAATAATGCTTCAACTGTGTGAATAGTAAATTTCAGAGTCTTTTGTCAATTCTCGTTTCATCCATTGTATTTTCAGCTTTAGGAAGTCTTCATTATATACCTGTTGCCTCAGTGAGATATGTGACACTTGTGTGAGTTCTGCTTTGACCTTCCACCCGTGTTGAAATATCAAGTTTGAAAGAACAAGTAGAAATAAAGGATATTCTTAATAGGGCCAGAGAATCATTCCCTTGAAAATTTCTCCATTATTTTGCAACTCTGAGAAGTCGCCAACATCATTGCGAGATTTGGCTTGTGTACACCTGGAAAATATGAGACTTGAATATTTCATGTTGACACTCTAGATTTACTTCCCCTGGGCTCGGGAGAGAGGTAAACTGCATGTGTTAAACCTATTGCTAAACTATAACTCAGCCTATGCCACAGGGGGCTTCCTGGGGGCCTCTTAGTCTTTCAATATTTACCCCCTACCTTTTCATCCTAAATGAGTTTATTTAGCCGTTTATATATTGGAACAAAGTACTCTTTAGGGTCAGCTTTAGTCCCAGGTAGAGAAGGCAGATGTTTATAGGCTATGATTTTTACAAAGTCCAAAAGCCTCCTACAAAAAATACTTTTCCTAAAACCCATAGTGAAATCCCCATATTAGTCACTTCCTTGGAATGAAGCAGTGAGAAAAAAATTCTCTGATAAAATTTACAAGTTATCTTAAAGTCATGACACATAAAGCCCCTTTCACTTACTGATCAAACTAGATAATTAGTCACTGAGAAGGACTAAAGAGAGGAAACTTGTGATAGGAAAGGGGAGGAAAAACAACATTTGGAGTATGTCCAAGCTTGGAAAGGCAACACAATCTGAAGAGTTGAAGGAAATGATAGAAAGGAGATATCACTAGAGACACCCTTCATGATCTTAAAATACTTGCTTAGGACCATCCCCAATGCTACACATCCGTACTTTCATCTGTCCATCCATCATCCATCCATCCATCCATCCATCCATCCATGTAATAAGTGTTTATTGAGTAACTTTGTACAGGGCACTGCACTGCTGCATTAAGGACACATAAATGAAAAGAACTCAAATCTTTATTCTTAAAGAGCTTGTAGAGAAATAAAAGCATCTAAATGAAATTTACAAGTCAGAGTCTTACACACTGTAATAGATATCAGCTCATGGTGCTGTGATAAGAACTGACATTTATTATCTTGTGGCAGACACTGTTCTATAGAAGTATTGTTCATTTAATTCTTCCAACAATGCTCTAAGGTAGATGTTATTATCAAATCCACTTTACGGACGAGAAAATGGTAATAGACCTTAAGGAACTTGCCCAAAAGAGACAGGCTTAGGATCTGACCCCAGATTATCTAGCTCCAAAACCCATTTTCTTAACTCTCTGTTGCATAGCTCTTAGGAGCCCACAGGAGTTAGAGACAAACTAAATAAAGTCCTGCAGAAATAAACATGAGCAATATTACCCAGATTCTAATGGTCATCTCTATTTGAATCTTCAGCTCGTCAGGAAAGAAATAGAGCTCGTCAGCTGAAATTGGGAAGAATACAGGGTTATTATAGCCATTGCTTCATTCTCTAGAGCCTCAGTGTAATCAACATGACTGGTTACGAGCTTAAACATCAAGGCTATTATTCATTGGCAAACTGGATCCTCAAGGATTAAAAAGGGTTAGTAGGACACCTTTGAATTTTTATGATTTGGCCATTTTCCTTGTGAATAGAGACAGGCACTGGACATCTCTCAGGCTCCAAAAGAAGATAGATGACAAAAAAGAAAATCTAGGGAGGCCAGTGAAGATTTGTGAGAAAGACAAATTTTGTCAGTATAGGGAGGAGACCTAGGAGACTATAGCATCTAATTTGATACACTTATAAGCCACAAACATGTCTGAATGACCAAGAGCCAGCCACCACCACAAAATAACCAGGATAGGTCTGGAGTCAGCAGGGAAGAGCTGGGAAGAAGGCCAGGCCGATAATGAAAGGGGGCATTAAGGTACACATTAAACTCTCTAAAGGGGAAAAAAAATAAGCAAAATTTCCAAGACATCCCTAACAAAAAGTTGAAGTATTAACATTTTTGCTAAAGTAGCAAAAATAGCAAATTTGCTGCTTTCACTAAGTACATTATATTGCTTTTTTTTTTTTCTTGAAGTAGGGAGGTGGTAAAGCTCCACTGAGCAATAGTAAGTGAGGATGTAAGAGACTTTTCAAAAGTAGTACTTCAACAAATTATTTGGAGTTTGAAGGGAGCAGTTAATTTTTCTGGCATTGAGAGCTCAGCATATTTGGAGCTGGCATCCAATGGCTTAGTCCAGTTCCCTGAGCGACTTGGGATCCCAGATGGGAGAGAAGCTGTCTTATTTCAAGGAGTAAAACTGCCATTGGAACCCAGGGTGCTTGATTGAAATTTCAGACATCTGATTTTGTCAGAGTTCGGATCCCTTTCCTTTGAAATGCCCTGCCTTAATAACCACTTTAACCCATTGCCAATCTTTCCGGCAAACATGTCTCCCTGTGATTGGGAAAATTAATGAACAGGCACTAGCTAATATAATTAAACCCAAACACTCCTGATTTCAGTCTTAAGAAAAAGCCACTGCCCTGATTTTCTCTTGACAACACAAAAGTCTTGCCATCCCTGCACTGTTTAATTATTGAAATGAACTGTAACAGTACACCGGATGGGGGCAGAGGTCGCTGAGCAGTGCTGGAAGTCAGAAAGCGGGCAGGGGTGACAGAGGGCCTGCCAACGCCTCAGGCTGCAGCTACAAACCCACACACTTGTTCTCAGGCAGCCAGCCTCTGATAGGTAGCCTGATAGCGAGACTAATTTGCTAGTATTCCAAAGGTCCAACGGTGCTTGCTTGTTTTAAGACAAGCCAAAATATGCTCTGGTGACCACCACGACATTGCAATTCCCATGCCCTACCACATTCCTCTTTTCAGATCCCAGGCATTTTTTTTTGTCTCTCTACGTGCAGTCCAGGATGTAGACAAAATGAATTCCAAGTGACCTATGTGGGGGTGGATTTTTTTTAGAAACAAACAGCAAATTAAGAGGAAAAAAAATCCTGTTCTCACTTTTTTTTTTTTATGGAGGGGGTGTATATGTTTATTTTCTCAGAGATACTTTCTGGCAGTGACAACAGAACTCAGTTCTATGGAAGTATCTTTTTTTTCCCCCAAATTTTAAAATGCTAGATATTAGCCCCCTATTTTTGTTTTCTTCTCTGCCTCCCAGACCTAACAGAATTATGAGAACTGCTTTCTTTCAACAAAGATGTCCAATGTCCAATTTTCTATGATTCTAGAATAACAACATCTCTTGAAAAGGTAGGAAGTTTTTTTCTAACATGTCGTTAGTAATATTTAGACTATTACCAAAGAAGATGGGGAAGAAAAAAGCTGGAAAAGGTTGTTAGAAGTGTTAACACTGGGTAAATCGGAGGAAAAGTGTGAATTTTCAAATATATTATTATTTAATTTTCAAGATTATTATTTAATAACTAAGAAAAATTATAAAAATAACTACATTCAATGCTTTGATAAAAAGATAATTTCTAAACATTTTGAGTGCTCTGAATTACAAACATAACTTTTTTTTTTAAAGAAAAAATAACTATCAGAAGTGATGGGATTTTTTTGTAGTATCAAATATGGCCTGAAACAAACTTGTCCTCAATCTTTCTATTCTACCCCATTCTCTTGGATGCTACCCTTCCTCCACTCCACACTTAGTACCACTGGGACTTGTTATTTCTCTCATCTTATTAAGGCTCTAAGGCTAAGCAACAATAAAGTCTTAAAGGGACTTGATAACCTTTCAATAATAAAATGTGGGTATACGGTCTCTTTTTTGTTTTTTGTGAGGAAGATTGGCCCAGAGCTAACATCTGTTACTAATCTTCCTCTTTTTTGTATGTGGGATGCCACTACAGCATGGTTTGATGAGCGGTGTGGAGGTCTGCACCAGGGATCTGAACCCCCTAACCCCAGGCCGCCTGAGTGGATGACATGAACTTAACCACTACACCACTGGTCTGGTCCCTGTAGTCTCTCTTTAAGACCAGCAAATATGACAGGAGGACCAGATATCACTGTATTTGCACATCATTTTTGTCCCAACTGTACACCTTCGAGAGCGAAAGGGGGGCAATTAATGATTGCACCAGTTCAAGAGGCCTAAACCAGAACTATCCCAGGTACAACAGGAGACCTTATGTCTCTATCTACATATTTGGTAATAAAGAAACTCATGTTTAGACATATATTAGATGGCTTTATCTTGTCTTGGGGTAGCCAGACTACCCCCCTCTCCTTTTGTCTTTCATTTACTGCCCCTATCCCTCAAGCTGAACTCCTGGATCAAGGCTGCTGGCTTTCTAGGGTCTCAACTCAACCTTTGCCATCACCAGATAGTCTCCAGTCTTACTAGATAGGTTTTGTGGGACCAGACCAGACTTCTGGAGTGAGAGTGCTCTATCATCACCCAGCCCCTTTGTCCCAGTCTAGCTGTCTGGGAACCAAGAATCCCCAAGTGAGAAAAGCTTCACCAATTGTGCATCCTTCCTTGGGTGAAACAATAAGGACGTGTGAAAATGCAACAGGACTCTATTATAAGGTGATAGAGTAGTACACGAATTTAGCCAGGGGAAGAAATCCTATTCTCCATGATATTATAGTGCATGTAGCAAGAACTTGGCACAGCCATGATGAATTTAGTTCTAGATGTCTCCACTTACAAATATGATACACAAAGTCCCTAGCAGTCCGTTTGGATAAGTTTTGTGAGAATGACTAACAGTGGTTTTCAAACTTTAGTATTTAAAAGAATCACCTGGGGCCACTATTTAAATGGTTTCTGAGTTCCACTCCTCCGCAAGTTTAATTAGATGCCCAATAATCAGCATATTTAATAAGCTCATCAGGTGATTTGGATATAAGGGGTTTATGCAGCCAAAAGCCCTGGTAAAGGACTCATCTTTCTCAGTCATTCTCTTGCCAACTCGCTGGATGCTGTGGTCCTATACGTAGCCTCTTCTGACAGCCTAGAAGTCCTCATATACTGGGAGGGATGTGCGGACCTACCTAAGACTGGAAAACAGACTTCCTCCTTCCTATAAAAGTAGCATGGTGTACGTCCTGGGAAAATAGACCAATTTTGGCGTAGGCTTAAAATTAAGGACTAAGGGACCTGGCCCCGTGGCCGAGTGGTTAAGTTCGCGCGCTCCGCTGCAGGCGGCCCAGTGTTTCGTTTGTTCGAATCCTGGGCGCGGACATGGCACTGCTCATGGAACCAGGCTGAGGCAGCATCCTACATGCCACAACTAGAAGGACCCACAACGAAGAATATACAACTATGTATCGGGGGGCGTTGGGGAAAAAAATAAAATCTTTAAAAAAAAATTAAGGACTAAGATCAGTCTCCAGAGAAATAATGTTAAGTGTAGCCTAAACCCAATTCTGGAAAAAACTGTGATTCCCTTTATGATCCAGCCTTGGCAAAGAGAAGTTAAAATGTGGCTCAGCCACCTCAGTGATGTACGGGAACAGACTACAAGGAACAAGAATGGAAATTACTGTTAGGGGAGCATCTGAATTTTTCAAGCAAGGTGAGCTTTCCTCCTCAGTTGTCTAAGTTAACATTCGAATATGAGAAGAAATCCGGCCTCTGAAAACTGTACTTAATCCATTCTTTAAATAGCATCAGAGCCTTTTTCATTTCTCTCCACACTGCATTTTGTTGTTTTTGTCTCGGAGGCTTTAACGCAGGGCCAGGGCTTGTACTGGGAGGCCCGCGGCTTACAGGAAATAATGACCTGTATATATTTAGTTGTTCAAAGGAAATTAGAGTAGCCTGATTTTTATTATTCCCCATTGCCCCACGTTCTCTGGTGTAATAACTTGCCCTGTTCTCTAATTTACTTTTACATCATCGGAAATGTATACCATTTAGCCCAGATTCTCCCATGACCAATCAGGACCTGCTGCTAGCTAGGTTAACAAAACCTTCCAGGGAATGGGGAGCCCTCCTAATGCAGACCAGCCAGAGACACTGAAGAGCTGATCTTTCTGGAAAGTATGTGAGCTGGAGAAAGTAATTTCCCAACTTCTCTTAGGTAGCCGGTGACCACTATATGCCCCTGCTATTGAATGTGACAGCTAACCTTTTCAAGACTTTTCAAGTCCATTTAGATTAACCTTCTCCTGTAAAAATTTGTAGGCGATTTCCTTCTATTTCTTTTTTTTAATTGTTAATCTATCAGTGTATTTCCAGTGGCGCTGCCTCCCTGTCCTGCCTTTCCTTCTTTCTTATCCCATCTCTTACCAGCAAACTCGTATATTCTCTTTAATGTTAATATCTCAAATGTAAAATTCATGTGTTTGTAGTTTTAATTTAGATGAAGAAACTTATCTGTCTGGTTTTTTTTTTAAGTATGAGTAGATATTTAGATTATAAATGCATTGGAATTTTCCTGTTCCATAGCACCTATCATTTGTATTTGCTAGAATACTTGGTGATAGGAAGGCTACAGTGGGAAATATATCTTTTTTGGAGATAAATATCACAATATCTTCAGGACAATGGCGAGTTAGGTTTTTTTTTTTTCATTACGACATTACATATGGTTTACTGACTCAAGATGAAAGTAACATTTGAAAGGTAGGCAAAACTGATTTTTGTTGCATTCGGTCTGTTTTGGGGGAACATTTAATAAAGTTTGGTGGATTCTCTGGATTCTGTTACAATAGTTTAAGTTGTGTGTTCTTTAACTGGCAGGATTTAGCAGGATAAAAATGAAGAGACATAGTAAGTAGTTTTAATAATCACAACTTTTGAAATTCACTCCAACATGATCATATTTTAAGAGCTCAATAAATTTGGCCTTTATAAACTTTTCTTCATCCCTTCCCAAACATCTCTTTTCGGTCTGGGCAGTTGCCTCATTATTAAATAGGTTCTCTGTTCCAAAACAAACTCAAGTCACTCATATTCATTTACTTTAATCTCCCTCAGCCTCAGATATTGTAAGATTAATTATTGGTGTTGTTGTATCCCCTCCCTGCCCCTTCTGAAACAGCAGCAATCCACCTCATTTTCCTACTTACAATTTCTTAAAAAGAACATTTTTCTTTTTTAATACTCTCTCAAATTTGATACCTCTGAATGTTCCTCATTTCTTCCTAAATCTTAACTAAATCCTCCCAACCCTCCTAAAATACTAATCTCTGGTTCTGGTTCAGGGGACAATTTTTAAAACAGTTGCTACTTTATAGTGACTTTAATGACTGAACCATAGTTTTATGATGGGAGCTTAGGCAGTTTTTCTTACCAAATCACCTGCCTTGCTCTAAACCCTAATCCTGGGTAATATGGTAACTTGGCTGGATCTGTCTTCAGAGGTCACAGAAATTCTTTTGTGATACTCTGGCTCACTAACCCTCTGAGGACCTTTGAGCTTCAGGAAAATTTGGGATATGAATAGTTTATACCTCAGATGTATTTAAATCAGCTAATACTTGTCCTTTCCAGAGAGTTCACCAGGTGGTTGACAATGGAGCCAGGGGTTAGGGAGGTGGATAGGGAATAATGTAGTGGAGTGGAGAAGAGAAATACTGATTGTTTTCTCTGCAGTGACAAAAATATTCAATTGCCAAAAGTCAATTTGACAATATTCATTCCAATTAATTATATTCATTCCAAAATAATTTTGTAGGGAATCATTAAAAAAATATTATGGCATGATAGATAGATAATATATGGAATTATTTCTCTTAAGATAGATATAATGGGTTTTGCTCTATATGTATTTCCCTTCACCTTTTTCCTAAAGGTTTATGCATGGAATTTAATTCTATTCCACTTACCTATATGTTTATCTTTATGCCAATACCAAGCTGTCTTGATTACTGTAGTTTTGTAGTAAGTTTTTAAAAGAGTATGTTCGAGTCCTTCAACTTTGTTCTTCTTTTTCAAGACTGTTTTGACTCTTCTGGGTCCCTTGAATGAATTTAGGACCAGCTTGTCAACTTCTGCAGGAAAACCAAGTGGGATTTTGATAAGGGTTGTGCTGAATCTGTAGATCAATTTGAGGAGTATTGCCATCTTAACAATTTGTTAAATCTTCTGATCCATGAACATCACGTATCTTCCCATTTTAAGTAACTCATCTTTAATTTCTTTCAGCAATATATTTTAGTCTTCAGAGTATAAATTTTGCACTTCTTTTTCTAAATTTATTCCTAAGTATTTTATTCTTTTTCATGGAATTGTTTTCTTAACTTTGTTTTCACAACGTTTGTTGCTAGTGTATAGAAATACAATTAAATTTTGTATTTTGATGTGTACCCTGTACCTTTGCTGAACTCATTTATTTGCTCTAAGTTTTTTAATGTATTCTTTAGGATTTTCTATATACAAGACCATATTTTCTACAAATACGGATATTTAATATTTCTTTTCCAGTAAAGATGTCTTTCATTTCTTTTGCTTACCTAAATACTCTTGCTAGAATCTCCAGTAAAATGTTAAATATAAGTGCCAAGAGTAATATCTTTGTCCTTTTCTTGATCTTATGGGGAAAGCATTCAGTCTTTCACCATTAAGTGTGATGGTAGCTACAGGTTTTCCTAGATGCCCTTTGTCAAGTTGAGGAAGATTCCTTCAAGTCCTAGTTTATTAAGTACTTTTATCATGACAGTGTTGGATTTTGTCAAATGTTTTTTCTACATCTGTTGAGATGATCATGTAGTTTTTGTCCTTTATTCTACCGGCATATGTATTACATTAATTGATTGCTAGATGCAAACCAACCTTGTATTCCTGGGATAAATCCCACTAGTTTGTGGTATGTAATCCTTTTTATAAGCTACTGGATCTGGTTTGCTAGTATTTTATCAAGGATTTTTGCATCTATATCTATAAGAGATATTGTTCTGTAGTTTGCCTGTGATGCTTTTTTCTGGTTTGGGTATCAGGGTAATACTGACCTCTTAGAGTGAGTTGGGAAGTATTCTCTCCAATTCTAACTTATTGAAAAGTTCATGAAGAATTGGTGCTAACTCTTATTAAGCATTTGGTAGAATTCATCATTGACGTCATCTGGGTTTGGAGTTTCCTTTGTAGGGAGGCTTTAAATTACTGAGTCAATCTCTTCACTTGGTATATGTTGCATGTTGCCCTGAACTGTATGTTTGCAGTTCCAAAAGTGGAGGCACTTTCTTCTTATTTGCAAAAGGAAAAACTCATTGAAAAATTATCTTTGGTGTTATGATGAGAGAAGGGAAGAAGTAGTCCTCCAAAGGCGGCAGCAAGTAGAGAAGAGGGGGAGACTTCCCTGGACTGGGGAGGAATTAGGTGTATCAGGCACTGTTTATGGCATAGTCCTGTGGAGGGGCTAACATACTATAGCAGGGATGTGATGCAAGTAAAGACAGTGGACATGAAGTTTGGACTTCTAGAATCTCCAACTTTCCCCTGCCACTAGGAAACCTGAGAGGTGCAGAGACCTGAAGGCGTCTGTGTAGCCTGACACAGATGGAGCCTCAGCAATGCATAACATGGACTTTTGACTAATGGCTGGAGGAGTCCCCCAACAATTTGGCTTTACCTAAAACCTATGGTAGAATGAGGGCTTTGTTAGATTTGAATGTATTTAAATAGAATAAAGATAAACATCTTAGTTTGTTGACTAAAATTTGTATCTAATTCAGTAGGAAGTCATTGACATGTTACTTCTTCATAGTTCTCCACAGTAGACCAGCTAGGCCTGACCAGTCTTGAAGGACTGAAATATTCAAAGCTAAGTCATCTAGAAATTGTTCTAGGATTCTAATTCCTTTTAGTATAACACAGAGATTATGCTCCCTGATTCCGGAGCCAGAGTGCCTAGGATTAATGCCTGGATCAAATACTTAATAGTTATGGGACCTCAGGCAATTTACTTAGTCTCTCTATACCTCAGATTTTTTATTTTTAAAATACGGCATTATATGGCAATTATTTATTTCTCAGTTACTATTATAATTGATATTATTTCCAGACATAACTAGCTGAAGAGCTAAATTCTATGTGATGTGTGCTTCTTATTGAAATTACCAAATATCTTCCTTCTTCACTACTCCTGCCTCTGATATGGCATCTTCATCCTTGCTGTCACCAATTGTCAACATATCTGACATCTTTTATTTTTTCTTTTCCACATTTTTAAAGATCTAGAGACTCTTCTTTGACATTATCTTTCATAATCCTTTCTTTTTCTCCAAACCCTTATGGTTTTTACTCATACTATGGAGAAACCCTCTTAAATCTTTGTGCCTCCAATGTTGCCTTTTCTAGTGAACATTTACTGAGTGCCTATATCCACCAGGCTTAGTAGTGGACTTTAAAATGCACTGTCTCAAATCCACATTAGAGCCCTACAGGATAAGTGTTGCCATACCCATTTTACAAATGAAGAAACTGGTGAGGAAAGATTCGATGACCTACCCCAGTTCACTCAGCTAATGCATGGCAGTTCTAGCACACAGATTTGGTCTTCTAAGTCTTAAGTCCATGCTGCCTTTTATTCTTCAAGCTGCTGCCAAAGTAATTTTGCTATGGTGCAGCTTTGATTATAGCACACACTCAGCTCAATGGGTCCCTATTGCCCATAAAATAAACCCTAATCTCTTAGCTTTAAAATTCAAAGCCTGCTTTAATCTGGCCCAAATCTACATTTCCAGCCTCTCTACTCATTGATCCTTCTCACACCCACTACATGCCAATCAAAACATATAGCTTTTCATTTCCAAGCATGATGTACTTCCCTGCAAGGATGCCCTTGCCCATGCCCCTCCCTTCTACTAGAGTATTCCACCCAGTGCCACGTCCACCATAAGTGCTTTAAGTTTCAGATACATGCAAAATCTCCTGCTCTGTGCTCCCATAGTAGTTTGTGTATAGCTGCCTTATAACTTCCATCTTTATGCTTAATGAAGAAAAAAATACCAGAGCTTCTTTGTTGATGAACATGTACCAGTGCTAGGAGGATTGGCGCACCATTCTGCATTCCCCACAAAGGAGACAGCTCTGACCTGGAGCCCATTGAGTGAAGAATTGTGTTGCTACTTTTCTGCCCAATCATCCATCATTTCAGTAAATCCAAATGAGTATGCCCAGCCTGTGGGTATCATTGATGTGACCCCGTGGGGCTTTATTACCATCTTGCCCATTTCTTGGGCTTATATTAAGACAATGGGAGGCAAGAGCCTTAAACAGACCAAGGAAATAGCTACATTAAATGTCAACTGCATAGCCAAGTGATTAGAAAAACACTACAGAGTTTTTTTCAAGGGTTCAAGAGGGCATGCATCTCTTGAGTTTATTTTGGACACCAGGCCCTTCAAAACGTCTGCAAATGGCTGTGGATGTAGCCAAAAGACTCCAGTATCATAGTACCGTAACCTGTTAGTACAACTCCTTTCTCTTAACTCAATCTCCTGGCTAGTGGCTGAGTGATGGACCATTCAGGATAAGACTTCACTTCTTGGATGCATTGGCTACATTACACATCTGACTGCAGCAGCATTTGCAGGAGGGAGAGAAGGGGCTTGGAGGGAGGTGGTGATTGAAGTTACCACCCAATATTTCCAAGTCATATTCCAGCTCCAACCTTGATATTATTTTGACATTTGATAGAGTGATTTTCACACTTGCCCAAAGCCCAGAATTGTCCAAGTGCCTGACGCATAGTAGGCACTCAGCACATATGTGTTTAATAAACGAGAGAATGAATAGCTAGGTAAAAACAACAACAAAAATGAAACAACACAAAGTCTGAGTCCTACAACTACTGAATCCAAATTTCCAGGGGAAAAGCCTAGTAATCTGTGCATTTGACAAGCCCCCCCTGGATGAATGCTATCAGGCAAGTTTGGGGCACACTAGCCTAGGACAGAGGTTTCCAAACTTTAATCATCAGAATCACCTGGGCAGTTTTTAAGACTTACAGATTGTTGGGGCCCTACCTTTAACTTTGTGAATCAAGGTTGAATTAGAGGAATCTGTGTTTCTAAAATAACTCCTCGGACAGTTTCAGATATAGGAATCACTGGAGCAGAATATATTGTTTTGAATTTGCTCACATGCTGAGCTGAGATCAGACTTAATAGGTAATAAGACCAGCTTTGTTCTTTAAAAGAGAACTCTCTGGTTTGGTTGACACAGGTGTATGTATTTGTCAAAACATTAAACAGTACACTTAAAATTTGTGCATTTCACTGTATGTAAATTTTATCACAAAAAATATGTGAAGAAACATTAAATTCTAGTAATAAGATGCATGCTGAAGTGTTTAAGGTGAGGTATATTGACGACTGGCACATACTTTGAAATGCATCGAAAATTAAGGTGGATAGATGGATTAATGGATATGTGATAAAGCAAACAAAGCATCATTGTAGCATCTGGGTGGTGGATATGTAGGTTTTCACTCTATAGTCCTTTCAAGGTATCTTTATGTTTGAAAATTGTTATAGTAAAATATTGAGGAGACAAAACATAGAAAAAAAATAAATACCAGAAAGAGGTGAAATTGAAAGGATATCAGGGGAAGAGAGTTTGAGGGAAAAGCTCAGAACTGGCTGGGAAGATAAGGCTGTGTGGGTTCAGCTGAAGCAGGTAAGTAAAGGAAAAACTAAGAGCAATGAGGAAGATGATGGCAATGGAAAGTAAAAATGCATTGCCCTGAGAATGGAAGCAAAGTGTTTCATATTCCAATTCATTAAATGTATGAATTATTAAGTGAAGTAAAGGATATGACTAGATAAGAATTTTGGCATCACGAGGACTTTGGCTTCCACATGAAATTACTGGCTTGGTGTGTTTTATACATTATTTCTGGATCTTAGTTATTTATTCAACTTTTTTTTAGGGGAGTGCCTATCCAAAATTGAAGATATTCCTGGGAATTAGGAAGGAGGGACGAGGCCAGCAGTAGCCATTTTCCATGTAATTAATTAGTTGGACAGATTCGTGTCAGAGTAACTGATATGGATGTTATGTAGTCATCTGGGAACACATTTTATTTTCCATGTTATCCTAAAAGTACTGGAGCACAGAAAATATGTCTTTTTCCATGCCTAGCTTAGTGCCTTTCATATACTGATGCAGGGTTCAGGATTCTTTGGCGAGGCCTGGCAGTTGATTTTCAGTGCAGAGTATTCAGGGTGCAGCATTATATGCACCCACTAGTGGTGAGTTAGGCAGGTGAAGGGGTGTTGAGTGTCTCTTCAAGGGTCATAGAGAAAGGGGAGGCACAGCTTGCATTGAGGCAGAGTTGGGTGTGGCCCCATACGCTTATGGGCCATGATATGGACAGCATAAAGCAAAGTTTTTCAAACTTGGCACAATTTGCTTTTTGGAACAGTTAATTCTTTGTCATGTGGGCCAGTTCTGTGCCTTGTAGAATGTTTAGCAGCATCCCTGGCCTCTCCTAACTAGATGCCAGCACTCCCTCAGTTATGATAATAAAACATATTTCCAGACATTGCTAAATGTTCCCTGTGGGGCAAAATCATGCCCAATTGAGAACCACTGGCTTAAGGCAATGAACCAAGAAGAAGCATCTTGGGAGATTCGAATCCCAAAAGTCATATGAACCACCTGGATGAAACATCACTTTGAAGGAGCTCCCCAAAGAGGAAGAATCTCAGTATCAAAGAAACTAGTTGCAGGTAAAGTTTTGAAGGGAATGGTAAAAAGAGAAGCCTAGGGCAATTCTTTAACCCAACTAACATTGCTACTGAAGCCATGGCAAGTCTGTTTCTGCAGGATTTAGGAGCCGACGATGGTAGAAGGCCTGCTGAGGTTAACAGCTAAGAAAAAAAGAAGTGTGCCCGTGGAATACAGGTACACATATTCATGATACAAGCTTAGTACCAGGGTCCAAGACACAGTGAAACTTGCTTAGAGATAGTCATAATACAGCATCAGGGAAGCAGGGAGGGATGGGATGGAATCTATGCAAAAGGTACTCAGATGTCGAGGCAAAACAGCATTCCTCTCTAGATTCTGGAAGGAAAGGTGCACAGAAAAGAGATCTAGGGAGGTATTATACCTGGCAAGAGCAAAGCCTGGTCCTTAGTACTGTACAAAGACAGAGTTCTGAATGATGACTCAGGAAGAATGCAAGTTCCAGGAACGATGGCACCTAGAGCAGGAATGGATCTGAGATTTCATGCGACTGGAGGCACTTCAGGGCTTGAGAGGAAAGCTAGATTCTGGGCTCAACCCTGGAGCTTAGAGGTAAGCAGGAGATGCCATGTCACGGGTGAGATAAGCACCACTGGTGATTCACAATGGGTGGGCTCACCCCTAGGGCTCCAGCACACACCCCTGCGCAGCCCTATGAACCCAAGAGAGTGAGTCAGGAGAGGCTAACACTCCTTGTCTGCCCCAAGCATCATGTACTGGAAGGTTTTGCAATGACCTCGTTAAAACATTCAAGGAAAGAGTGGATATGCTTAGATGTGGGATAGGAGGTAATCATGTGTGATTTTTCTTTCTTCATACTTTTCTTTATCTATGTTTTGGGTAAGGAGGATGAAACACTTTTATAATAATTTCTCAGTTATTCTAAAATAATGAACTTCCTGTCTCAAACCAGATTGTTCTAGGAATTAGGAATGGCTGATTCTTTAAGGAGGACAAATATTAGATTTTGTGCAGAGGCTTGAGGAAGACACAGCCTGAGGAAAGTGTGGGAAATGTGGAAAATGTGGTTTGCTCGATGGAAATGAACACACTCCTACATAAACTTAACAAGAATTTAGCATGTGTCATCAGAGTACTTTCTTCCTAACAGACAACAGTTTTGTCGTTTTGTAATAGGAAGTAACACATTCTCTTTCTGCCCCCACTCCACCACCAACTGCTCTCTGAGAAAAAAATAAATCCTCAACACTTTGGCCACATGTAACTGTATATTGGACTATGGAGTGCAGGGTTTGTTTGGAATGATGGATGTTTTGAAAATGCAGCACAATCAGACAAGACCAGCCATCAATCACTTTAAATCAATGATAGACCTTGGGTGTGTTTTGTGCCATTTTCATTCATTCTTGTGCCCAGAGAGTTGCACAGAGCAACCTCATGACCTCACATGAGCAAAGAAAATGGCTTTTAGAGTTGTTTCCAGCCTCTATTCATCACTCATTCCTGGGGGAGATGCCAGGAAATATTTTCATGGGTTTTTTTCCAACTTATCTTCTCACCTCAAAGTTTGGATGAAGGATAAGCACATAGACAAAAAGAAGGAAAGAGAATCCATCTGAATGGGCTAGGTATTCTGTCATGTGAATGAAATTTAGTCTTTAGCTTTTTTTTTTTTTTAATTTCTCTTAATCATCAAACAATCTTCTCAGAAGTCCCTCCTGTATTTCTGGAAGGATATTGTGAGTTAGTCATGATTTCTTCTTGGGTCATTCCAGAACATTTGGAGCAGGGCACACTGGTCATCAGTGCACACTGAACATTGCTGTTATGTTCATCTGACAAAACCATCAGGAGCCTTCTCTGCTGGGCACGGGTACTTGCCACTGTGACCCCCACAGCTGTACTTATTAATGCTGAGCCCCCACCTTCAGAAGCCATGAACCACCTCATGAGCGATAACAGCATCTCTCAAGGTTAAGAGTATCTACACTGGAGAGGCTGAGGAGATATGAAGTCTACTTCCCAGCCTCAGGAAGACTTTCAACACCCTAAAAACACATCTCTTCTCTAAATGCTCTTGTAACATAGACTCACCAACTCAAAGCACTAGCTCAGCTCTGGCGCTCTCATTAACCCTCTTCAATGATCCTGAAACATAGAAGTCTTTTACTTCTCCTCACCCTCCCCTGTCCTAGTCGCAGAGGTGAATGGGGAGGTAACCGCAACTTAGTGCTTCAGATACACAGAGGTTAAGTCCACCAATTTAGGGTGAAGCTACAGAAAGGATGGACAAAGCTAGCTTTTGTCTCATCTAGCTACACATATTTTAAATACAGAGGCTTGCCAAAATTAGTAATCCTTTGTTTCTTCCTGAAACCCACTAAGAGATTCTTTAGGTTTCCCATCTATCAGGAAAATATTTTAATATCGATCTTGTGATACTGTCTTATGAATGCATACTGCACACAAAATCATATCATGATGTTGATACAATTCTATGTAATGATGGAAACAATTTTGCACAGGGTTTTAGAGTGTAAAGGTTCTATTAGTATATACACACTACTCAATAAAAAGGGCAATGGAATGGAACAATACAGACGTAAGAAACCAGTAGGTTTACACCTCAGGTTACGAGGCAACCTGGGATCCAAACACCTCATGTTACAAGGCAACCTGGAATGAACAGAACTCGCTGGTCTCAGAACCAAATCCCCGGTTTGACTCCAGAGCACTTACCAGATAAAGAACTATTGGCCACGGATCAAGTCTCTCTTTGGAGCTTCAGATTCCCAGCGTTTTGATGGAATGATTTGTGCTTTGGGGACTTCTTGTGGATTAAAAGCTATTTTTCTTACAACTGTGTCAAATTCCCCTTTCCCCACTTATCTATGAGAAAAATCTTGTCTTCGATGACGGAGAATAACACTGTCTTCATGTTTTTCATAGCTATTGTTGTAGAGACCAAGACAAATATAAATATTCCCAGTTAAATGATATACATATATGTATATATTCACATATGTGTGTCTATTTATGTGTGTAGGTGTGTGTATGTGTGTGTATATAATAATAGGTCTAAATATGATATTACCTTTCTCAAAAGGGTTACTATGTATCTGTGGTATTGATAAGACAAGGACTGTCATCAATCTCCCTTTTATTGAATTGTAGACTGAACTAGGAAAATCTGTCCTTTCTGTCACTAAGCAAGTTGTAGTCAATCACAGATGTGAGGAACTCTGATTACTTCTATAGTGCGGTAACTATGTTTTAGAGTAATTGTGTTAGAGTAATTAAACAAGGAGGCCATTAGACTGAGGTGGCTCTAATGCCTTGTAGCCTATGTGAGCAAACAAAAACCTAAGTTAGAGACGATGCACTGGAATTCACAAAATGACAGTTAGGAACAAGCAATCACAGACAGCCAAATGGGTTTTCCCACCTAAAGCAACTGCTATGCTATAGCCAATCAAATGATTTCTTTACTTCGCTTCTTGCCTTCTCTATAAAAACTTTTCCCCTAGCTCATGTCAGTGGAGCACTTCTAACCAGCTTTGGAGCTGCCAAATTCAAATTGATAAGTGTTCAAATAACTCTTGAAAATTTTAATGTGCTTCAGTTTTTCTTTTATCACTTACTTAAAGAGAAAAAATATACAGCCTAAAACAGTTCAATCCTAAAGTGCACCTAAGAGGAAGTGTGCGCATCAGCAGAGGAAGGCCTGACATGTGACAGAGCAAACACACACCATATCCTCCTTAATCTCAGTACTCGGAATGGGAACAAACATTGAACTCCCCATGTGCACAAGCTTCTTTAATTGGAATCTAGTGGCAGACAAGAACATTGTTCTGGAAGCAAGAAAATCAAGCAAAGTTTCACTCCTCCTCCAGGGCAGATCAGCCAAGAATACCAAAGTAGAGCTATATTTTTATTTTTCCTGTTACAGCACAAATCTGTTGTTTGGCTACCAAATTACAGGTTGGGTCTGGTTCTCACATTCTTCTGCTTTTCATGTGCTGAACAGGAAGAGTAATAACAGGCTGCTTCTTTTACTTGTGGGATTTAGGTATTCTTCATCATAGAATGGGTCATTTTTCTAAGAAAACCTGCCAGTTTAAAGGCTGGAGGTGTATGCCATTCATGTGGGGGTGGAAAACCCATAAAAATGAGAGGTTTTTGGCTAGAGAGTGGGTTCTAGTTACTTGTTCCCATGTTTAAATGACATGTTTATGAGTCATACCCTTATTATCTAATCCTAACAGCATCGTCCAAAGATCACTATCATTTAAATGACTACTTCAGAGAAGGGTCTCTGGGAAATTTTACCGAGGACAAAATTATACACAACCATTCAGTTATGGAGCAGCACTCTGCACACACTTTGTATTCATTTTTTAAAATGCTCTATTGATAATCTATAAAAGATAATTAAACAAAGTATAACAAATATTGTCCAAATGCCTAATGTCTGATATCCTAGACAGGAGACTAGTTAAGTATAATATAACATATATTGAAGGAAACTACTGCACACAGATATTACCAATTAGTATTTGAGTCAATCGACATTCTTGCAAATATTGTTCCCTTCATTGTCTAGTTTATGGCTCTGTTCAGGCATCAGTGGGAAATAAAAAACAACTTATTGGGGTAAGATTTTGGAGAAATTCGAAATTCAGGGAATTGTCTGACAACCGAGAGGACTGTAGGAACATTTTAGTGAGAGACGCCTTATCGCTCTGACCTAACTCGAAGCAATATTAGGGAACCACACAAGCCAACATGGGAAAGAACCTTGGAATTTTGACTCATCAGAGAATTTCTAAAGAACTCTTTTGGCACACAGGACCTATTTGAGGACATCTGTGTTTCTTCAAACGAAATTAATTCTTTCTTTTTTTCTTAAAAAAAAGAGAAAGCAAAAAATAGGCGTTTCCTTGTCCTCAAGTCATTTATCTTGTCCAGAGATTAAAAAATAAAACATTGTCATTTGTATCACTCTTCATATTTGTGGAAGAAGATGGTATTATTCTATTTTATTAGAAGAGGAAATGGAAGAACACAGGGTCCCAGTGATGTCTGCTAAAGGAAGGAGAGAAGTTCAGCAGAGCCGAGTATTCTTCTCAGGACTCATAGCTGCATCAAGAGGAGACGGACAGCACTGGAGAGCACTCTAATTTTCATATCTTAAGAGAATGCATATTCTATAATCCCCATTTACAGCTCTTTTCTATATGGGCGTGTTTTCCCCTGTGGCCTATAGCTTCTTTGGGACCTATCACTTTCATTGCCAAAATATTCTTGGGTTATTGATTAAAAGGAGGAAGTCCAAGTTCATCCTGACCAAGAGAAAAAGAACTCAAATTGCCTGCCTTACTAGGTGCGTAAATAACTCCACCTTGGACATTGTATGCTTTATATGAAATTGCAATTTCTTTATACAAAAGAACCAATAATGATAAAAAACGGGTGATGGGTTAACAAAATCTTTATTAATAAAATATTATTTGAAGGAAAATTTTGAATTATAATCTAAATGCATTGATTTGAATGGACATAACTAAAACCTGAAAAAATCAGAGTTTAAGGTGGGATGGAGTTATTGCCAATATCCTCAATAATTATTAGACATTTAATACTTAAGAAGAATGTTCTAACTATGCGTATTTCACCAGTTATAAAGTAAAGTTCCACTCAGCTCTTTAGCAGCAAAACAAGGAAATTTTAAAAATCAACAAAAACCCTTTTGATGTAAGAAGTGTCTAGTGCTTCGTTTGGCTATGGTTTGGGATTATTCTCATAAATAATTTAAACCCCAAGATTTCAATCCTTTTCTTTGACTATTTGTTGATTTAATAAAGCCATTTTTCTTTATCTCTGTTTTAAGTGTCTTACATACATGATCCTGTTTAGAGTGAAAGCCTTTATTTCTTGACTTACGGAGAGAGCAGAGCAAGGTGATATTTTACTCACAACCTTTCAAATCTTCCTCCCTGTTCTTACATTTTCTGCATCTATATTTTCACAAATAACTAGAAGCGATTGTTTCAAGCTCACTATAAAGCAAGCAGGTCATGTTAAACACTAGGTGGGGTTTAGTGACCTCTTATAGGAAGACGCCATTCCCTGATTCTCTGGGCTTTGCAATGAGGTGATTAGATGACCTTATTGACCCAGAGTTCCTCTACTTAATCAACAAGAGAGGATTTGGGAAGCTGAGGCTTCCCTTAAGCAGCTGACGTCAAAGCTGCAGCAGAAGCAGCACACAGCAGCAAGAACTGCAGGTGTGTACTCTAAATCAATGTGTCTTTACTTTCTCAGGACAACCTCCTGAGCGTACTCTGGCTCACTGCACATCTGGTTTATATTAATTTGTTGCTGAAAAGAACATATGAAGATGCTGCATGTATAATTACATATTTACCAAGATGTCACAGAGTTTGATAGAAGGCTTTCCCTGTGGCCATTTCTGTGCTGGGGGAGAATGTGAAGAATGGAGTCAGGTGGAGAGCCCTGGGTGCCTTCTCAACACTTGACCATAATTTTCTCGATGAGGGTAGTGAACTGAAGTTCTCAACTGTGATAAATGGAGAAACATTAAAGACAATTGATAAAACTCCCTCTTTGTGCCTGGACCATTGCACTAGCCTCATAAATGATCCCTCAACCTCCAGCTTGCCCTGCTCCACTCGTCACTACTCAATAGAATGCTCTTCTCAGGTCAGAAGTGAGATTTGAACGTTCCCCTGCTTAGCACCTCCCCTCCTATCTCCTGGAGAGTAAAATTCAAAATCATTCTGAGGGTCTAGAAGGCCCTCTAAGATTCATCCCCTCTTTTCACTCTGCCCTCATTTCCTTGTGTGCTTCCCTTGGCTTGCTCCTCTTCTACTGCAGTGGCTTTGTTCTCCTATGAAGACACCAGGAGCACTCCTACCCCCGGGCTTTTGCACCTGCAGTTGTCTTTATCTATAGTGCTTTCCCCCACATATCCCTATGGCTCACTTCCTTCAAATTTTTGTTCATGTATCATCTTCTCAGTAAAGCCTCCCTATTTAAAATTGCAATTCTTACACCTACCTGCACTTCTATTCTCCATTTCACTTTTTCCTCATGCCGTTTACTGCCTTCTAATACTCCACTTAATTTTCTTATTTGTTCTATTTATAATCTATCTTCTCCCACTAGAATAGAAGCCCCTTGTGGACAGGAGGCTTTGTCTTATGTTCACTATTGTGAACAACGCCTGCCATGTAGTAGGTGCTCAGAAAATTTGCACCCTGCAAGGAGTCCAGGAGAATTTAGGGATATGACATGTTTAATGTAGCTGACTGCTTTTTAGAGTGGAAAAAACCCTAACCATCCGTTTAATTTGTGAACCAATTAGCTCTACAGAAAGAAAAATCTCTGTTCTACAGCCAAAGACAACACCCTATTACCCCTTCACCTAAACATTGTATACAGTAAGTCCCAACAATAAGAAAACATGGACAACACAGTGCAATTCGGGATAGGATCTGGAGAGGGAAAATCCTTATAGCATATACCTACCAATAGGGGGTATCGGTAAAAACACGTTTGTATGTAACGTGTTTATTTGGTTGCTATAGTACATTTGTCCAGAAAGTTATGATAGTTACAAGAAAATGGAGATATAAGGTATATTTTAAAGCCAAATAGAACCACAAATGTTTGTTAATGTTTTGTTAAATATGTTTGCAGCATCCTCTTGCCAAAAACAAGACATTTTATTTTGCTAATGTTATTAGTAAATATGTATTTTTCTGGTTTTAAAAATATGTACTTTATTGTAAAAAAATCAGAAGACAAGCAGTTTTATACAATTAGGTAGGTTTGGGAATTTTCTTTAAAAAACGTGTAACCATGGTACTCTTGTCATTAGCAATCAAGTAATCTTGATTTTTCTAAAAAAGCAATTAGCCTTTAAGAAAAACAAAAGCTAATTAAAAATGACAACTTAGTCATCTAAGCAAACAACAGCTCAGAATCAGTCTGTACTACCTACTAGAAACTGATAATGCAGTAAAACTATGGTTTAAAATGACCTCTTTTCAATTATATATTTTTAAAAGCCCTCACAACTACAGAGAATTCACATGTCCTTTCTGCCCATACTTAGTTGATTTATTCTCTGAAGTTGGTTAAATTTTTATGTATGAAAAGCTACATCCATACAAACCTTTATTTAGAAACTCATTAGTGCTTAAGTTAATGAATCTTCAGTTATCCATGCTTTGAAACCTTGGAGATTCAAAAAACCTGAAAAATAAAACAAAGGCATTTGTAGAAAAAGTGTGGGATCAGGCCAGTAGTGAGCGTTATGTCCTATGAAGCATTAATTTAGCAACTAGACAGATGTAAAATCTATAGTGAACCAAGGTAATGGACAAGAAAAGAAGAGTAAAAGAACCTCATTCCAATGGGTTCGCTCATGTAAAATTAAAGAAATTCTGTAAAACATTCAAATACTCTTTAGAAGGTAAAAATGAAAGAGCAGCTTGTAATTGAGCATACATTTTTCCTAATTCTTTCCTATTTATTGATTCCTATACTCTCATAGTTTTCTGCTCCTCATATTTTCTGTTCTTTACTCCTGTGTATTTTGCAACAAACTCTGTGTGTTTTGTCTTCCGTTCTCTTCTTCACTTGCTTTATTGTTCATGTTCCTTCAATTTTTACTAAGAGAAGTTGCAGATTCAATTGGACTAACAGAGGCAGGGTACAATCTCAAAATCTGCCAGATTTCACGTAAATAAGCCTGCTCGAACACAGGCTCCCAGGAAAAGTAGAGGGCGAGGGGTGGAAGCAGAGTGGACTCCATTTCTTCTTCGAGCCAGGCCCATGAGCTCTTGGTCCTGTCGTGTCTGTGTTAACTGGCAGGGCTGGCTACTGGGGAGTTAAGGTCCGGAACAGAACTACTGATATGTCAGGAAGTTCTGGATGACTGTATTTTGCTGAATGATGAAGTAGCAACTGCTGGAAATAATAATAGGCCTTAAAATAGCAAAAATTCCTGAATGACTGTATCAGGGAGTGACCAATTTCTATCATGTGTTGATGTCAATTTAGAGCATAGATGATCCCTAGAGAAAAAAGATATGAGATTCCAGACCTGCTTTCTTTTTTTGCAAGTGATTTCAACTACATGCAAAGCCCCTTCCAGGCTCAGCTATAGAGGATACTGGAAATGTCAAGAGGCCAAATAAGAGGAAATGCATTCTATATAGTCGTGCTGCTCTCATGTTTAATGTGGGAATAGAAAAATCCTCAATAGCGCGGCATTCTTGGATGGATTTGAAACCACAAAATGCCACAACTATAGAGTTAAGGAGCACTTTCTACAGTCTAAAGCCTGGGAAGAAGTTATAGAGATCTCCTGAAAGGAAAGTGCATGAAATGTTAGTAACATTTAAGGTAGAATTGAAATGTATTTTAGGAGAAATCCAACACCATGAACACCTGAATATTGTCCTGCCACCAGCCATTCTCTCTCATGTCCTATCTCCATCTTGACTCCACATGAGGTCATTGGAGGAGACATATGCATGCAGTGGTTATGGCAAAGCAAATAAATGATCTTCATTCCTCTGATGCAGTAGGAAAAGCCATTTTTGAAAACCTATGCTGGAGCAGAAGACGACTCCTCTTCCCTGAGCTATAGACAGACTTATGTAACCTACAGCCTAAGTGTACTGACAGCTGTCTTTACCCATTCCTTACAGACCTGAGATTACAAGTAGACAAGCATTAGCTAGAACAGGCTTATATGAGTTTTGATCATCAGTATATTCTTGAAAATATGGACTTATTTGAAAACATTTAAAAATCAGAAGATTTCATATTTTAAAAGCCAGATTGCTGTTTTTTCTGGAGGAAAAAAAAAAAAAGATTTGCACCACTGGAAATATATTTCCTGGTTACATTTTTCCAGGGTTAAAGCTTGGCTGCTCTGTCCATCAGGCAAAATTTCCAGTCTCTACCACTCATGGTTGTGTCTCTTATCCCAGATATGCTTTGCTCATTTTTATCACCTGCCTGGCTTTGGATCTGAGACATTTGACCTATCTCTACCCATGAGTCTTAGCTTTCTATATCTGAAAACATCAGTGGCAAGGAAGAATGTGTTCAGAGAAAAGTACTTCAAGAGAGAGGGGGAAACTAAGGGTTTCTTACTCAATAAGGACAATGTGATTGTTTCACCCAGGTCTTATCAAGACTTGTCCCAATCTAAAAATGTGTAAAAAAGAAGAGATGACAAAAATTTCCAAAATGACCCAACACAGAGTTTGAGAGAGAGAGAGAATGAGTAAGAAGTTGTGAAAGAATGAGGGAGAGAGAGACAGAGAAAGACAGAGAGAGACAGAGAGACTAGTACCTTAGCATATTAATATCATAAATGCCATGAACTGTCAACATTAACACTTCTCCTTGGGAATCAAGTGCAGAAGAGGACAAGAAAATTAGAAAGAGGTCTGAAGTTTCACACAGAGGCCTCAATCTATACTCCTAAATTCGCTGAAATATTTCTGAGATGCTAATGAAGCATAAGATTTGGACACTTCACTAGCCAGTTTCCTTCCAAGATCTTGTATCTATTTTTATATTTGTAATTTTGCATTCTTTTGCTCAAGGAGGTTCCTTCAAATTGAATATGTTTCAGGCCTCAAAACCTACATCCATCTCTGCCCATAACCCACATTTTGAATGCCTTGACCAAATTTACCAGTCAAGGGAATAAAATGAAAAATACTCACATATATTTTATAAGGCTCCAAGTTTGTGTGTGTGTCTGTCTGTGTGTGTGTGTATCTATATTAAGCGAAACCATTCAAGAAAGGAAGAAAATCCAGTAATTACTAAAACTGTGTTTTATAGAAGGAGAATGTCTCAGAAATTACTTATTTTGTGGAGCACCTTCTGAGTCGTTATACCAGAGAACAACCTATTTTCAAAGATTTACAAATAAATTAAAACTCCATTAAAACCTGTTTTTTATTAACAAAATCAGAAGCACTGATATATTTTTTTTTTCCTGTAATTTAATATTCTATGTCATCTAAGACTTGAGAAGTATAATCGGACTTGAGGTCTCCCCTGATCCCTGGAATATGGAAATATTTAGAGTTTTACCGTAACTAGATTTCAGAGGCTTATCCCAAAAATAATTATTAGAAAAGAAATCTAATAAGTTTCAGCAAAGTCACAGGTATAATAAGTGTTGCGTCTGTTCTATAATGTCTGCTATAATCACTTATTCTTTTCATCTTTATAGTATTATACAAAAAGTGTAGGTAATAAGATATTGAAAGGTTTCACTTTATATAAGAATATCTAAAAATATGATCTTTCCATCCATTAAAATTAGAGCCTTGCATTTGACATAGAATGAATGTGTGAGCTATTAGTGTTCAAATTATGTTCAATTGCACCCAAAAAATTGTGTCCTAGAATTTTGACCATCTCCTGCTTCTCAGAGGCTCAGTGTTTTTCATTGAGAAGTCAATTGTTCTGGATTGAAATAGAGGAATTCACTTTATTTCAACATGGAAATTTAAAATTAGGCCTAGAGCAACAGGCTGGCATAAAGGGATTCCATCTGTCATTAGGAAATTAAAATATAATTAAATAATAATATACTGGAATTTGACAATATGCTTCCCTTACACCCCTGCTATGGATTTGTCAGATGGCTGACATGGATTAAAAGCAAGGACATTCTGAAACCATCAGTAATGAAGACCCTTGAACTGGGTCCAAAAGAAGCAACCTTAAATCAAATGCCCCAGCATTACAGGCAAAGACCTAATAAGATTCCTTTTGTAAAATACATTAGTAGTTTCTTTTTCTTTTCTCTACTTTTTAAAGTCATATTTTGGAAAATTTGTCAATAAAGACATTGAAGCCAGATTTATATGCCAGTAGGTGAAATAAATAAGAAACGAAAAATGTGTTTTACTAAAGATGATTTGACTATTTCTTGCCAGATAAACCAGACAATATATTTTCAGTAGTAAAACAAGACCTTAACTTCAATCTACTTAGATTTCTACTAAGTTTAAAGACCAGAATGTTTAAGTCTATGACTCTGCACCAAAAGCAAAGTTGTATTTTGCAGCAATTAAACAAACAAAAAATTTTAGCACATACAAAATAGTTAATTTCTACATAGGATCTCTGGTTTAGCACACAGTCTTTGCTTTTATAGACACACACACACATACACCCCCAAGCTCTTCTTATGACCACTGTCCCCTCAAAGCTTTTTAGTTAGAATTATATGTGTAGCAAGAAAATGGCAAGAGGCATTGAGATCAATGAAATGCATTTGTAAGTGTTTGTGTGTGTATTTTCTTCATCTTAATGTTTAGATTAAGTATATTTAGATTAGTACCTTATTATAATATTGGTGCTTTTTGTTATTCTGTTTTGTTTTGTTTTTGTGAGAAAAAGTCCTTTTTTGATACTAAAATATTTCCTACTTAGAAAGCTATGTCTTCAATTGTCAACATTGGAATTAATTTAAC
This sequence comes from Equus przewalskii, assembly GCF_037783145.1. Classification (NCBI taxonomy): domain Eukaryota; kingdom Metazoa; phylum Chordata; class Mammalia; order Perissodactyla; family Equidae; genus Equus; species Equus przewalskii. The sequence goes on along the minus strand of NC_091847.1, from coordinate 27,523,107 downwards.
AGTACGCATATCCTCAGAAATTTTAAAAAGGAATTTTAAAAATTCTAATGTTGTTTTAAAGAAAGGGCAGAAACTCAGTCTTCGGATAAATCAGGACTTTGTCTTTGTCCAATTGTCTTAGATAAGCTATTTTTTTATGTCTTCTTTTTTATTTTGTGAGGTAATGAAATATTTAAATAACTGATACTTGGCAGAAACACTTATTCCCACAGTATTTCTTGCCAAACTGAAATAAAAAAGATCCAAATATCAAACAAGGGATGCTGTATTTGTAAGATTAAAAGCCTGATTTTCTACATGAACTCTCATTTAAAATAAAATAAGATAAAACACAATAAAATAAAATAAAACAAAATAAGATAATTGGAGGAGTGAAAATCCAGAAGGCTCTTTCTGAAGTAATATAACTATCCTGAATTGATGACAGAAATTGAAAATAAGAAAAGATATGGCAAGAAACAATCTCACTCTGACAGTGGCTGGATCAGATAACCAAATCATTTTTCCAGTTTCAATATTAGTTCAATTTTTAAAAGGAGCACAAAAGTTAGGACAACATGACCCATAACTTGTTATTATCTAAATAAAAATTAAATGTCTTTAAAAAGTTTTCCGCTGGGGGAAAAAAAAACCAAACTAGGTCAGAAATAACATGTGTTCACTGGGCCTCGTTTTGTAAAAGAAAATGCTGTATCAGGAAAAGAAGTAATTCCATCTACGCAGGTTTCATTTTTGTAAACATCAAATTGGCAAATATACATTTACTTTCTTCCCCAAGTTTGCCTTACAAAATTTAAGGCAGAACTCACTTTAGTGAAGCTCCTCCATTTAACGATTGCATCCAAAATTTGTTAAAGCAAGAAAACAAAAACATTTGTGAGCCGTGGGGACTGGTGGTAACGCAGGTACAGTGAAACCAGGAAGATGTGCTGATTCCAGATGGAGTGGATATATTCCCATGGCACCTATTGCTTGCCAAATGTTTTGTAAAGCAAACACATGACCTAAAAGATTTTGCAAGTGTGGGGTCTTCAAAAAAGAAAAAGAAAAAAAATAGTCCACACTTGCAAAAAAAAAAAAAATTCTGTTCTTATTTAAAAGTCATTTCTTAATTCCTAACCATAAGTTGTTTTTAAAAACACACACACTTTTAATATTTTTCAGCTGTCATGCCCACTTTAGTGCGTCTACATGTGTGGGTACTCCATAAAATCTCCGTGGTGGTGGCAGATGTCCCCTTTGAAATATTTCATCTGCTGCTGGGGGTGGGGGGAGTGTCACTTTGGTGCCATGAACACCAGTCCTTCTGAAGGCTCTGATTTGGGACAGCCCCACTAGAGCAAATGCAGAGTAGCTTGATGTCACTCAAATGGGTGGTATGAAAAGCAGGGAAACATATGACTAAGTCAAGATGAAAAAGGGAATTTTAAATAATAACACATTTATGAGGCCCTTTACAACAGCAAAAGAACTGCTGTTAAAAAATCAATAATTGGTATAATTAAGGCTTGGCTATGGGAGAGGAACAATTTCTATCTATTGTTTGAAGCGACCAAATCCTATGCTCATAGAAGTTCTAGCCACTCCAAAGAAGACTCATGGAGTTGCTGGAGCCCCAGATGTGCTCTTTCTTCCTTGCATTCCTCCAGCAGTTTCACACTGCACCACACATTTTCACACTTAATTGTATGCTATCTTCCTTTGTCCTCTAATTGTTTAGAGGTTTGGTGGTTTAGGAGTTTTTACTTGTTTTGAATTAATTTGTATTCTTCCTTCTTTGAAATGATTATCATGCTCAATAGAAGATACTCAATAAATATTTAATTGACTCATTAATTCATTCAGTAAGTTTTAGTGAGTACCTATTATGGGCCAGAATACAAAAATGTCACAGTCCCTTGCCCTTAGGTAGCATAGGTATTTCCAGTGGAGAAAGAGATATTAAGCCAATAATCACAAAAATCTGAGTACAATTACAGCCAGCGCTGAGTGCTGTGAAGGAAGATGAGGTGCTGTCAAAGAGTCTATCAGGGGATCTGATGTTGATGGGGGAACGGGGTGAGGCAAAGTTTTCTGAGGAGCTGACACTTTATTTTAAGCCCAAAGGGTAAGTAGGAATTATCAAAGGAAGATGGGATAAGACAATCTTGGAAAGAGGAAAGTTCAGGCTAGGTTGAAGAATTGGAATAAGACCGGTGTAATGGGAGATTAATAAATATAGAAGGAGATGGAAGAAGATTCTGGAAAGGTTAGCAGGAGCCTGATCATGTAGATCCTTTTGGTCTTTGGTGAGGATTTTGACCTTTTATGCTGCATAAACTGTGAGGTCATTTAGAATTTTGAGCTAGAGAGTGGCATGATAAGATTTACTTTTTAGGAAGATGATTCTGCCTGTGCAGTGAATAATGGATTAGAAAGAACAAGTGTAGAGGTAGGGAGACCAGGGAGAAAATGTTTCATTAATATAAGGGAAACATGAGAAAGGCTTGAATGAGGGCAATTGACAACAGTGGACGTGGATAGAGGTGGACAGACTTGAGGTATATTTGGAAAGTCAAATTTTTAGGACTTGTTGATGAATTTGATATGGAGTTTGAGAGAGAAAAGAGTCAAAAATAATATTCAGGCCTCTGGCTTGAACAACTAGGTGGGGGTGGTACCATTTACCAAGATTGGAAAATAAAAGGGAGCGTGGGACTAGACTAAGGAGGAGTGGAAATCAGCAGTTAGCTTCAGACATTGTTTCAACTGCCCCTGAGGTATCAAAGCGGGGATAGAGAATAAGCAGCTGGATAGAAGATCTGGGGCTCAGAAGAGATCTTTTGGGAAAAAGTTTGGAAGTCATCAGCCTACGGAGAGTATTTGGAAAATGAGACTGGAAGAGTTCACTTAGGGAGAGAGAAGGCAGGGAGAAGAGAAGAGAGTCCAGGACAGAACCTGGAAGAATGCCAAATGGGACAAGAAAGAAACACAGAAAAACAGACCAAGAAAGAGGAAATAGGAGGACAGCAGTGAGTGGAGTGTGAAGAAACTGAGGGAAGAGTCCAGAAGGCCCCACCCGTGGACTGTCCCTTCTAAGCAGCTGTTCAATCACCAATCAATGCCTCCCATTCAAAGTGTGTGCCTTGGGTCATTCCAGTTGAGTTTGTGCTTAAAACACAGTTTGTTTTCTCTGTCACTAATGTCTGCATTTATACGCCATTTTTCTTTCAATTGGCATCGCATGAGCTGCTCTGAAAAATACTTACATATCTCTTTTAGAAACTGTATGACTTACAAAAAGAATTCTTTGTATGTTGAGTAATCTCTATTTTTAGTTCAAGCCCTCTTAAACGTAGACTCCAAATTTGGTGAAAATATATCCAGCAATTTTCGTATGATGTAGTTAACAAATAGGCAAAATTTAATTTATTATTCCATTAACAAATATTCTTTGCAGACAGATGTTCAATGAGTTATAATTTATCTAATGAGCCCTTATTCTACCTTCTTATGTCAAAAAATGATATTTTAAAAAATTGCCAAATATACGTGATACATGAAAATTAAAAACAATAATATTTTATTGGTAAAATTACTGATAAATTTATATTTTCTTTTAAAATTTCCTTTAAAGATCTGTGTTAAATACACTGCTGGTGAGCACATAAATTGGTGCAATCACTTTGAAAAACAATTTGACATTATCTTTTGTAACTCTTTATTTAATAATAATTTAATGCTGAAATTGCACACAGTGTAAGCTCTCTGAATTTTCACAAACTTAATACATCTCTATAATCAGCACTCACATCAAGAAACAGAAATATCAGTACCCCAGAAAGTCCACTGATATTATATTTTTTAAGTTGAACATTCACTAACCCTACAGCAATTCTACTCACACACACACACGTGCTATATATATACATACATGTACTACAGCAATTCTATTTGTAATATGTGTATACATATATATACACATATCTCCAATATAAATTATTACACACAGCTTCTAGAATTTTACTAGAATGTTCAGAATAAAACTGGGTGTAATGGCTTAAAATTGCAAACAATCCATATAATAATTACCTGTAAATAATAAATTGTAGTATATTCACACAGTAGAATATAATACAGCAAAGAAAATTAAAGTGAATGAGCTATTTGTAAGCATAACAATATGGATAAATCTTAGAAACATAATGTTGACTGGAAAAAGCAAATTCCAGAAGAGAAGACTTGTATGACATCTTTCTTATAAAGTTTTAAAACAAACAATGTAATATTTTGGCATATGTATGACAAAAACAAACAAGCAAATAAATACCATACAACAATAAACACAATGTTAAGGATAGCATTTTCCTCTGAGGGGAGGCAGAGGGATGGGCCAGGAAGAAACAGAGGGCTGAGTTATAATGTAATATATCATTAAGACCAGGAGAATTTTGAGAGCGAAAGGGGACACTATTAGTAATTAAACCAGGAGAATCATAGTAAACAAAGATTGTCTCAGGCAAACTGGGACAGGGGTTCACTCTAGTTATTGATAACCCTCCAGTTCTTAGGTTGAGTGGTGAGTTCATGGGTATTCCTTCTATTTTAATTAATGAATTAATTAATAGAAATTAAAGACAGCCATTTATGACAAATGATTTTAATGTGTCGTGAACCAAGGATTTATGATTGATTCAATTCAGGAACCATTGAGGTCCAAATATAAATAATTCCTTGTCAAATTAAAAACGTTAATTATTTCATTGTACAGGCCTTAAAATTAATCCTTGGGGGCAGGATTGAGAAGGATGGAAGAAAACAACCATTTCCTAAACCATAGGTCTAATTAGGAAAGGAGATGAAAGGGAGAAGATTTAGCCATTATGCAGTCTCACTTCTTCTCCCTCTTCCCCAAGATCCTGAGAGTCAAAGGTTACAATGTAACAAGTTCAGTGAATCAAATGGTGATTTGATTCTATACCTGACTCATGTTGGCCTGATTACTTGGGAAACTCTCGGCATTCAGGTGGGTTCAAGTTTGACCCATTTATCAAGCCAAAGTAACTGGATCCTCACAAAATAGTTGACATTGCTTTGCAAGTGTCCCTCAATAGCTATGGGAGTTTTGAAATTCAGTTGAATCTTCAGGTTTGCAAGGGATGATATTCAAAATATTTAACCATTGATAATAGCACAAGACACAACCAATGCAAACAGGCCCTACCATGGCTCTGGAGCAGTGTGCTGCAGTCTACCTGTTGTACTGGCATAACCTTTCAGTGGCTGGATTATAAAGAGAGCAAGGTGATTTCCATGGAGAAGCCACTGTAGCTAGAGTGGAGGAGGGACCCCTAGGGCGTTGGGGCGTGGCTAGTAACTAACCAGTATGTGAGCCAGTCAATATTTCGAAAATTGGTACAACTAGTGGTGGGTAAAGGATTTGTTCTCACTAAAATTTATATAATTTGGAATATATTCATGAAGAAAGTGAATACAAATTGCCTTGCTTTCGCAAATAAAGAGAAAGAGGAAAATAAAACGATGATTACTGGGGTCTCTCCCAGGACTTTGGAAGCTTAAACATTAGTTTTATGAAAATCCACCTCTGGCTATGGCCACACTGGAGCATGTCAGCTTCGTGTTTGCTGTATATTCCACATTGAATATTACAGGCCCTCCATATTCTCAGAGTGAAGCAGACTACATCGAGACCTTGTTATTTTTGATGACAACACCAGAGCAGACAAATCAGTGTATTTGGCTATGTGATTCATTTGTAAATTACATTTGACTTGCAATGTTAGGATTTGAATCTTCAGGAAATACCAAGAAAGTATCTAAAATTTTTTCAGCAATATTATAGTAGAATATGAAGTGACTTTGGAATCACTTCCACCACCACAACACTTCCATAACCTCCAACAACTTCCATTACACCAATGTCTAAAACACAATGAGGCATATAATATGTGTTTGTTGTTTAAATAAGTGAAAGCAAATCTGAATTTAAATCCCGGCTTTCTCATTTAGTACTATACATATTTTTGCTCATGTTTGAAATAGAGAAAGTAATAAACAGAAGGCTGCTGTGAGGATTACTGAGAAAAGAGAAAAGATTTCAGATGGTAGATGCTCAGAAACTGTTACTGTCTTCTTTTTCCTCCAGAATACAATTAAAAAACATGATGTCTTGAGTTCATAACAAAAGATGGAGTTTCTATACCAAAAGAGAACTCAGAACCCAAATAACCAGATTTCCTAACCATGCAGAACGTTCTAATTAACCCAGTGTCAATGCATTGACTAAGTCAATATCGTTGTGAGTCAAGCCCAATCTTAATGTTATCAAAGATTTTGAATTCCATATAGATATTTAATTGCACACACAAGAGCGTATGTTCTATATATGGTGGTTTTAAAGAAGGAAAAGAGAGAAATCACAGCAATTAGTCCCAAGTAATGGAGGAAAAATTGAAAGAAAAGACTGCTAGGACAATATCCAAATTATAAACATGTTTGTCATAAATGCTTTTTGGAACAAGAGGGGTTATATTTAAATGAGAGACTAAAATTAAATTAAGGGAAGTCAAGATAAATAGGAGAGAACAAAAAGAAAAGAAAAACCCTAATAAACCTGTCTTGTGGTTACTAACAGCATAACTGTCATTAATGATTACTGAATTGTTATTAATATCATCACTGAGTGAGGTATAAGTTCTTATGCCCTACATGTAATGAATGCTTTAATATTTGTTAAATGTGTGAACACCTTAACAATATATGATAACTTTCTTTCTAGGAACTAGGTCATGGGTGTTAGAAGTTTAGTATTTCATAGTTTCAACATTGCTGTTTAATTTGAAGTACTATCTTAAGTTACCCTTGTTCACCCATCTGGTAAAGAAATTTCGTATGTAAAATCAAGGCTTTTCTTTTCAATCATATTTCATTTGCTTTCTGAACTCTATGTTTTATATCGCTAATTATGAACAAAGAGATCATGAGAAGTAAATCCATTTCCACTTCTAGCTACATTTCAAAATGTGGAATATTGAATCTCCATGGAATGCCCAACCTCAGAATGATTTTCCCCTGGGTCTCACAGGATGTATTTTACAGCAGTTAGGAGAGGAACCAGCATGTTTTATGGTCCTCAGGAGCTTTGGATGGGCAGAAGACCACCAAGAAGTGGGATAAGTTTTCAGTTCTGTGGGTGTTACTAGAAGGGATTTGCTAAACCAAATTTCCTCCTCAGGTCACTATTAACTCAAGGTGACATATATGTAATATCTGTATGTGTCAGTGATGTAATTGCAACAAACTATTTCTGTCAAGATGAATTTAAAGTACATTTTTATCCTAAATATTTCTAAGACTATCAGCGAAAATAATATTTTCCAATTTATGAGAGATCACTTTGGTACTTTTTATAGAAATTTTAAGGATAATGTGAGATTTAGTAGAGAAAGAATTTTGTTTTTATAGGTATAATTGTTTCACCTTTACAATATCATTTTGAATATGTGCCTCAGTGTTCTCAAAGAGTGAAATTTTTCATGCATATATTGTGCATATCAGGAGTCCTCAAAAAACAGCAGAGAAATAACTGTACCAATGAAAGTTGACCATCAGTGATGAGAAGAGTGAGAAAAAACAGATTAATAATAACAGTAGTAATAGCTAACCTCTAAAAAGTTTTCAGTTTGTGCAAGGCATGTGATGAGCAGCAATTCTATGCATTATCTAATTTAATCCTTATAAAAATCTTATAAAAATAGAGGAGTGTCAGAGTTGGAATTGCAATCTGGATAAGTGAAATGCTACAGAATGACAGTGGGAATTGGGAATGAGAGAATAAAGAATCTTTCAGCCTATTCTATTTTCCATAACAAACTGCTTCTCAAAAAATGACCCTGGGCCTGCACTTTATCCCCCAAGATAACTCTCAGAAGTGGAATTTGGCAAGTCAAATAGAAAACTTAAAAACTGCCATGTTTTTTGAAACAACAATTCAACCTCTATGAATTTTATCCTAAAGAAATATCCTGAAATCTATATAAAACAAAAATGCAAGGATGTTCATTAAAATGTTATGTAACATAATAAAGATTTGGAAATGGCACAAACAATATGGGATTTGTTAAATAAACTCTGGTAGAGCTATGTAACAATCTATTATGCACCACTATAAATTATATTATAGAAAAAATTTTCTAAGCATTGGAAAAATATGTTCACAGTGTATTGCTAACTTTAAAAAACATTCCAGTTTGAATAGAAACAAAAATATGTATGTATATTTTGAAAAGGTCCTAGAAAAATACACATCAAAATGGTAGTGTGCAACATTTCTCCCAGCTATGTCCAGCATCCAGCATCGAAAGTGTCAGTAGTGAAGGAAGGATGGCAGCAACACGATGTCGTCATGGACAGTACTCTGGTGTGATTCTGGATGTAGTTCTTAGTGGTGTAGCCTGGTTCCCTGGCCATCAATAAAGTCCTCAATGTCCTTTGATAACTCCATTTTCTGCTTGAAATATCCAAAACTTCTTTCTGCATCTTGGACTGAGGATCCTGACAGATACAAGGCTCCTTGGAGCCTTAAGTAAAGACCTGTGTGAAACACAAAGCTTTGCTCCAAGCCAGCCTCTGGGAGCATACAGGAAAGAGGCTCAGGTCTTCAACTTAAAATGACCAGAACAACTTATTCCCATGATTTATGGAATTATAAAACACATATTCTCCACCCCAAGATAATTTTTTGAGCAATGGCAAAGACACTGGAAAATTACCGAGATAAATTGGAAGAAAAAATTAAGGAAACTGCTAAGAGCTGGCTTCCTTAGATCCCACCCAATGCACACTTTGACTAATAAAGGTATGTCAGATATGTTCATTTGGCTATGTTCACTCTGGCTAATAAAGATAACAATTATCCCTACTGAAAGAGTTCTTCAAAGCAATTCAATTTCAAGGTCAGGGTCCAGATTCAAGAAATAAGACTCCACAGTATGTAAGTTTAGGAAGTAAACAAAATGCAGAACTACTGAGGGTTTCAGAGAGGATATCTTGCTCAGACAATTCTTAGGCCCTGAAACTGGCACCCATGTGAAGTGCTAAAGCTATTGCCACCCCATAATGTCCCAATAGTCCAAAGATGTGATGACTGAGAAGAATAGATAAATAGATAATTCAAGAGAGAGCAGAACTGAGAGGCAGTCATTTGAAAGAGTCAAATAACACTGATTTTATTTTTAGATAAGCTATCCCACACTATCCTTGCCTCTCTCAACCCACACATGTGATCTATGAGAAATTTCCTATGAGCAGTTGACTGATGAAGAAAAGCTCGTACCAAGAATGGGCACAAAGCACGAAGGTGTTTGTATCTCATGTGAAATGCTCAGCGAAAAGACACCCACTGTTGAGAAGGCTCTCAAATCAGATGGGCAAAGTAATTCATACAGTGGATATCAGGCAGCTGCCTTCCCCAGACACTCCAGTGCTCATTCAGTGGGTCCATGTACACAGGTACTATCATGCCAGAAATAGAAGCTTTGCAAGGGCAGAACAGCATAGATTTTACCTCCACAGCATAGTGTCCGATGTACAACCTCAGTGGCCAATGCTTAACAGCTGACATATCATCATACCCAAAGAAATCATCAACTTCTTGATAACAGGTTGAAAAGAGTGAACCTCTATAATTTTGAAGGGGCATCGATTGTCTTCACTAGAACACATACCTACTCTTTAAATGGATTTGCTATGCATCTGCCAGCACTATCATCCATGAACTTTCAGGACTATCTTGTTAATAATCATAGAATCTCACAACACATTAGGCAACATTTCACAGCAAAAAGTGCAGCAATGGGTTTATACCCATGAAATTCACTTGTATTGCAATGTACCCCATTGCCCAAAGGAAACTGACCTAATAGAATAGTGAATGGCTTACTGATGATCACTTGGGAAGTCAGTGGGAGACCTCAATCTGGTAGTTTTGGGTGCTTTAAACGAGGGACAGTATAAGGTGCTGCTTCTCCCATGGCCAGTATGTAAGTGTTTAGGAACAAAGAATTAGAATTAGGAGTTACTGTTTTCACTATTACACCGAATATCTATACTCGCATCATTTTTGCTTCCTGTCCTTATAACTTCACACTTTGCAGGTTTACAGGTCTTAGTTCCCAAAAAAGGAAGTACTTTCATTAATGACACAATAATTGTCCCATTGAATTTTAAGTTAAAACCACTACCTGGATAGTTTGGGTTTCTCCTGCCATTGAACCATCAGGCAAAGGAAGGGGATGTGGATATTGATCAGGAAATTACTTATCAACAGGAAATTTTTGCTGAAACATGATAGAATTCATTGGGACTCTCCTCCTTTAATAATTCCAAGCCCAGTAGTAAAATCCACAAAAACTACCCAATAAAGCCAGAACCAATAAGTGTTCAGACTCTTTAGGAAAGAAGTCTTGGCTCACCAACCAGACATAGAAGCCTGACCAACCGAGGTTCTGTATTAGGGCAAGAGGAAAAGGTGGATGAAAGAAGCACCCTCATGATTAGAGACAGAAATTAGGGCTCTAAAAGTGCTCCTTATTTTCATTATGTATATATTAATAAATTATTCATATTTTACTCTTTCCTCTTTCTCTACTGTGTATGTGAAGAGTGCTGGCAATGCTTAAGTGTGCTTTTAAAAAAAAAAATTGGCACCTGAGCTAACATCTGTTGCCAATCTTCTTTTTCTTTTTTTTCCTTCTTCTTCTCCCCAAAGCCCCCCAGTACATAGTTGTATTATCTAGTTGTAGGTCCTTCTGGCTGTGCCATGTGGGACACCACCTCAGCACGGCTTGATGAGTGGTGCCACGTCTGTGCTCTGGGTCCAAACCTGCGAAACCCTGGGCCACTGAAGCAGAGCGCACAAACTTAACCACTCGGCCATGGGGCTGGCTCCTGAAGTTTACATTTTAATTCATAAGTCTCCATACTTCATGGAATCACATATAGACCTGATGAAGAAGGCATTGTGTCACCTGGAGACCTTCAATATAAGAGTGAACAGTGAATGATGAGACTTCATGTGGGGAGGTGCGAGAATCTCTTCATTTGTGTTTGGGTTGTATTTCCTTAGATGGAACATGAAGTTGTTGTTGTATGACAATAAATTGTACATATTTTGGGAGAATACATGCTGCATAGCCAAAGAGGCAGACTGTGACACTTATTTGCACTATTACTCACAGATTCGTTCTTCCCCCTTACTCTGCTCTCCAGGAATTGGCTTTTTACAAACATTTCCAAGGCTACTTTCGTCAACTGCCGTCAAGCTAGGTGGGATAAATGGGAAGCTGTGATATGAGTTTGGGGCCAAAGAAAGGGATAAGTCGAGCTGGCCACACAACCGTCTCACTGCTTCAGGAAGTAGCCTGATCTCTCTGTGGTTCTAATTCTAATCAGGGTTCTAAACAGCCGCTCCCACTGTGATGTCACCTTCTGCTGTGTGGCCCTTGTTCCTTGGCTCTTTTAATATCTTTGCCTTCTCCCGTTGCCCTCCAGGTCTAGGAATGGAAGTGTTTTGCTGATGTAGCTAATGTTGGGGTTGGTACACTATCCTTATTTGGCTTTTCAGCGTTCCTAATCACTTTATAATACATTTTATGCTCCTAATGTTCAACTACCAGGCATTGACTCTGTTTTCCTCCTTTGATCTTGACTGATCAGGAGCTTATTTCAATAGTTTAGATGAAATATGATGGTGGCTTAATCTAGGGTACTAGGGTGCAAACAGTAGGGATGAAGAGAATTAGACAGTAGAGAAGACTTGCTGATATGTAACTTGTAGGTATTGAGGAAAGGGAGGAACCAAAGAGAACGCTTGGTTTTCTATCTTGAGCAACTGCATCAATAATAGTGTCATTTATTGAGATACACTAGATAGGGAAAGAAACAGTTTGGAGGAAAGAATTAAACATTCCACTTTAGATGGGTTCATTGTGAGACCCCTGTAGGATAGCAAAATAGATTTCTTTAATTGGCAGATGGTCAGTGGAATCTAGAGATTTGTGGAAAGACCTAGCCTCCTGATCTTCATACTTTAGTTCTAAGCCCTCTTTTCACCTGCAATTAACTTCTGAGTGGTTAGATTTCAGCTCTTTTTGTGGTTCTCACCCCACAGAGGAAAAAATGGAATTTCTAGGAATATTTCCATTTATACCATACTTTCATAAATAAAATAGTTTGGCTGACGGTTTCAGTTTTCTACAAAGCATTTTACCTGATTTTGAGATGAGAAAAATAAGTGAGGGTCTAAGCAGAGAAACTTTGAGGTAACACTCAGGTGCTTGTTTTGATACTCTGAGAGCAATGGGAAACCCAATTACTCAACAGCCGTTTGCACTTGGCAACGTCTTGAGAAACTGCCCTCAGTCTACATTCTCCTTTAGGACATAATCAATTTACTGCAATAGTCTCAACTAAGTTTCATCAGAGTTAAAGATAGGAGGTCTTACTGACTTAAGAAGGAGAATCTGGAGTCTAAACTAAAAATTTATAAGCACTTTGGTGCCTGACTGAAGGATGTAAAAGAAGCACTAATTAGGATTTGGCTTTGTGAATTTAGCCATCTTCTCTTGTTTCCCTTCCCAAATAGTTATCAGTCATTCACACATAAAGCATAATCAGAAATTGGAAACTATTAATAAGCAAGAATGGGTGAGAAACCATGAAAATGTTACTGATATATTTTGGAACAGGAAATTAGATGTCAAAATATCTTTCTTAAGTTTCACTCATTTAGCGTTAGCTACTTTATTTTTTTTAAATATTTATGCAGTATATCTAATTTCTTCACGATAGTGTCTTCCAAAAAGTTTTGTGGAGTGTAACAGAAGTTGGGAATCCAACCCTATGGCAAAGCTTTTCTTTATACTTCTGCTACATAGTCTAAATTTCCAGTAAATGTGTTTGGGATTGGTGTGAGTCTGCATGTATGTGTACTGAATGCATTATTCCCAAGGATAGCTGGCCACACAGTGGCAAAAAGTGATGAGAAGTAGACAGGAATGGGGGTGGGGAATTCCCCTCCTTAAGAGGTCTTACGAAACTGAAGATTCCCATGTTTTGAAAGGTCAAAGAAAGAATATAATACACTTATGAAAAAGAGACAGCCTCATCAATCCAGTTTTTCTTGGCTCAGTCAGCAGAAGAAACAGAAATGCTGTCATCGCTTACGTGTGAGATAAAGGATAAAAAGTGGGAATGTGTTGGTTTACTGCAAAGGCCATTCTTTTGGTTTGAGAACATTGCTGGAAATAACCTGAGCTGAGAAAAGCTCCCTATGAGGAATACATGTTATGGGAAACTGTTAAAGGCAAAGCTTGGTCACTGACCTTCTCCGTGTAGTTTAATCAAGCTGCAAGCACCCCACCAAAAAAGACAGCTGCTTAAAGAAGAGAGCCCTCAACAAGCCAGGACATTTTACCTTTCCTCTATTACATGAGTTGGGGATAAGACACAAGTGCGCAATAAATTTCTAGTTCTCGCATTCAGAGGCTGCACTATAATAATGATAGACTATAAATCACAGAAAAAATGTTACCTTTATTTTAGGACGGTCAATAGCTAGAAACAGTGCTCACCAATAGCACAGATGTCTAGCAGATATAAAAACAAATGCTTGGCAGTTGTTTAAAAATGGGAAGTACGAGGATCTGCCCCGAAATATATTAGAAAACAGCAGCAGTTCATCGTTTTGTCAAGTTTCCAGTTTTGCAATTTACTATTTTTTTTAAAAAAAATCCCGTGTTCCGTTGTTGAAGATAGAACTGCAACTTTGGGAAAGAGAAAAAATTTTGGTCACGCATTTCTGCAAAACTCTTGTAAACATTTGTGGATGGTATCTACATACACGAGCTTTTATATAAATGTGTTTTAAAGTTTAAGGAAAATTGAACGTGAGGAATTGAAGTAAGATGAGGCTGTATACGAATGGGAGGCTCCTGCAAGGACCCGAGGGGACTGGAACTAGGATTTCAATGTGCCAACTATTAGCTAATTGTGAAGATGACACTGCCTGGCCAGACTCAGAGTCCACATCCCAGCGGCTGCCTCAAAAGAGCTGTTAGAAGAAGAAAATGCTCATTTGTTGCAACTGAGACCATGTGCTCTGAAATCCAGTCATGGGCATTGGAAATGGAGATCCCTCTAAAAACTGTGGCAATGCTGAGGGTCCAAGAGGCTCTTGATACCACTCCTGGAGAGGTAGGAAATGCAGACTAGGTATTTTAACTACCACAAGGTTAACAGGGTGTGTTTATTTACCACTTTTTATTTAATAGAAGTTTGGAGAAACCGAAAGCTTATGGAAAAGTGGATTTCACTTTTAAAAACTTTTTTTTCTTTATGTGTTTCCTTTTTGTTCTTGCACCCCATCTTTTTCGGAGGGGGAGGGACATGTTCAGGAAATGGGGCAAGTTGATTTAGTTAAACAGTTGAAACTCTAGAGAAATCTGAATCTTAACTTCCCAGAGGTTTAAAGCAAAGCTCGGTTTCCTGTGATTCTCCATTTCCTGGGTTTAACAGGGACGTGGATCTCAAGAATTAAAATATGGTGAGAAAGTCTGTCCTACTAAGATTTTCTCACCCCAGCAGGAAAGTACCATACCAGAAATTTCACAAGAAAGTCTGCTCTCATGAGACTCACAGCCAGACTTTTAACCATTTTGATAAGTTCAGAAGAGCTTCAATCAAAAAGCTTTCAAATCCCTGTCCCAAATGACCCCGCAGATCCCTTTGAGAGCCACCCAACACCACTTCATAGTTCCCATAAACACTTGGACCTTTCCCTGTGAAAGCTGACAAGTTTTCCCGAAAGTCCTTACATACCACGCTCAGTCTCATCTTGCCAAATGTGCTATCTCAGTGGAAACTGCTGGAACTTTCCAGACAGATTTTATGCTAAAGGCAAAAAGTACCTCAGTCACCAATGTACCCACGCTGTTTTCTGAGACTAAACGTACCTAGATATTTCATACGCTATGTGTAAAGTCCCATACCTTTTTTGTCCCTGTATGACCAGATATTGCTCTCATAATACTTTGTGAAAAATGTCTCATAACTGTAGTAATTACTGATGTCAACACCCCTGTTAATATTCTGGAACTGCAAACATTTCACATCAAATCTCCACGTGGAAAAGGCACTGTTCACCTCTACTTTGTGAATTAGCTATTTGATTTATCTGTGAGAAATATTTCAAAAATATAGATTCAGAAAGACATCTACCACATGATGGCTTTTCCATATGGCATCTCATAATTATTTTGCTGTGTGTGAACATGATGAAAACAGTTTCATAATTCTCCAAGGGTCAGAGTAAATTATTTCAATTAGACGTATTTCAGAGCAAACATTACCTTAGGGTTTATTAATAATATTACCTGAGAAGGAACAGCTGCCTTTTATGCATAAAAAGCTGTCAGCTTCTTACCACTCTTTACTATAGAAACGCTTTTGTGACTTTAAAAAAAATGGCAGATTTTCTCATGCTTTACCTAAACACAGAACTTGGCAGCAGAGACCTGGTTGTAATCCTCAGCATGGGAGCTGGTGGGTGGATTTTTTTTCTCTATAAACTCTTGTATAAACCACACCAGTCTCCTGGTATTTATTCTGGGTAATGCTGGAAATTGTACACAGATCCAACAGGCCATGTAAAGGAGTTTTGTAACTTCCTGAAGCCCTTTCATACAAAATCCTTACTCTGAATGCAATTCCAGAAAGATGGGACATTACAGCAGCTTGAAAGGAAAGGTTTATCCTGTTGTCTTTTCCTTTTTCTCGTTGGAGTCACACAAATATGAAATAGGTCAATTGGGGCAATGTAAGAACAGCAATTAATATGACATTAATTGACCTATTTGGAAAATTCAATGCCCATTGAAATGTCTTCAGAGATAAATCACCTAGGTAGCTATATTCATAATAATTAAGGATTGGAATTTTTCTCTGTAGGTTGGTTGCCATTTTTTAAGAGTTAGTTGGAACTACATATTACTGCAGGACATCAATTAAGTTAGCTTTGTCATTACCACTACTAGTCTCTGAACATGCATAACATATTAAAAGACCTCAAGACACAAGAGTCTATGATGTGTGTGGGAAAGAGATTAGAAATCATTCTTGTGTCCAAGAAATGTATCACCTTGTCACAAATTGTCCCTTCCTCCCGCCCCAAGACAATGATGATTATGACAATGATAGTGATGATGGAATGATATTGGTAAAAGCTCCTCACTAACATGTTCTGCTTTTGACAAAACCTTCTGCAGGCAAATGCACATTTGGTCTTGGTAGAACTAACAAAGAATTTATTTTGTAGGTGTTTGTGGCTGGTTGGATGAAGGTTGGTATGGTAGGTGGTAGAATCAGTCAACATCAACTGTTTAAATATTACTGTCTTGGCACTGAGGCCCACTGTGGCTTCAAATTCTCAGGGGATCCTAACTGGGGCCATAGCTGTGATCTTATGAGCATCTCTTGAAACAATCTGAATTTAAGCACTGTGGCTAAAATTTAAAAGGAAACAAATGTAAACACAATCTTTCAAATACCTACAACCAACGTTCCTTTTCACAAACATATGTGAAGCCACAGTTAAAGCAGTCCTCCACCTAAAACAGCAAAGAAAAGCTCAAAGAAAAGGGGATTATTGGAAGCTGGACTATAATTTGTCTATTTTGCACTGAATACATAGCTGAGGATGAGACACTGTACTGTAAGGAATAGAAATGAAAATTACAGTCAAAAAGATCTTTCGCATAATTCCATCCTACTGTATTTTAGAACAAAATATCAATTAAAGAATAGGGCCATCTTAGAATTTCAAGGAACTCTTATGTTGTGTTTTTTACATTCATAATAGAAAGGCAAAATGTCCCTTTTGCTTTGTTGTAACTATTCTAGAAAAATAAAGGCTCTGCCACAGGCATCACTTCTCTGCTATCCTATAATTTTATGCTTTCCAGTTCTAATTTTTCCTCATTTGGCATTCTGGCATGTCAAATTCTTATTTTGTACTTGTTTTGACCCCAAATAAATGATGAAGGACTAGGAACCAAAAGGAGAGATTTGGAAACTCCATCATGTCATGCATGAACCATTGGCAATAGGTCAATGCTTCCTCATGGCACCATTTTATTTCTTGCCATAGTGGCCTCCATCTCAGTAAATGGTACCATCATCCACTTAGTTGCTCAGAATAAAAACCTGAGAGTCATTGTTGACTGCTCTCTTTCTCTCACGCCCCTCATCGAAATCATTAGCAAATCCAACAACTCATCGTCTCTAGGGCTACTGCCAAAAACCAAGCCATTATGACCATTTGTCTATACTACTGCAATAGCCTCCTCAATATTCCTCATATTAATTGCTTCTACTGTTGCTCCCTACAGTTTCACGTCCACACATTTGTCAGTGATCCTTTTAAAAGATAAATCACATTATATAATATCCCTGCCCTCAGTCTTCCAGTGCTTTCCCATTATACTTAGAATAAAATTCAAAGTCCCTTCCATGGCTTGTAAGCCCACACAAGATCCAACCTCTGGCAAACACTCTGACTTAAATTTCCTACGTACTTCAGATTACTCATTGCACTCCAAGAGCACTTTCCTTGATTTATTTTATACCCCAAAGCCCTTCCCGCCTCAGGGCTTTTACACTTTGCTTGGAATACTTGTGTACCAGAGTGCATTACCCACTCTCTTACTTCGTTCAGCTCTCTGTTCCAAATTAACTTCCCACAGTCTAACCTTTACAATCCTACCTAGAGCAGCCAATCATGTTACTATCCTCTCACCCTTCTTCATCTTTATTCCTACAACTTACTTGACATTATAACATGCAGCCATGCATCAGTTAATGACGGGAATACATTCTGAGAAATGTGTTAGGCAATTTTATCATTGTGCAAACATCATAGAGTGTACCTACACAAACCTAAATGGTATAACCTACTATACACTTAGGCTATGTGGTGCTAATCTAATAGGACCATCAGCGTATATGTAGTCTGTCATTGACTGAAACATCGTTTATGCAGTACATGACTGTATACTTATGGATTGTATTTATTTATTTACTTACTTAATTGCTTTCTAAATTACTATCTCCTCCACCAGAAATATAAGCTCCATGAGGTTAGAGACTTTGCATGTTTGTTTACCACTATATCCCCGGCACCTAAAATATTGCCTAATACATAGCAAATACTAAATAAATACTCATGATCTAAATGAGTATTTTTTAGTCAGTTTGAAGGTTTGAAATATACGCAAACAAGATAAGTGGCAGGATACGTCACATAGTTGCATTACCATTTTACACTTTATTGGAAATAAATGTGTATTAATAACTGATTAGCAAAAACTAGCTAATTAGCATGAAGATGGTTACACCTTAATTATCCACATCTTTCATGGTTCATACTCACCCCCAATACCATGCAATGCATTGACTGTCTTTGGTTTTATCTAATTGTGGCCCACTCAACGCATATTGCCCACTTTTCATGTTTAATTCCAAGATTATAGTTTCAAATTCTACCGATGTACCAATTGAAAAGTGTGAACCACGTAATCATCAAGATCCCCTCCAGTTACATAATTCTACTGAAAATATAAGAGATATAACAGAAATCTTTTAGAAAAAAATGGAAACAATGGTGATTCTCAATTATTTAATATTCTCATATGTTTTAGCTCATTAGCTGCCCTGTACATAGTTTTAATACACAACTAAAGTTATTGACAGCCTAGAATTTCACTTACCAATGGAACTACAACTTCCAAAGTTTGGCATTCTTATTGAATGTCCCTGGTGAGTCTTACAATCAGAAAAATGAGAGGCTAATCAGGAGATTTAAAAACCGCAGCCCTAATATCTAATATGTAATTCACTATTCATCCCAAGCAAGTTCTCTTCATTTGTACTTTAATTGCTTAATCTATAAAATAAGGTTGATGCAGAGAACACTTATTAGACATTCTCTTAATATGGTCTTATTTCACAGGTTGTTTTCTCTGGAAGCAGGAACTGAGAGTGAATTTGGGTGAGTAGAATATGTCAAGAGAGGAGGTAAGTTTGGGCAGAGGGAGAAGTTGAATATCCATAGAAGCCCGATAAACCTTTGGTCAAAAGCTCAGGAAAGCTCTGGAGCATAGACAAGCCCTTCAGAGTTGTCCTGTCCTGCCAGAAATGACTGGATATTTATACCTGTCCCCGTCAGTCATTGAACGGGGATGGGTTGTGGGGCAGGAAGAGCATCTCTTGGAGGAAGCAGTCCACAGGAACTTTGGCAAACCCTGAAGGAACTGACAGATGGAGACTGTCTGCTGGCAGGTGGGGCAATAAGTCCATTCTTGTAGGGTGGTCTGGGTGAGAAATTTCCATTCTTTCCAGTCATAGAACCATTTAGCAAATCCTCTATTACCTTTTGTATTAACACCAAAGAATACGATATGTTCTATATGGATACTTTCCCAAAGACCCTTAACATAGTACTGTATATGTATTGCCATACAACCTGTAAAGGGCAATGATATTTATGATCTCGACTGAAGTATACATGTACCGCAAGTGCCTATAGGCTTGTGGGGCTAAGAAAGAGAGCTTGAAGTATGCTGAAGGTCATCTAGAGGCTAATATCCACAGCAGAGAAGAGCAATTATCAAATTCATAAATTTGTCTCCTTCTTAGACCTATCAAGAACATTGGCTTTAGCTATGGGTCCACTTAATTGGCTGATGAATTTTACAAACCTCACATCTCACACCACTGCAAAGGGTTCATCAACACATTCATAATGTAGCTATAAAAAAGTAGAGGTTTGCTTAAATATAATATAATTCTTGAATTTTCTAAATGTTCTTTACTGTCAATATCATTTGTCCTGGAACTGTTAATCATAGACAATTTTGTGATTTTTCCTCCCCCTCTTCCCTCCCCACTTAAATATTTTTAAAACCATGCTGGCTGTTTTTTTCTTGTTTTTTGAAATGCTCAACCAATTGGCTCAGCCTCTTTTTTTTCTGCTGTGTCACCTTTTAATACAGGTTTTCATCACCTCTGCGAAAGGGATTTTTTTTCTCCCCAGTGAAAAAGATGGATTGGTAAGAGGTCCCACAGCCTATAAACCGTTTCCTTTTAATTCGGGCCCTAGCAGTTTGGCCTGGCTCACGTTCAGATAGTGCTACAACTTGTCTCAACCCCTTGTAACGGGCCTCCTGCTTGTGTATTTATGCCTGAGCACTCGGGTGAGCCATGAAATAGCTTCTCTAAAGAGCGATGGGATCTTGTTCGCTCACCTCCAGTCCACATTGTAATGAAGCATGCCCCTTGCTTTTAAACTCCTGAGGTTCTGACCTCACCAGGTGAGTCTTTCCCTGGAAATGGCCCCCTGAGGCTATTCTCAACTGCACAGTTTATGTGTAGGAACCAATAACCTGTGTTCAGTCTTAAGGGTTTCTTTTTCTTAATATTGTCAGCTGCTTTCATGTTCCACCTTAAAGTTCCACATAGGAAGTATTAGGAGGAGATTTCTAAAACTCCTAACACTAAACCTGCTAAAGCTATCCTTTCACATTCAAAATAGTCAGTCTTTGGGTAAATTACAAATTTTGCAATAGTGTGTTCGCTTTACGTGGGGTGGTATAATATGCAAAAGAACAAAGAAATCTTTTCATCATTAATGTCATTGCCAAGAACAGGAACTGATGTTACTTGAGGTTTGATCTTTGTTTTATTCCCCTCCCCCCACTGCTTAATTCAATTACGTATCTCTCGTTTACATAAGACAAGTACCACACCTCCTCTACTCCTCCTTAATTACAGACTATTCAGGGAGCCTGATGTCCAAGACTGAGCCAGTGTATTTTGGCATTGTTTTATTCTAACCTCCACCAGGTACTGCATGCTCCAGACAATTTTCTTTTTAAGGCCCCCAAATATCAGACTACAAAGATAATAGCTCATTCAGTAATCAGCAGATTATGAAGTGATTGAAACATAAATGAAAATTAATAGATAGATTGAGACAAGAGGCTACTTGGATTCCTTTAATGAGATGATACAGCAACTTACGTCTAACTTAGCTGTCGGCTACTCCCTCTCACCCAATTGACTATGCAATGGCAAATTTTATGAAAACATATCAAACTTTATTTATATTGTAGGCCTTGTCCAATACAGTTTTTTAATAATTGTGGTCAAGGATTGAAGATTTAAAAAGAAAATTGAAACTTCTTTCATCTTTATACCTCACCTCTCTACCTAACACTTCTACTCATATTAATTATTATGCTCTTTAGGGAGGAAAAAATGTAGGGAGAGGTATGGATGGGTAATGTTAGAAAAGGAGATAACTGGCACAGCATGGTGTACTTTTAAGCATGTTTCTGTGCTCAGCCTATCTAGGAAGGAGCAAACTAAATCAGGAAGATTCCCGTCCTCTAAAAGCTTACCATCAGTGACCGGAAAAAGAAGGCATGAACAAATAAAAGAGCATTACGTCAGGACATGTATAAATAGTTAGATGTTAAAAAAAAAAAAAAAGACAGTTGTATGAAATATAGTGTTAAGAGGAAAAGGTATCTATGGAATTAATTGCGATCTCTCTTTTAAGATGTTGTGGAAAAAGGATTTTAATTGTGGTGATGAAGTGTGAGTTTAATGAACCAAAGCTCAGAAGTTCTGGACATGAAGTCTTGTCTGAGAGGAAGCCCAGAGAATGAGCTGGTCAAGATGCTTCTTCCTTCTAGCACAGTGTGCCAACTTCATATTACCATTGTCACTAGCAATACTTTGATTTTTCTTATGTTGGTTCAAAACATTTCCATAAATTGCAATTACTTCTCACAGTGTCGAATACATTTTCCTTGACAAAGGTGATTATTAGTTATTAAAGTCTAATCCCATAAGAAATTTGTGAATTGTTAAGCCTATTTCTTAACTAGTCAAGAGCAAATCCTTTCTTCTCATACTTTTTCATGCTAATGTTGCATGTTATCACCTGCATGACAGGAGAAAATTTTTCAGGCAAAGAAGTTCCCTCTAGAAAAGAACAAGGGCAGTTATCCCGTTCTAACTATATCATGATGGACTTTGATCTTTCCATCTTTCCAGTTCTCTTCAGGTAAAATTTTATTTTTAACAAGAAAAGTTGTCCATAAGTTCAATTGTATGGATGAAAATATTAGTGTAAAACCAAAAGGTATTTGAAGGAAAAAGTAATCAGATTACAAAAGGCCATTTATACAGAAAAAGTGCACTTTACAGTAAAGTTGCAAAAATGTCACAAATCTTTATATGGTAAACAAATAGCATTAAAAAACATTATGTAAAAAGTAAATAGAAACAGAACTTCTCAGAAGATTTTCGCACTGTTCTCTGTCTTTGATGCTTCTAATTGATCATGAAAAAATATAAACCATTTGATAAAAGTAATTAACATGACTGAATTAATAAACATATTTTAACTATAAGCACTATAAAGAATATAAAACATATAATATTTATGAAACATATAGAAAAAAGTAGTCTTCTACAGTTTTGCCAAATATTTCCATGTATTTTGCAGAGCTGAAATTATGCAGGGCATATTCTCTGACCACGATGTAATAATATAATAAATGATAATCAAAGGCTAAAGAAACAAACAAAACAAGCAAAAATTCTAATTGTGTAATTTACAGTAATTTTTCTAAATAACTTTGCACCAAAAAGAAATAAAAATTGACAGGTACAGATTATTTAGAAAATAGTGAAATTAATAATTTACACGTAAATCTTGTGAGATGCAGCCAAGGTGGTATCAAGAGACAAAATCACAGCCTTGAAATATTTTTGTAATTACGTAAAAAAAAAATGAAAATAAACCAAGCATTCAAGAAATTAGGAAAAGAAAATACACTTAAAGGAACTAGGGAAAAGATAATGAAGTTAAAAACAGAAATTAATTGGTGCCTGCCCACAGCATAGTGTTAGTTTCAGCTGCCTGGCGTACACAGGTTCAGATTCTGGGTGGACCTACATATAGCTCATCAAGACATGCTGTGGTGGCATCCCAAATACAAGATAGAAGAAGATTGGCACAGATATTAGCTCACGGCCAATCTTCCTCACCAAAGACAAAATTATATATATAAAATGCTAAGTTCAAATAATTAGGAAAAAACCCATAGAAAATGATTCTATTTCATAAGAAAACAAAACAGAAATTAATATATACAGTTTTTTTAAAAGATAGAAAGAAAGAAAACCCAAGTGTAAATAATACTTGTGTTTTCTTTTTACTTTTTTTTACTTTTACTTGAGTAAATAAATAACTCAAAGTGAACACCTACGAGTAGTGTGAATAAATTTTTATTTTACTCTACATATTTTGGGGATCCCTCTTAGATCTCCATTCATTATGTTAAAATTATAAAAATGTATTTAAAATTATTAAATAAGCAAACTGTCGATCAAACTAAGGATCTGCCATCTTTCACAGGGTAAAGCTCTTCACACTCTTTTCTAGAATTATGGGGTGGATTCCAGAAGACATGACAGTTAAACCAGCACAACCAGAATTGACAATTTATACCCTAAGGAGACATATCTGGCGCAAACTTCTTAAGCATATTTTCTAGATTTCAGTAATACCTATTGTACCTGAGGTGTCCACAGATGTGTGGTTAAAGAGAAAATTGTCTAGCTACATATCTTTTTACATGTATTTTTGCTTCCTCAAAACCTAAAGACAAAACCTTGCTCCTGGAGCCATCATTTAGCCAGGTGACATTACCTGCTAGACCTTGAACTTTGAACACATTATCACTCAACTGTGCACAACATAGAAATATCTTACTTCTGACAAACTATGTAGTGAGTCTTAATTTAATTAATGGTTCCTAATAAAACCCAGATATCTTGAATATAATTACCAGGACCTTTAAACATGGAAGAAAACAAACAAAAGAGAAAGCTTTCGAAGACATTACTCTCTTTTGGTTTTCTATTCTTGTTAATTCAGGTCCCACTTATACAGTAGGTAAGTTTGCAAGCTGCATTAATTATTTTAGGATGTTAGGTGACTTCAATTTTTTCCATTCCATTGTTTCCTGGAATCATGAAAGAGTTAAATCTCCCCCAAAATCACCATCTAAGAGCAACATCCACAGCAGGAGCATCTGCTCATTATTAGATTATGTGGGCACTAGTCGGGGCAGAACTCTCAGCAGACTAAGTAATAGCAGTGGAAGCATAGTTGTGGAAAAGCAACCCACAACTTGAACTGCCAGGACACAAAATTACCCTTTGGTCTTGGCACAGAGATTGCCTCCAGGTTTTTTTCTATGCTGCTCTTTTTACTTCAAACAGAAAACGTTCAAACTCACTAGTTTACGTTACTTTTAATCAAGGATCTGAAAATATAAAAAGATTAATTTTTAAACGTCTAGGTATTCTGTCCTCCTTCTAGTTTTCTCATATCCTACTTTCCCACCCAAAAAGGAAGAAGAAAGTACCTGGTATTTAACTGGGCCTGAAATCAGAAGAGCCTGAGTACCACAAGAAAGGCTGCCCTTTTGATATTTTTGGCGAACACCAGGGGTGGATGTTCTAGAAATCCAGCCAAATTTTCAACTCAGTTTTGTGGACTGACTTGTGAGGTTCTGAGAGTTTGGAAAGAAACAGATAAGCAACTCTGCACTAGATTTTATTAAAATAGAACCCAGACACTAAAGGTCTTCAGGTTCAAGAAAGGTAACATTTTTACAGCTCCCACAGTCTTATTGCCTGATTCCATTGGCTAGTCAGAGGTGAACTTGCCAGCAGCACTGAATCCTCACACTAGGGGCCAGACATAGCCAGAGGATTTCAAGGTAGCTTGATGGGTCTAGTAAATAATTCTCAGGTCACATCTAGACTCCACTCGAGATATCTGGCAATCCTCCTCTATACTTACTTTGTTTAGGAACACAACTGTGAATATGACAACTTCTAACTGGAACTTTTCTTTTTATTAAATAAAAGCTTATATATTCTTGTTAGTTTAACACTCTAAGAAACAAAATAAACAGGAAGTCTAGGAGTGTGTTTGGAAAACATTTTATTGGTCTTCTCAAAATAAAGTAGAAATTCATTGATTAAAATTAATTCCAAAACATTTTGCAAACTATGCATTTAGTTTGAACTGAGGAAATGAATGAGATAATCCTCTCCTATATAAAAAGAGAACCACCATGTCGGAAAGTGGGCAACTGTCCACTTTCGGTGAATTGAGGGTAACTTTTCAGAGCCCTACCCCAAACCCTTTTCCTATCAACTTTGTCCCCATACTTAACTTTTCACAGAGAAATTTTCAACAATGTTTTTCAGTAGCTACTATGTGCTGTGAAGACTTCCTTTTAAATGTAATATTTTGAAAGGGAGACAATTATGCTCTTAGTTGTTCAACACATCGATTTGGACTTGTTTTTCAGATTAGGTAGTAGAACACTGAGGGAGTGGACACAGAACAGATGAGGCCTTTATTTAAAGGAAATAAATGGCTTAGATGTTTTTCAAACCAAGGTAGATTATTAGCTATAATAAGGGGAGGCATAGTCAGGGAAGTCAAACTTTAGCCTGGCCCTGCATTCATACATTTCTTTAAGAATGTAAAAGTCTTTGTGGTGAGTGCAGAAAAAGCAAATAAAAGATAGGTAGATTTAAAATAGAGATTCAGATAAAGAGTGTAGATATTATCAGGAGACCTAGAGAGTCTAGAAGGATGTGAAAGTTAACTAAAGTTAAAACAAATGTAAGTATAATGAATTAAGAGCCAGGAATTGTCGAATATTGGCTCATACTTGTCTTCTTGTATTGCTGAACTGTTTACCAAAATCATTCCAATCTAGAGAGATGGAGCTAAAGGAATAAATAAGGAATTAGAAGCCCCCTAATAGATATGATGAGCTTCATCTTTTATTGTATTTTTTTCAATGAAACTGATATAATTAAAAGATCTTAGGGTTATTTGTTACTGTTATTATTCAAAATATCAACAGCTAATAACATCACTGATTATCTTTCTTCTTCACACAATATTTTTCCCTTGCTTCCTTTGACACTACTCTCCCTTGGTTTTCCTTTTGTGTCTCTAACTGCTCATTCTCAATTGTTTCTTTTATTTTCTATGCCTCTACCTGTGCTGCCAACAGGTCAATCCTTGGAGTCTCTCTAGGTGATTTTATCTACAGTCATGTAGAGTTTAACAACAGAGATACATTCTGAGAAATGCATCTTTAGGCAATTTTGTAGTTGTGCAAACCTCGTACAATGTACATATACAAATCTAGATGATTCTCACCTAGGCTATATGGTACTAATCTTATGGGACCAAAATCACATATGCTGTCTGTTGTTGATGGAAATGTCATTATGCGGCACAAGACTGTAGTCCTCTGACTTTATATAACATCTATATATTGACAACTCACAAACATGGCTGCATTCCTGATCTCTTGCCTAAACACCAGATGTACATGTACATTTAGTCGTCTCCACTAGAAAAACTAAGCCACTGAAAACCTAACTCCTTAAAAAACACACTGCAAACTGCCCTCTAAAGCCTGTACCTTCTGCATCTTTCTCAGTCCATGTCAACTCCATTCTTCCATTCTTCAAATTGCCAAGGCCAAAACCTCCCAATTATCCTTGCCTTCTCTCCCACAGATCTCACAATAGCCACTTTGTCAACAAATCCAATGGATCTACCTTCAAAATCGATTCGGAAAGTGTCCACTTCTCACTACCTCTACTGCTACCACACTCACACAAAACCACAGTTATTTCTTCTTTGGATTTTTGCAATTGACTCCTAACTGCTTTTTCTGTTTCCGTCATTCCTGTTAGTCCCCACTTAGCAGGCACATCCTTTTAAAATCCAAAGTAGATCATGGCATTTCCTGGCGTAAATTTTCCAGTGACTTCTCATACTGTTTGGAGTAAATGCCAAAGTTCTTATGCTATCCTATTAAAACCTCCAGAGTCTGGCTCCCCATGCAACTTCCTGAGCTCATCCCCTTGCAATCTGCAACCATCTCTCTTTCCACCATCTACACTGCGCCCCCCACCCCCCCAAGAATACATCTAGCCTCAGGGCCTTTTCACTCACACACTATTCTTTCCCACGGATACTATTCCTGCAAATATCTGAATGGGTCACTCCCTTACTTCCTTTAACTCTCTGATTTTTTTTTGTCATATCATCAGAAGCCTTCCTTGACTACCCAATATAAAAATAGAATCCCTCTCCCTCTTCTAGCTCAAACAGGTTTCCCAGATTTGGTGGGGGGACACCCAGTTATATTTGAATTTCAGATGAACAACAAATATTTCATTTTTTAGTATACGTATGCCCCAAATATTGCAGATAACACACTTATGCTACAAAATCCCAAATATCGCATGAGACACAATTTTACTAAAAAATTATTTGATGTTTATCTAAAACTCAAATTTAACTGTGTCCTGTATTTTATCTGGCAAGTCTAAACCCACTCTGATACTCCCTTTTCTCCTTCTAGTTGCATTTTCTCCACAACGTACATGGCCACCTGACTTATCACATATTTATTTGTTTCTTATCAGTCTCCTGAACTAGACCAAGGACAGGGAGGTTGTTTTGTTCGTTATTTTGTATTAGCACCAAGAACAATGCCCAGCATGCAAAGATTTGTTGCATGAATTGGATGGATGAATGAATGAATGAGTGCTGATACATCACTACGTAGAGCTTGGGATTGTGGTCGGCTTGCTCTAGGATCACCATCCATGGTCTTTCCTCTTTTTCCCTCCCACCACCCCCACTTGTTCCTAACCAGAAAAGGGCCAGGCTCTGACAGGCCTGGTTTGGCAGCTTCTAGGAAAATTCTTCTTAAGCCTCCTCATTGTGCAGGCTTCTTTATCAAGGTTCAGCCAGCCAGTTTTGGTTTCTCATGCTTGCCTGGTGCTTTACACAGGAACCAAAGAGGCGGAGTAGTTTGGGGATTCTTAGTGGGCTGTGTTTTCAGAAGGAAAAACCCTGTTGGATAGAGAATGTCATTCTGAATTCTTTAGATGTCAGGAAAAAGCTCACAGAAAGTCATTGTTTATGTCTGAAACAAATCTTTATTATGTGATTGAAAACGTTCTCAGTTACTCTAACTTACTTTTATTAAAAAGTTTAATATGTTTTTATTTCTTCCAAGCAGTAGATAAAAAGGTGTCATACAAATATTGATTTAAAATCCTAACAAGTTTGCCCTCTTTTCTAAATCTTATTTTGCTCTTTGAAGACAAATATACGCTTTCATAGACTTTCATGTGTGTGTTAAGATTATTTTATGTCAGGAAGTAAATCAGTATTCTTTTTATTTTGAGGAAGAAAATTATTATTTTGCAGATCTACATGAACAAATAAAATGCAGCAATGCAATGTATTATCTAATTTATTGAAATTAGTATTAATAACTGCATATCATATAAAGTGTACTTGAACTCAAGTATATCCCCTGAGAAAATCTGCCAAGCAGAAATAATAACACATGAAATTCTATAGCTTGAAAAATTAACTAAAAATAAGATTAAAATGAGAATATACTTGATTTAATAGTATCAAATACATATTACAAGTAGGAAAACATAACAGTTTATGGAATAAACATAAAAGTCTAGTAAAACTAAAAAAAAGTCATAATTTTTAAATTACAAATTCCAAGCTTCTCAAATCCCAAACAACAACTAGAGCTTTAAAGTTAATGGTTACAATTTACAGTTCTAACAATGACTTCTTGCAATAAATAATCCACTAACGATAATTTTCCAGATTGACCACTAAAGTAAAAACTCCACTACTTTTTTCATGGCTGTACAGAGAGCTTGCTTCCTTGCCATACGTATTTTCCATATAGCTCTATCATATCTCTATTCCCCAATATATTTTGTTTGGAAATTTCAAATGCAGTCCTTGCTCTGCAGCCTGTCTCGCTTTCATTCTTCACTGAGGGCTAGTCCCAAACTCACTGTCTCTTTGAGCCTCATAACTAACCTGATCCCCATCCCAACTCTGGCAGTCACATTTCACTTCTTAATTTATAGACAACAAAGAACCATCCCTCCACTTTTAGTTCTACTATTCATAGACATCCATAATCTCCAGGCACGCTTTTCTCTTTGAACTTACTACAGTATATTATACTTACAATAAAAAAATAATGAAAACTGACTAAATAACTATGGCCTGCCAAGTATTTGCTATGCAGTTTACAAATAGTAACTCATTTAATCCTAACATAACCCTCTGAGTAGTTCCTAGTATTATCTCTATTTCTCAGAAAAGAAGACTGAGGCCTGGAGGCAGTAACCTGGGGTCCAACCAGTGAGTATAGCTCACTGTTACCCGCCAGGGTGCCTTCCTTGGACATCAGTACATGCCTGTCTCCCCACCTGACTGTGAGATCCCTAAGTTCAGTGGCTTTGTATTAAAACCTTGTATTGGGGCCCGCCCCATGGCCGAGTGGTTAAGTTTGCACACTCTGCTTCGGTGGCCCAGGGTTTTGTCAGTTCAGATCCTGGACACAGACATGGCGCCGCTCATCAGACCATGCTGAGACAGCATCTCACATAGCACAACCAGAAGGACCTACAACTAGAATATACAACTATTCACTGGGGGGTTTTGGGAAACCGGAAAAAAAGAAAAAAAAAAGATTGGCAACAGATGTTAGCTCAGGTGCCAATGTTTAAAATAAATAAATAAATTTTAAAGACTTTGGCTCTCCAGTGCCAGGCATGGTTGCTGAATCACAGTAGGAATTACATAGTTGCCTGCTAAATTAAATGAAAGGAAGGAAAGAAGGACCTGGAAAGGAAGGAGGAAGAATTAGAGGCACACATGAGTTTTTTAAAGCGATTCACTTGGTATTTTAAACTTTCAGCATTTTCTGAGCCTTCACCCATTTATTCTACCAAAGACAAAGAAGTAAACGAACAACAAAACAAAATGAATTTCAGCCTCCCAAAGCAAACAAGCATATGAACTAAGACCTTATTTCAGCATTACTCATTTCTTCCAGGACACTGAACATAAGACGTCCTGGAGTTTAAAGCACTATTCATTCAGCAAATCATTCATGTAATAAATGTTTATTAAAAACCTATTGAGCTAGGCAATTCCCAGGAGGCTTGCCCTGTTCTCTGTTTGTGGAAGGAAAAATATTATCTTCTAAAGTATACAATTTACTTATTAATTATATTAATTGTTAATTACCTATCTCACCTTTCTGAAATGTAAGCTTCACAAAATACATCACTTCTTTGCTTTATTCACTGATGTATCCTGGGCACATACGATCAGGCCTGACACAGATCACACATTCAATAAATATTTATTAAATGAATGAATCAGTGTGACAAAGCATGAAAGCTGAACAAAGTATGGTGCACTTAGTAATGGAAAGGAATTAGCAGGATTGAGGTCAAATTGGAGACATATAGTGTAGGAAAATGTAGCGTCAAGAGTCATTGAGAATTATGAATAATATTGCCAACCACCAAATGGGAAATACAAGGAAAGAGAGTTTTGGGAAAAAATTGGGGGTTAAATTTTGGCTAGGTTTAATTTGAGTTGCGTGTAGAACATCCAGGTGAATTCCAGTAGGCAACCAAATACGCCTAGCTCCTTAAGAATAACCAGTATGCAAAAGCCATAAGGATCAAAGTATCAACACTGAATTATGAAAGTCAGTATTGGTGGCTGAGTTCACAGTTGATTCTTTGCTACTTAGCCTCTGTTGAAAAAATAAAAATAGTTGGAAGATATGACTGAAACCAAAGATAAAATATATTCGTTAGAACTCAGTTTGTGTGTGTGTGTTTCTGGCTAACAGTAAGATATTTGAAGTATGATTTGATGTGCCCCTCGTTTTACTGATAGGAAGATTGAAGAGAGCTGGCTGATGGTAATTGTCTTGTCCTATCCATTAGGATTATGTTCACTAATTGAGGAATGGAAAGACTGTTGTTGCAAGAGAGAAAAATGTGGAAAAACAGGTCTTATACTGAAGAGAATTATCAAATCAAAAGCACAAGTGAAAATTGAAATATTGACAAGGAAGAGGAACAGAAGAAAGAACTGAGAGAAAATGTATAGATATTCTTTAAGGAACAGAAAAATATTGATGGAACAAAATTGTATGATCTTAACATTCTAGGAAAAATATCAGGCAAGCGTATCAGTCAGTGTTCTCCAGAGAAACAGAACCAATAGGAAATTTATATATATATGATCTACATATCCTATCATACATCAAGAGATTTATTTTAAGGAATTGGCTCACATAGTTTGGAGATTGGTAAGTTTGAAAGTCATAAGGCAGGCCAGCAAGCTAAAAACTCAGGCAGGAATTGATGCTGAAGTCTTGAGGCAGAATTTCTCCTTCTTCAGGAAACCTCCATTTTTCTCTTAAGGCCTTCAACGTGTTGGATGAGGCCTATCCACATTATCAAGGGCAATATGCTTTACTTAAACTGAACTGGTTATAGATATTAACCATAATCTATCAATACCCTGATTTGAGTTTGATTAAATAAACTGAGTACTATAGCCTCACCAAGTAGACGCATAAAATTAACCGTCACAGGAATATTATATGCAAAGTTCAGGTTGAGTAAGAAGGCAAAGGATACAGCTGGTCCAAAGTAGCTGCCAGTATGTATCTTCCATTTGTTGCGAAAGGTAGAGGAAAGAATGTGAGAGTGGGAGACAGGGCAGGGCACCAGTCATGAAGACAATGGCTGGTGAGAGTATAAAGCAGGGTGCAGGCGTGTACCAGGAAGATCACTGGATCAGGAGGCACAACACCTGGTTTCCAATGTCTCCTTTATTAGTTCTTTTAATTTGGTCATATGTAATATTTCTTTGAGCCTAAATGGGAATACTTATACCTCTTTCACCTGCATCAAAAGACAATTTTTCAAGTCAAATGAGATGATTTTAAACTGTGAAAGATTTTAAAATACACAGATCTTTACATACAGACAGTTTTCGACTTATGATGGTTTGACTAATGATTTTTTGACTTTACAATGGTACAGAAAACAATATGCATTCAATAGAAACTGTACTTTGAATTTTGATCTTTTCCCAGGGTAGTGATATGCTATACAATACCCTCTCATGATACTGGGCAGCAGCGGCAGTGAAGCACTGCTCCCAGTCAGTCATGTGATCATGAGGGTAACTGAGTCATGTGCTTACAACCATTCTGTACCCAGGCAGTCATTCTGTTTTCACTTTCAGTACAGAATTCAATAAATTACATGAGATATTCAACACTTTATTATAAAATAAAGGCTTTGTGTGATGATTTTACTCAACTGTAGGCTAATGTCAGTGGTCTGAGCATGTGTAAGGTAGGCTAATCTATGATCTTCAAGTTAGGTATATTAAATGCATTTTTGACTTACGATATTTCCAATTTACAATAGGCTTATCTGAACGTAACACCTTTCATCAGGAAGATCTGTATACACATTTATTATTCCTATTATTACCACTGTAAAGACTTTACAAGGAGCCAGACCTGTGGCTGGGGAGTTAGGTTTGCACACTCTGCTTTGGTGGCCCAGGGTTCACTGGTTCGGATCCTGGGCATGGACCTAAACATAGCTCATTAAGCCATGCTGTGGCTGTGTCCCACATGGAAGAAACTAGAATAACTTACAACTAGGATATACAACTATGTATTGGGAGTCTGAGGAGAAAAAAAAAAGAGGAAGACGCAACAGATGTTAGCTCAGGATCAATCTTTCTCACCAAAACTTTAAAAAAAAAGAAAAACTTTACGAGCAGAAGTCTATGTTACTCTGATAGAGTTGGACTTGAGTGAACATATGAACTCAAGAGATGCATCAAATTCATCAATTCAAGGACAAGGATATTGTCCTTCAAAGGATATTGTCACCAAATGCCGCTGTCCATTTTATGCTGCCTACTTTGTTCCCTCAGTCTTGTCTATTGGGGCTGCACAATTAGAGACCACTACGGTTATAACAAAGCATCAATATCAAGCTTAAATTCAAATTATGGTCTGAGTGAATATGCATTTCTTTTACCAGATTATCGTGATCAATATGGAAGTAAAATCTACAAGTTCAAATGAGACTTAGAGTTATTCTCTGAAGATTTAGCAACAAAGACTGCCAAGTGTTTAATCAAAAGGTGATTCATAGTTTTAATCCTATGTTATTATTCCTTCTTCTAGCTTTAGGAATGTTTTAGTAATCAAAATGTCTACATGGAAGACAAACAATTTGAAAGTCTTGAGTTATTAGAGGTTCACAAATTATATAAGCAAACCACATTGAAGCATAATTAATAGCATATATTGTATTGTGATTAATGGGTTGAGGGAACAGTGGAAAAAAAATGCTTTCTTTTTTCCCAATAAAAAGAGAAACATCTTTGTGTATATATTCTTCACTTTAACATATTGTGGATCAGAAAAAAAGCATTATCATTGCTATGAAATTGGGAACAAATTTTCTGAGCCCAAGTGAAGGGCACCAACAATAAGGATTAAAATCTATACAAGTCTGACACAACAAAACGGTAGTCCAATGTAAAATTTATGAAAATACACATGCTAGCAAGTAAATAATTGTGCTTTGATCAGCAAAAAAAAAAAGTTTAGTAAATAGTTCTTTTAAATTACTACATTGCTAGTATATTTAACTATTTATTTGCAGATGATCATTTGTTTGGTATAAAAGCCGGAAGGTATCCTAGGTGAGAGACTAAAAGAGTTAGAAGTCTAAGCCAATTAAAGTTTCATAACAAAATGATACCGCATTTCTGAAATTGAAATGAGGGAAATATTGCATTAGAACAATTTGGATTACACTCAAAATTTCAGAAACGTCCTAACTGGGTAATGTGAACTCCGTGTACCTGTATTGATCCAATAGAAGCCTTTCTTAACTGGGGTTCTCCCAAAAAGCAGCTTCCTGAGAAGGGTTTGTGGTCAGGTACTTTATTTTGGGAAATTTTCCCAGTGAAAAACTGGGGGTGAGGGCTGGAGAAAGGAAAACAGGAGAGGAGGGGGGAAAGTACCACTGTGGAAATTGGGGCTTAGTGCTTTCAGGGACCCTGAGAGAAATCATGTAGAATTCACCACAGAATTGTAGAGCTGAGACCAGTGTAGAGAGGAGTGTTTCTTCACAGCTTCCACTCTGCATTGGTCAAAGGTCCCTTGAAGATGTGAATTCTATACCCTTCCAGATGTGTACATGGGCAGGCTTTTATTCTGCCACTGCAGAGAAGCCCAGGGAGAAAGCAAGAGAAACAGGGTGCAGCTGAGGCCAGACACTATCAAGCTCACTTGAGCTCAGTTGGATGCTGACAATGGCAAATAGATGTGGAGCTAGAGGATGCACGACGTCTGTAAGGTGTTTGCCTTCTTCAAATAGTGGCACAGCTTAAAGTCAACCTGGATGGGAATAGAAAAGGCCAATTTTTCTCAGAGAACTTTGCTTCATTTCCAGCA
The DNA here is from genome assembly GCF_037783145.1 of Equus przewalskii. Lineage (NCBI taxonomy): Eukaryota > Metazoa > Chordata > Mammalia > Perissodactyla > Equidae > Equus > Equus przewalskii. The sequence goes on along the minus strand of NC_091847.1, from coordinate 27,488,506 downwards.
GTGTCAGGTAAACAGATTCACTGACTTTAGATCAGAAGTCTCCTGGTCAAGGCATATGCTTCTTTATATTAGGAAAGAGAGACTCTTAATGTTTTAATACCATGCAAATCAGAGCAGGATGAGACCTAAATCTTTCCTTTCCTAATTCAGGGCTTGTTTTAATACATATTTGAGATTCATTTGTTTGTTCATCAGTAAAAATAGAATTCCTTCTGAATACTTGTAGGCACCATGCTGGATGCTGAGGACACAATGGTGAGAAATTAGACGTGGTCTCTGCAACGAAGGAAAGACAGAGAGATAGAGAAAGACAGAGAGAAGGAGAAAGAGAAGGAAGGAAGGAAGGCAAATTTATAATTACAAACCATGTTAAGTGCTCTGACGGAAATATCTAGGGTGCTAATTTGTGAACTAACTACATAGCAATGACTGAACAAGCCTCGCTCATTTGATTCCACACACTGCAGCCTGTTGGTGTTTATCTGTCTCAAGTTAGAATGGTGTCGTTAGGGTTTTTTTAGCATTTACTACTACTAATAGAGCCACAAAAGAAATGTCAAATCAGTTTTGCCTCAAGATACATAAGGAATTATTTCTTATGTTTATTTTCATTTTCCTCCATCTTGAAACATTCTCTTCCCTCAGCTTTCATAACATTACACTCTCTCCTTTTCCTCCCACCTTCCTGACCATTGGTTTCATTTTTTTTGGCTTTTAACTCTTCCTCCCAATTTCAGTGTTGCAGTTTCCTGAGCAGGTTGTGTCCCTCTCTCCTTCTCCTCTATCCCCTCCTTAGGCATCCTTATCCATTCTCCACGGCTTTAAACACCAACCGTACACAAAAGCTGTACAGTTGTGTATCTTTGATCTAGATCTCTCTCTGAGCTCTGGGCATTGTATCGGATATTTTCACTTGGATATTTCAAAGGAAATAGAACAAAACCAAATGTATGGTTTTCCATCAGTGCGGGTCCTCCTCCTTAGCACCTCTCTCTTTCTCCGTTGATGAGCATCACAGAACACCAACTGTGCAATAATCACCATTTTACAAAACATCATTTTGTAAAATACCCTCTCTCAAACTCCTCCCTATCCATGCTGTAACAAATAAATATCTATTAACTCCTTTCTGTTCTCTTTTTTGCCCTCACCATCATCCCAGTCCAAACTCCCAACCCCTCTTTCTTGGATTACTACAGCAACTTCCTACCAAAGATGCCCATTTACAGTCAATGTGGTTTTCCATACCACAGCCAGAATGTTCTTTCTAAAATGCAAATTCTGGTTGTATTTACCACTTGTGCCCTTTTCCCTTCTCTTGATTAAAATGTCAGTGGCTTCCCATTGCATTTCGTGTGAAGGCTAAAATACACAGTCTGTCCACCGCTTGCTTTTCACATCTCGTCTTTCCTCATTCCCACCACTGGGTCTTTGCTCAGTGGAATGTTCTTCCGTTTTTCTCCTCCCCTCCCCATCCCCCTTCGTGCACGAACACCTACTGCTCGTGTCGGTCTCAGTTCAGTCCTCACTTCCTCTGCAGTGTAATTCCTGACCTCCCTAATTCAGCAGTACACTCCTAACGCCTTCTTCTCCTTTAAAGCACTGAGATTCTTGTCATTTCATGTTTTCATGAAACTACTTTTCATGAAAAGAATTCTGTAATACTTTGAATAATGCTGTCTCCCCTCTAGAATGTAGGCTCCTAGGCGAGGGCATTCTCCCTGTCTCACTGTCATGCACCACGTGCACACACGCACACACATACACACACACACACACAAACACTCCACAGTCACTTTTCTCATCTTTAGGTCTTCAGATCCCAGAACAATATTAGATGCAGAATAGGCTCTTAAATACTTAGGTGAATTGATGAATGGTATCCAAACTGAGTGCAAATATAAACTTGATATCAGTTTGTTCTCCTTGAGATTGTATGAACCTAAGTGAACTAGATTTTGTTCAAAGTATAAGTAGGTAGTGCATATGAGTATAGGATGGTGATATGTGCATTCAGCCAAAAAAAATGAATGAATATTTCCTGACGTAAATCAAAAGTCAATTTTTCTAATCCCAGTCTTAATCAATACATTAAAGTTATATTAAAATAATTTCATTATAAATGCGGACATTTCTAGTACCATATACTGAGGCTAAGACTATACTCAACTTTGTTTAATGGGATTTGGTTACATTCCAGCCAAAACAAATGTTATCTGCTTTCACCACATAGAAGATATAAGGAATGGATCTTAGAAATCCTGTCACAATTATCAATATGAATACCTGAATTTTGTATCTTTAGGAAAAGGTCAAATCTCTCTAACAGCTTGTGGTTCCAATCTCTCCCTTCTCGCCTAATAACAAGAAAAGTAGCCACCTATTCAGAAGGTTTAGTGATGTTATTTAAATTCTATTAAAGGTACAGGAGAATGATCATTAGATTCCTGGAGCCATGATTACTGAAGGCTGAAGTTCTGGTTTTGGACACTTGTAGATCAGGAGAAGGAAGCATGAGCAGAGAAAGATAAAGAGGAAAGAAGGAGGGGAAATTTTAAAAAGAAAAAAGGAAGGTAACGAACAACCAGGTGGAGATTTTAATCCATTAGCGGCATCTTGGTGATAACATTTGACAAGGCTCCATTCCGAAGATTAGGGCCTATCTCCTGAGGAAGAGAAAGAATATGAGCACATCCACTTAGCTGAGAATCTTTTTATTTTTCACAGGGCCAGCCCACAAAGGGACATTGACTTTCAGTTCATGATAAGGGTTGCAGTTGTGCTCGTGAAATGAAAATACTATAAGAGTCATCAAATCAAAGAAAGAAATACAGAAAGGAAGTAAATATGCCTTATTTTTTAAAAAAATACATACACCTAAATACATATACCACGTACACCTAAAATATATGCCTCCAAACACATAACTTTCTTCCTAGCTTTTCTATTTCAAATTTCAAAGGCAGGACAAATGCCCATACAATAGGGAACAATTAGAAACTACAATATAAATATGTATTTTGTGGTCTTTGCTAAAACCTGCGTTTTGAGTTTTACTTCATGGTGACTGCTTTAGAAATGTCAGTGCTGCAACAGAGTCAAACTTTTCATAATTTGATCTATGGCCAAGACTGGTGTGGCGTTCATAGAACTGTTTTCATTTCTTTTAATAAACAATCGCTGATTGCTCCTACAATTTAAAGAATTCCAAATATGAATAAATATTTAATACACTTTTCCCTTTTGACTGATCAATGCAAGAAAGATATGCAGGAATTTAAAACAAACAAAACAGTCTTTTCCCGACACTGAGAAGAGGCCTCTGGAATTATCCTTAACGTATAAACATCAATGGAAACATTTGGAAAGGAACTTTTCTTTATCCACTTAAACTGAAGTGAAGACATTAGGTAATTATTTTAGAAATACCAAATCATGTTGATTGACTTTCTCTACCAATTAAATTTACTAGCTGACTGCTAACTATTCCACCTGATTTTTTTCCCTAGGATATGAGTTTTCAACTAAGTAAAGGAACTATGAAAAACTAAAGCAAAGATAAGACTGAGTACTTACTACTTGATACATGTTGACTAGCTATAGTTTGGTCTAACATGTGCTCAATAAGTATTTAATATTCTTTCAAAGTTGCATTTTACACTATTTAATGAAGCTATGCCTGGATGACTAAACTGACGTTTTCCTTGAAATGAATGTCCCAATCAGTTCCACAGGAAAGGAGCGTATATGTCATTGATGCCAGGTGATCTACGAGAAATATACTTCTCCTCTTTTCCAGCTCTCTATGTCATTTTGATTCTAATTATAGATTTTCCACAAATTGGCAGTCACACACACATACACAAAATCTTTATGAAGCTTACAGTCTATCTCTGCGGACTAGAATGGAAATCTTTTCCTCTGTTAATCTATATAATCTATACAGTTGGAAGTAGATACTAATTCCAGTTTTCAGTTCCCAAAATTGAATTACTTTGCTTGCAGGGGTAAAAATATGTGGTTTATTGACTTCTGTGCATACACACACACACACACACTCTTCTGTCACATACAAAAGAGATACTCTCTGGAGCCTCAAATACTCCCTTCAGCAATACACATTTAACCTCCATTTAGGTCAATGAGAACTACAGACAGGTACAAGGGCCTGGGGAGTAGGAATTTTTAGCAGGCAGTTGTTATTAGAACAGAGAGTTTAGAGAGCACCTCACAGAAGAACCAAAGGTGACTTCACCTTAAATCTTCGCTTTGAGCCGAGAATGAAGTAAAGACCTTAAAACATTCTTTTTAAAAAACCTATTTTATATATCTAATACTCAGAATTAAAACCAAAATAAGTTTCCACGAGACTTTTCTCATTTCAACCTTGTGTGCCCGGTGCTGTTATACTCAAAAAACGAAAATTTTAACTACTCTAGGTCAGTCAGTTTGCCAGAAATTCCCCATTAATTTAAATGACTACTTTCTTACATTAGATATGTTCAAATCTCACTCAGATCAAGTGGTTAGAAAAAAAGCCTACATTTCTGGGATCTCACCTAATTTTGCATTACAAACATATTCAGTCTGCAAAACCAGAGAGGAAGGAAAAGTCTTACTAAACATTGGGTTGCAACCAGTAGTTTCCAGAGTTAGTAATGGATAAAATAAATCATGTAAGGTCTCTTTCTGAGGAAATGGTGGGGCATGCCACAAAAGAGTAACAAGAATTGCCTTAGGCATTCTATTTATGATTTTATTTATTCGTTTATTCAATAATATTTATTGAGTACTTATTATGTTTCAGGCAATGTACAAGGGGCCAGGGATACAGTGATGAGCAAAAAGATTTCTGTGCCTTCATTGACCCTATATTTTAGCAAGAGAGACAGGTATTAAATAAACACTGCACAAATAGTTGTGGTGGGATGATATTTTGAAATGTTAATTCATGTATTTTCTATATATTTTCTTGGGGTCCATAGACTTTTCTTATTTAATCAATTAATACCTTCTATGATTTTACCTCTGAGAAGGGATGCTGTGACTTAAAGAATAAAATAATTAAAGCAAACAAGTCTGTTCTTAGCTTGGTCCTCAGTAGGAAACAGGAAAATAAACCTCAGATAATAGAAAATGTATTAATTAATGAGGTAGGTAGGACTAAGATATCAAACTTTAAGATGAAAGGTAAAATTTCCTAGAGGATCATAGAGTGGAATTTGAAAGCTAAGATAGATTTCCAGCCCTCTGCTTCCTCCTCCACCTGGTCAGCCTCCAAACAAGGAAAGAACAGAAATATTAGACTCAGTTGGAAATCCAGTGTAAGGAGATCAGTGCGTCCTCCAGGTGGAGTCCAAGATGTTGGTAGACTGCAGGCTGCAAAGTGAGTTGAAGCAGGTGGATCCGAGTCAGCTCAGAGAGTGTTTTGCATCTTATGACAGTAGATTAATTCCCATGTGCTTAAGCATGGTCAAAAATAAGGGGAAAGGCCTCTCAGACATTGCTGTGACCACACTGGGCCATAAGACTAGGAGGATTTTGCTCAAGGATCCTAGAGGAGGCTGAGAAAGAAGGAAGAAGAGAAAACCACTAGTCCTGAACAAGTTCAGCAGGCAGGACTCAAGCAACCTGTGTGAACTGGAGAGTGGAGTCCAGGACACCAGATAACTCAGTGGTTCTCCTCCTGGCCATGACCCTGATCTTCAGGGCCCTTGTCCCAAAGTCTTGGCTCTGTGTAAGCCCCTTGGTACTTAGATTCAATCCAGCTTTGGGTTATTGTTACCCCACATTCCCTCCACTTACACATCCTTCTCCCCACCTACCTAAAGTCGGACAAAGAGACTGGACACCAGCCTTTTTCTTTTCTCAGCGACCCACACATTCTAAGTTGTCAATGTTTATTTTCCAACTTTTTCACGTCCCCAGCCTGAGAAAGTTTTATCTAATGGGCAAAAGGAAAGCTTGACTCTTTACTTATTAGGTAGTTTTCCAAATATTTTGCCGATACCCTGAGTTCTTTCTGCTTCCCCCAAGGAGTAGGCTTTCGAAACTCAAAAATTAAGGCATTACTCATTTTTATTTTGCATTTTAATATGCTTTCTTGTCCCTGACTTCTCTGTAAAGGGCCACGGGACACAAAGAAAAGGGAAAGTATCAGTTAATACTTCAAAACTTTAACCTATCACATAATTACTTATGTACAGTATAATAAGCCATGAATAAAATTACAGAATCCACAGAAAGTATAATAGGGTGAAGCAAGCTCAGTATTAGAGAATTACAAGGAAAGAAAGAATAAACAATAAAAGAAAGAAAATAGAGAAGAGAGCGTGAATCTGTGTTCAAGCCTGTATGTGGAAGAGGTCTTTCTTCAAAGCTTACGTAGTGTCTTAGTCACAGGGTATAGGAGAAGAGATGGTATAAACAGAGTCAATAACGTTTCCCTCATTTTCATTTTACCTAGTTCACTAGTTAAGGTAGCAACAGAAACAGAATACTCAACAAGGAAACACCAGAGAGCCCCATTAATTGTCCCCTGATAAACATAACTCAGTGGAAATTTGTGTGAATAGATGACATTTTAAAAGGCAAAATCTTGACTATTCTTAGCTGACAAATTCCTTGGAAGCTTCTTAAAGGAATAAGCTGGCAATGCTCTCACATTTCAACTTTAAAATGAAAGGAATCTCTGAACTTTCCTTCTTTAGCAACGAAGTCCTTTAACCCCTTCACTCCCTCCCATAAAGAAAAAGAAACCACACAAATAGTCTAGGTTAAGATCCTGAGTATATATATGCCCCTCTTTGCCCAGAGCCAGGTATAACTTGGAATCTGGATTCACCCTCCGTATATGATTTGCCAAGTTTAATACTTTTATTTTCCTCTTTATTTTAGATTGCATTTTCTCACGATAAAAATGGATAGTTGTGGCTTGGAAAATGGGAAACTGGACCAACTATGAACTAGAGCAAAGTTGAAGACAACTCTAAATGTTTCGAGAGTATTTTTGGTAATTCCCTGAGCTTTCCTGACAATTGGTCCTTCTACCCTCACTGCATCCTGTGGGATAATGTTACATACCCGAAGTCCGGGAGGCAGCACGGTGCAACTTCAGGGGTAGTAGCAGTTTTCCTTTTTTGTTTTTTTTCAATTAAACGGTTTTTCCGAGAAAACCTAATTATTTAATAGTGTTGTAGCTCTGAAGTTGTGAGTTGATTCGAGATATTTGGAGTTCTGGTTCTGTGAGGCTTAGCTACATGTGGCTATTGGATGACATATCCGCTCCCCTGCCATGTAAGATGAAAACACGTTGGAATATAACTATTGGTTGGCTTTGTGGTGTTGGGTGAGTGTGCCAGTCTGAGGTTAGAGAAGAGATGGGATCCCAAGCCCTGGGCTTTGTATTATATAGTATTGTATTTTGATGTTGTACTTAAGGGTCAATTACTGTTTCCATTATAAACCTTGTTTTTCAAGGGTTTATAACTCACCAATTTTCATTTTGGTATGCAAGCTGCATGAATATACAGGTTTTAAAAATAGCTTAAATTGGGCAGTGCCATTTTTAGACAGAAAGCAGTAAAATGCACTTTTCATTGGTTTCAGTTTGTTTTGGAAGTTTCCAATCTAAAAGTTTATTCTATCTTAAAATGCAAAAATGCATGTTTTTTCATGCCTTTTCATAACTGATTTGCATAGGGGAGGTGGTTAAAGGGAGCCAAGGGAGATAGCAATGAAACTTCAAGAGGAAAACAAATAAAATAGCTCTTTGCTTGTGAAGATATATGGGTAAATGACATTTTAGTCAATGTTCTTCAAAACCAGCAAACTAACCAATCAATATCCCCTGAGCACGGGAACTATTTCATGCCCCATGCTGTGTCTGATACTGTGAGGAATATAAGAGCTCCGTGCTCCCCATGTACTTGAAATCCTAGTTAGAGAAAAATGCAAAGACAGCAATATTAAGCATAACAGCAACATACCTTGAAGCATTAAAGTGACAAATCATATGGCCAAGACTTTAAGAGGCAAAGGCAAAGCCTTACAGAGTTGTGTGACTTACTGGTGTCCTGAAAAAAGAAAGAAAGATTCCAATGTATGGGTAATTGCCCAGACATGGACATTTTCCTCTCTAGGGTCATGCAAGTTTTAGAACACTTTCCAGGACCATCAGGATTAGAAAATCCCTCATTAAGGGCGAAATTGTTTTCCCTGCCATCGTGAGTGTTTCCAAATTATATAAGCAAATTTTCTCTTGTATTATTATGAGCTAAACTTCTTAAAATGGTCGTCTACACAAGCTATTTTCATGTCACCCAACTCTCACTCAATCTATTTCAGTCTGGTTTCCATCACCACCACACTGTTCATACTGCTCTTGCCAAAGTTACTGATGACTTCCTTGTTGCTGCTGCCAGTAGAGAAGACTTTGCTTTTCTCTTTTCTCTTGATTTATTTCTATTTAGAAGATTGCCCTAGTTTTCCAGCTTTTGCCTCGTAACGATCTTTGGCATTTTTTTGTTCTACCCAGCATCTACTCCCTTCTCCTTCCTAGTGTCATCTCTATTTCCCTTTTGGAGAATGCTCCATTGGTGCAGAGTTTTGGTAAGAGGTAGTGGTTGCTTCCCATTATGGAAGCTGAAGGGACAGAAGCTTATAGTTGATGCTATCCAGTTCTCCAGAGCCCATTTTGTTCATGAGCATTTTCCAAATCTGGTTCTCCATGTTCTCTTCATTTCTGTTATCTCCAAATGTTCTTCAAAAAATTTAAATTTTGCTGAAGAATGATAGTCAGCTTCAGTTGATTGTAAAAAGAAAGTTGATTGATATAATTCATAACTCTCTGGGCCTTCTTTTTTAGAGCTTTTGTAGATTCATTTTCCTCTGTCTATTCTTTATAAGTTGCAATTCTTCCGGATACTTTATAATGTCCCTTCTCATTTCACCCTACATTATTTACCTGGGTTATTTCAACCACTCCTTTGACTTCAACTCTCACCCATGTGCTAATGACTTCTAAATCTATCTAGTCATTCCAAATCTCTCCTTTGATCTTCTTATTTCTTTCTTCATACCATTTGCTCTTTCATTTATTCTACAAATATTTAGTGAATTCCTAACATGCAACAGATATAAAACAGGCAATGGAGTAACAATAAGAAACAAAGTAATAAGGTTTTCCATTTAATGGTAGTTAGTCTAGTGGGTTCCATAATCTAGTGAACTCCACAATTCCATAAAACTATAATGTAATGGATGTCATAGTCTAGTGGATTTCATAGATGCCATTTAATATTCAGCATCTTCACTTGGAGATCTCAAAAATAGTGAATTCATCATCTTTCCTTGATGTCTGCACTTGTGTATCCCTCCTACTGGACTCCCTGTTTCAATGAAAGTATTCGATTGGTAATTCTAGGAACCTTAGCATCACACTAACTTTTCCTCTTCGCATCATCCCTATCTCTGCATCAACCATTAAAGCCTGTTCATTCAACTTTCTCAATACGTCTGGAATTTGTCCACTATTTATCATCACTTCTGCTGCTGCCTGTTTAGGTCTCCATTCCTTTTCTTTAGGATCTACACAACGGTCTCCTCACTAGTCTTGGCTTTTGTGTACAAATTGCAGCCAGAGTGAACTTGATAAAATTGAAGCTTATTTGTGTTATCTTTTAGGTAAAACCCTCCAAAGACTCCATAATAATCTCAAAATTAAATGCAAACTTTTTATGAATCCTTCCCTTCTCCTTGCTACATTTCTAATCTCTCACTCATTTCCCCACATAGTTCTCAGTCTACCTAGCTGAAATTCTCTCACATCAGCAAATGAGTTGTGCTCTCTCTTAACTCTCCTTCTACTTAGTGTGTCTTCCCAGTTCCACATGAATTCCAACCAGGCCAGCTCGACTCATTCTTTAGATAACTTCACTTTTCCTAGGAAGACCCATTCTTCCTACAAGATTGGGTTATGTCCCCTTTTATGAGTTCTTAAAGCATCTTTTTTTTTCCCACATCCTAACATTCACCACTCTGTATCGTTAATTGCCATGTTTTACGGGTAGATTTCACTAGACCGCAAAACTTTTGAAGGCAGAAATCATATCTCCTTCTACATTGCTTTATCCATGGCACACAGCAGGAGATCAGTAAGCATTAGCTAAACAAATGAATCTTAACACTTGCATTATCAAAAGCCCAATATCAAACAGGGAAAATAGTTTTGTTGCCTTTTCGAGGCTTTAAATACTTTGAATCAATTGATTTGACTATCGACAGTTTTATCGATCTGAGTATTATGGCTCTTAATGTTTATGCTGTACTCTATTGCATCATTATCAGGTGATGAAACAGCAACCTGCTCTAGATGTGTCCTTTCGTCATACCTCAGCCACAGCACCTAACATACTATCAATACTCTATTTGCTTTGAAACTAGTATGTTTCTGAAAATATTTTGGAACCCACTAGGATTGGCTGCTTAAGGATTACAGAAATCCAGAGTCCCAGTTATGTAATTCTCTTGCTCATACGGATCCCAAGGACCTATTTTTTTCCTCCATTCCCATTTTCTTCTCCTTTTCATCCTTAATATTCTTCAAAGGTGAAGAAAAGTGGTCCTGAGAAGAGATCCAGAGTGAGAGAATGCTCCCCCGGTCACTCAGTATATAGAAAAGATCATTAAGACATGAAGCTATTTGAGCTCTAAGGCATAAATCCGAAAGATTTACCTTGAGCTGGAGAAAAATAATTGGAAGAGAAATTGTATTGAGTACCCAGTATGTGCCAGGTGTTCCACCGAACTCATCATACTTGGGAGTGTAGATAGACATATGGCTCCTACACATTATAGACCAACATTGTGATACATGAGGATGCTTGATGGTTTCTGAGACCCTTTCAGGGATTCTGCAGAATCAAAAGTATTTTCACAACAATATTTTTTGCCTTTGTTACTCTCGCTCTCTCATTAGTATACGTGGAGTTTTCAAAAGGCTACATAATATTCAATATGACAACTAATTGAATGAAGAAGTAGATATAAGAACCCAGACGTTAAAGAGATTTGCTAAAATATAAGATGGTGCCACCTTCTCACTAAATACTTTTTGTTTGGGAAAATACAGTTATTTTTCATGAAAAATATATTTATGTTAATATAATAGATTTATCTTTTTTAAAGAAAATTAATAGTTTTAAATGTCAGTTGAAATTTCTATTAAGGTAAATACTGATAGATACAACATTCAGTTATTGAATGTCCTCAGTAATTTTCGAGTGTAACAGGGTTCTGAGACCAAAAAGTTTGAGAACAGCTGACATAGACAATGAAATAATCATAAGAGAAGACATCTAGACATCAATGATGTTGCACTGAATATCACTGGAGCTGAAAAAAGTCCAGGTATGGGTGATGCCCAGTTTGGATGTAGTGCTCCATCCTGCCATCTGTCAGTCAGTCTTTCAGGACTGGAGTGTTAGATACAGAGAATCATTATGGTACATCCATGTAAATGTGAGCAGTCAGCTTTCAGTGAGTGCTTGAAGACAGTCCTTACAGGACAGTCATTTCCCCTTTTCTCAGATCATCAATTCAAAGAACATTGTTTTTTGATTCTTATGGAAGTCCACTTTATTGGACATATCTCTATAGTGGATTAAATTTTTATTGAAGTATTCATAAATTAACGAGAATTTTCTGAGCACTTATCTTTCTCCATTCTGTTCCTAGGCATCCTGTTTCAGCTAACTCTAAACATTTGTTTGGGTGTCATGTCCAGGGGCTGTGCAATCAAAGTTTGTAAAGTGACTGGTTGATCAATTGTTGCCTAAAGTCCAGCAGAAAGCATTACTTCATTCTTGGTGGATTAGCCTGTTAACCATGTAGCAAATTACTTGAATAGAAATATTCAACTACTCTCTTATTCAATGTAACTGCCTCATATTCTGAAAGAGTGAATACAAGGTCAGTGTAAGTGTCCTCAGTGCCTTGGGAGAGGGTTTTAGAGTTTCTCTCTTTAATAGACTTTTGCTAAGAGTAACAAAGGCACCATAAAAAGAACAGTTAACGAAACTTGTTTTCTTCATTACCAAACTTAATATAAATACTTCAACGTGAATGTTCTTGGTTTTTCTTTTTTTAATTATTCATGAAGTCTATCTTTGCTGGAGTTGGGGAGTGGTGATATACAAGAATAATCTCAGAAATGATTGCATTAGGAAAGAGGTAATATAATAATTTTTTTAATCCTAACTAATGTAAGGAACAATTCATGATCCCCAAAAGATACAATACAATAAAATTAAGAATGCAGGTTAATTCTTCATTTGACCTACATTAAATAATTACCACATAGAGGTAAAATCATACATAATTTCATGGTCTCCAGAAAGCTTCAGCTTAAGCAAATGAGATCTTAGATTTTACATTCTGACACCCCTTACTTTTCTTTTTCCCTCAGGTACAAACTCACATTAGGACGTCTCTCCTGTGCAATTAGCAAGGTAGCGGCCTTACCTAGTTGGCATTGCCCCTTTTCATTTTGGGGTCTGCGAGCATTTGCCACTTACACTCAGATCATGCTTTTGTGAGAGGCCACAGAGAGACTGTCTTTAAAGCTATCAAAGCATTCCTCATTATCCTTTATGGGCAGTACAGAAAACATCTCGACTATTAGACATTTAACTGGAGTGCAGTAGAATGGGTTTGCTGGCCCCCTCCAGTTCCTGGGGTAAAAGCTCTGTTCATAATCAGTTTCTGGTTTTTTAAATGACCCTCAAGAGGTTCCTTCCGGTCCACTTCAGTTCCCTTTTTAGTGTCCCATTGATTTTCCAGACTTTAGGAACGTGTCCTTAACCGCCTGCTTTTCCATTGGCTCTCCCCACTGAATGCTCAAGGAACACTTTGTTACTTCATATGCTGAGACAGGAATATCTTGAGAACTAACACACCATTTATAACAGTACAGTTTACAATAGCATTTCCTGCAGAAAGAAGGTGGGTCTCTCAGAAAGGAAAGGATGATTTCTGCACCCCATTTACTTTCAAAACTACAAGCAACACCCTTGTTTCTTGTCAATAAAAAGGAAGAGAGAATGGAGTAGCAATCACAATACATAAATGATATTATTTGTCCCCCGAGTGCATACCAAATAGTAATTCACTCGCAAAGCTTGCATAAATTATGAATGGCAGGAAGGCTCCGGGGGAACTTCGGTACAGACCCACTCCCCACTGCTGTTATGTGAACATTTTAAAGTCAGAGAAGCAACACCAACTATGTGATGAGATTGCAAAGTTATATAATTTACTTTTGATTTCTCTCCTGCTCTAAATCTCATGTTAAATAACATAGGGATGCTATGGAAGCTGTGAATCTGAAAGTACAATACTGATTAAAGTTTAATGTCAAATAAGCTAATCAATATAAAATCTGAAAAACCTCATGGGACTGGCGGGATTTTCAAAAAGATGTCTCCTTGACCCCGCTCACCCCCAAAATAAAAGCAAAGCCAAAAAAACAACAGAAATTCCTGGGTCCTAAACTATACACGGAAGTGGAAGACAGAAATATAAGCTTGTAGAAAACTTGGGCATTTATGTAGCATTTGGTAATGTAATGGCATGCACTAAAGGACTCTGCTTTGACCTGAAACTCAGGGGCAAAGCCATTATTGTTTCTGTTGCTGAGAAAAAGAGTATTCATGTTGTAATATAACATGTCGTTATATTGTCCAGTTCTTTTTTAGATTCTGTAATAAAAAATTGTAGTCATTTTCCAAAGAAAAGTCATAGAATGATCAGATCATAAGCTCTATAAATAAAAATATGCCAGAGACCTTCACTCTTGTCTCAGAGTACAGTGTTCGTGTGTCCTATTTTCTTATTTTTTCCTCCAGCATTTTCCTTGAGGTTCTTTTGAACAAAATAATCAGCAAGAATTGGGAGGTTAAAGGGGGAAAGAAATCTTTTCCTCCCGCAGAAAAAAATAATTGTATAGAAGAGTTTCTTACACACATGCTCACATACACATACACACACACAGTCACCACACACCCCAAAAGGCGATAGTTGAGTTGAAACAGAATCATTATCAGGAAGTGTGTGTTCAGAGAAAGGAGAGAAAATATAAGGGCAAAGACTCATCTGAATGATCCTAGTTAAGGGCCTTACCAAGGAGACAGCTTAAGTTAGCTTTGAAAACTGGTGAGTCGTCCTGCTTGGCTAAGTTTGAATTGAATCTTCCCAAAGTAACATTTCACAAATAGGGATACCCTTCCATTTCACACTGCTCTTTCTCAAAATAGCAACACCATTTAGCAATATTTCATATCAAGACAATTACATTGTAGAATTATTGTAGTCTTAGTGCTTCATTAAAATTAAAAAAAAAAGTTAAATCCCTGTTTTGTTGAACACAAGAAATGAATAGTAAATATTGATTTAGAATGAATGCAAACATTTCCCTAGGAGTGGATAATTACTGCCTTTCTATGCAAAACACTTATATTTGAAGAAGCACTTCACTTCCTTTGCCATGCGGTATACATTCTTTAGTACATTTTAAATTATACGTTGTCCTGGACAGTGTCTGCTCTATAATTTCTTGTGTCTCTACACCAGAGTCAGTATGTAATTTTAAACTACAAAGTTTCTGCCAACTAGGAGAACAGGCTTAACTCTTTCTCTTTGCTGGGTTCACAAATTCCTACACAAGGAGATCTGGAAAGCAATAGGACTGATGATCTCAGACCTGGAGCTGTTTGGTCTCTTTTTTTTAGGCTAAGAGAAACAGCAGTAGTAACTGGCTGCAGATTTATAAAGCAGAGACGAAATGGAATATAAAATTCATGTACCTAAGTCAGTTTACAGCCCATCTAAAAGACATGAATGAAATAATTAACATCAGCAATTTTTAATGAATCACGAGTGGTTTGAATACTTGTTACGGAAAGGTCTGGTTAAATACGAGCTCACTGTACTTTAGAAGGTACCTTTTGTCAAAACTTTTGTTTACTCTAGTTTTATCCCTCTGCCAAGTTATTTGCATCATGGCACTATTTAAATTATGTAAAGGAATACATTTTAACCATTTCAATATTACCTCTCTAGGTGGTGATTTAATTCAGAAGTTGCTGTTAGAATATTTTTAGTTGGGTTCCTAAATATAGAAATATTAAATAACGCAAAGTTATAAAAGATCATGCATATCATGACATTCACCACTTTTACCTATAAAATTGTCCATCACTAAAGTAATAAAAATACTTGCAAAAGAACCTCATATTAGAAAGGTTAAAGTAGCCACCATTCTATTCTCTGTTTCTATGAAACGGACTTTTTTTCCTACACATATTTCACATATAAGTGATACGAGACAGTATTTGTGGTTCTCTATCTGACTTGTTTCACTCAGCATAATGCTTTCAGAATGGTGGTTGCCAGGGACCTGGGGGAGGGGAACATGAGGAGTTATAAGTCAAAGGGTACAAACTTTCAGTTATAAGAATAAATTCTGAGAATCTAATATATAGCAATGGTGGCTATAGTTAATAATATGGTACTGTAGACTCAAAAGTTGCTGAGAGTAGATCATCTGGGTTCTCACTACCCACAAGAAAAAAATAGTTAACTATGTGAGGCAATGGATGTGTTAATTATCTTGATCTTGGTAATCATTCTACAATGTATATATCAAATCATCATATGGTACACTTAAAATATGCACAATTGTATTTGTCACTTTTTCCTCAACAAAGTTGGAAAAATAAATAAGTAAATAAATAAATATACTTTTACAAAAAGAGAGATTAACGTATATGAAGAAATAAAAGCAAATAAACGCTAAATTTGGTGTGTAGATACTTCAAAGGAGATAAGCGAGATGACACCCAGGGATTATGTGTCTGGATGCAGCAGTATCTCTCGCTTCCACAGAATCCTCACATTCATATCTTATGGGATTTAGTCTCAGTTGTTCTCTCTGGTTTCAAACTGTGTGTAACCTTCTACCTCTTGGATATATTAAAGTTTGCAATATAGGAAAGACAAACTCAAGGAGGAACAATAAAAGTGCAGTGATTATACCCACTACAAATGTACTTGAAGAAGATAGATCAAAGTTTTACCCTCTTGCATGTTACGTGGTATCTTGTGGCATCCTCTGTGCTCTCTTATGTTTATACTCTCTCCCATTATTGGCTTATTTTAGACCAACTTGCCTGGTCACGAGAACTGCCTGGGGAGTTCATTAAAAAAAACAATTCTCAAGACCTTATTGCAGAGACTCTGACCCGATGAGTCTGGAACGGAGCCCAGAAAGCTATTTTTTTAATGCTCCAGATAATTCTTATGGTTAAGGTTGGTTCTAGACTTTCATGTAACCCATCCTCTAAATTCGATTTAGTCTCTAATCGGTGTAAGCAGTATTCTGACGAGTCGTCCTTCACGGGGAAAGGGTGAAGTCTAGTCTCCAGCCTGCTCAGTGAGAAATCTCCTCCCTAAATGTTTCAGCATAAAAGGAAAGCACGACCAGGATTGACTTTAAATCATGCCAAAGTAAAACTAATTAATACCAGACCTGTTTCCTGATGAAGGTTTCGATAGAGGTGTGTTTTAAGGAACAGGAAAATATGAGTTACTCAAGTGCAGATTGAAAAGGAAGTGGACGGAATAAATGGACCCAGAACTGAGAGGGCTGGATGCAGAGAAAGCAGATAAATCGCTTTGTTATAAATGAGAGACTAAGCTCTGCTTCTTGAAAATATACTAAATCCAATAGTTGTCTGAGAAATAGACTTAATCTGCAAAAGACTATGGATTTTGCTGATGTTAATTTAAAAAATGTAAATGACAACTAATACTTCAGCAGAAATTATGAACAGACATAGCTCTGGTGAATTTACTAGCACACAGAAAAGCTTTTAAATGCCAGATTCAATCATCACCATGTGAATCAAATCTAACTTTGTGTCTCTGCAAGAGGTATCAAGAGACGTTTTAGAAGAAAATGTAGTAGATATCCTAGATGATGTCAATCCTAACGTAAATGGCAGTAATGAACGTCAAAGGTATTTATGACCACAAATAACCAAATTTTAAAAATCATAAAGATAACAAATAGGTATGTTAATGTGTTTGATTTTGTCCATTATGTCCCTCCACATTTCCAACCACACTAACCAGTGGATTTGTAGGCATTTTTGCCTGCTTTAGTGTATTCATTGGCAGCGTAGGCAGCAGGGGAGGTGTGGGCAACACACCAAGACTCTTGATGAAAGAAGAAACTCCCAGAACAGGATCTAAAATCCAGCCCTTGACTTCACACATTCACTGGCTTTAGGAACTATCTTATTTTATCTAATCTAAGCCACTATTGATTGTAACACACGTCCCAATTTCAGAAATGTTAAAAGATGAAAAAGATGTACATCTTAGAATCAACAATATGTGAAATTCTTAAAGTAAAAACAAACAGAGAGGCAGCCTCCTGAGGTTTTAAAGGTGCTTATCAAAGGAACTTGAAGACTAGAGAATAAAGATCTGGGAATGGTCAACCCCCAAGTCAGTCCCCAAGGCAATGACACCAAGTGAGGGCGATATGAGCTGCTAACTTCACTTTGTCACAGTAGCAGAACTTTTGCCCTCTCAAATGAGGCTATAACAGACAATGGACAAGGGGCATCTCTCAGAGTGCAGATCTCAGAGCAGCCAGATTAGGGGACCATGGAACCCTCTCCACCACTAGAAGGAAGAGATCCTGCTACCCTAGTCCAACAGACTGTAGTCTATGCCAACAACTCTTGACTACTACAGGTGATTTCCCCTTCTCTTTTCTAAATGGTAGTGTTAATGAATTTATTCTCCTTTTCCTCCTCCACTGTCTGTGGAGGGGGTAATTGAAAATAGCATTTAGCATTTGGTGAGTGGGCCATGAAATTGCCAAATCTGTGTCAGATTCAAAGCAAATACACGTCTTTCAAAGATCCTGAACTTGGATCTGGCATGCAGTAAAAGAGTGAGATTTGAGTTTGCATCTCTTTTGGAAGGGGTGAATGTGTTTATAGTATACAAGAAGGTTGCGTTATTTTAGGTAAGGACACTACAAAATTGTTCATATATAAAGAAGAACACATGTAGAGGGAAATGGGCCAGAAGTGGTAACTTATGAGTATACATCCATTACAGATGTTTGAGGAAAAATCTAGCCTTCGCTATGGGAATTGTTTCTGTGCCACAACATTTTGATATGTACCTTCTCAGATTGCTAGTTGTAAGATCACCTATGATTGAGGGCATATTATTTGCCATCAGCTGGAGACAGCTTGCCTGAAATTAATCTATGACAGAGAAAAGAAAATTCTAGACAGGGAAGAGAGAGAGTAAAAACTGTGTGTGTGTGCATGTGTTTATGAAAGAGGGGAAGAGGAGAGGGCAGGAGAGAAAAGGAAAAAAGAAGAGCTGATAGTCCAGAATTCCTAGAAACAAGAAATTATACCAGAAAGTTTGACTTAGCTTTCTGTCACTGTCAATTGAAAGAGATCTCATTAACACAGAATGAATTGTCTTTGATTCAAAATTCACAATAGCTTTGCAAAGGTGGGGTCAAATAAGAAAACTCTTATTGACTTACTGTCATTAAATCAGTGAGAGTGGAAAGAGAAAGAAGATTTCGTTATCTTACTTCCAAAGAGAAACTGAATCTAAATTTACCACAATATACAGCCAGGAAATATCCTGCTAATGTGATTGATACCAAATAGCCGTAATAGCTAACACTGATTGAATTCTTATGATGTGCCAATCATTATACATCATTAATGATATATTTATATTAACTCCTTTCAGCCCTTCAACAACCAAAGGAAGTAGTTAGTTTTACTTATTCCATTGTACAGATAAGAAGACTGAGGCTTAGAAAAGATAAAAAATTTGCTCAGGTCACACAGTCAGCTAGGCTTGGAACCCAGGCTCTTTGCCCTTACTCATCCATTCCCTTAACCACTGTGCTCAAGTTGGGACAAGTATAGCACTTCCCAAATGCCAATGGAATTCTCGTATTTATCTTTATCTCCTGTCCAAGTCCAGAATGAGAGAAAAAAGTGTTTTCTGTCTGCCAACAATACCACTAACATTGCTACATTGACATTATTCAGCACATTGCTTTCACTTAGTAAGCATGGTGAGAACTCTCTGCCTAAACATTAGAGACAGTTTTCCAGCTAGCACAAATCCAACGAGAAACAGAGCAAAACATTCAAAAGTAGTAATAGAGGTGATATTTGTTATTATTAATTCCACTTCAAGATTTATTTCAAGACCTGACTGACAGTATTTCAGTTTTTGACACTAGAACAGAATCTAATTGGCCTGGCCATTACTCAGCATTGATGCTCAAACTTACCCCATTTCAGTCCTTGTGGTGAGACACCATTTCAGAAAGCTGAGTGTTCAAAGGAATGTTACTTCTGCAAACAGCATTCTTAATGTCAAAGGATAAAGCCCCACAGTTGTGGGGAAAGTTGTGTATCTACCAGGAAAATATTCATCAGCCTACCCAGTTGGTCATTCACTTTCCCTTTGGCTATTTGGACATATTTTAATGTGTATTGAAATACCCGCGAGTTCTCCAGTCTTCATTATAAAGCTTGAGAAAAAATGTCCAGCGCAAGTTATTTTCAGGTATACAATTAGAACCTCCTTTTAACTCCTTTGCCTCAAGATTTACATAACTGTGAGGGCAAAGAGATCAAACGATAAAAAGTACAAGATACTGCAGATTAGAAATGAAAAGTAAACCAGTCGCATGCCAGTTTCTTGCTGCAAGTTCCAGCCGAGACCAAAATCAACGTGACTGAGAGAAGACGTAGTGTGGAGAGAAAATCTCCCAGGATAATCAAGGGATATATTTCCAAGTCTATTTCCCCCTACAGCACTGTTTTGTTTTCTCACATCAATGAGCTAGAATAAAATGTGGATCCCATGATCAAGCTGGCAGAAGTCATGCTCCCTACCTGGATGCTCGCAAATTGTAAATCACAACTTTACAAGGATTTAACTTTTCCCTTTCCAAAATAATCAAATGTTGTGGTGAGGGGGCCACTAATCATGACAAAAAATATACTGCAAATTCTTTCTTTTGGTGCCAAGTCCAATAAGTTCTCTGAGTGAAATTAAATGCGCGATCTTATTCCAAACCACAGCTTCCCTTGGGGATGGGCAAATCTCAAGTGGGGGCTGAAAGGCCAGTTGTATCAAAGCCCAGGGTTACACCCATTTTTTCAAGTTGTTTTTTTTTTCCTTTTTTAACTACTGCCTGCAGTATAAACGGCTCAGGCCCCTCTGCTTTCCAGCCTTTACAGTCAAATCAGCGCTTCATACTTTCCACTTTCTGCCTCTAAAAAGTGGGCCAGTCCCTGACTTCTCTTAGTTTCTCACAGTTTTTGTTTATTTTAAGAGATTCTCTGCTGAACTCCAGGGAAGGGATAAAAAAAAAAAGGAGAGAGAGAGAAATCTGTTATGTTGTAAGCAATTACTGGCTCCATTTCTTAGATCTGCAATATCACAGGAATTAGAGATGGAAAAGACCCATTAGGTCATCCTGTCCACCCTGTGCCAGCACAGCACTATTCCCTACTGTAGATTATCTCTTCTGAGAGTTTTTAATATGTTTAAAGGGTGGCCAATGATAACATAGTTTCGTTTTATTTCTTTTGCTGCTTTGTTCTGTCCAATCTGCAACATACCATTTCTAAGGATGGCTCTAGGGTGACTTCTCAAAGGCCATTTTGACTGCTCATGAAGAATTAAAACAACATTTGTGCTATCCAACAGCTATGTTCCAAAAGCTCAACATGGAAGCATCTATAAAAAAGCAAGTTTTAAAGAGCCAGCATTTCATCCCAGGGATGGAAATGTCACATATAAAACTATTTTACATAGACATGTTCTATATATCGAGTACATATACCACAAACACTGTGTGAGTGTGCATATATGTTCACACAAAGTGCATACAAATACTCATCATTACCCCAGAGCCTTTCTGTTTCCTAAAAGTTGTGCCAAATGATGCATAATTCACAAAAATGTGATCCAAAATATTTAAGGTTATGTTTCTCACAATTTTCTTCTTATCTCTCTTAAGTCATACATTTTAAATGTCAACTTGCATAAAGAAATGTTTAATTTCAAGGATACTCCTCCATTGGAAAACTCTTTAACAATTCTTTAAGTAGTTTTGTTTTTTCCTCGTTATTCTTATCCTAAGATAATGGAGTATTTTGCTTTACCTATTACAAGCCAAGCCTAGGTATCCCTATCTATTAGACAACCAGTCTCATCCCTCCAGAAAAAAATGAACAATGTGAGAGAAACCTAGAAAGAAGAATGAACACACTGTATATTCTTGAACGGCTATCGTCTTAATCCATTGTCCTTGGAAGCTAACTGAAGGAGATCAAATCAGTACTACTATTTGAAAGCACACCATCTTATGCTGGGATCATAATTAACACTGATAATATGTGTTTTTTTTCTTATGTCATATTATAAGTTCTATAGTATTTTCTATGTATAATGCAGGGTATATTTTCATTTTTAATATATTTAAGAAGGTGGCCCATCTTTGATATGTGTAGTAGAGAAAAATAATTTCTCACTGTTCGACTAGAAGGCAGGATAGTTTAGTAATTAAGAGTCTGGAGTATGGAGTTTTGTGATTTGGGGCACTACTAGTTACCTTGTTTGTGAATTTGGTCAAATTATTCATCATATAGCATCAGATATAAGATGTCATGGGTTCTAATACAGTGAGGATTATTTTACATACTATTAAGAACATAAAAGCAATGCTAATTAAATTATGAGATGATGCTTGCTTAGCACTTAGAATTTTTTAAGACAGTAGCATTATATGCAACTGCAGAATATTGATGCTGTTTCATTTCTTTAAGAGCGTTCCACCATTATCTCTAAACTTTTTTCCAAATCACTTGAAACTATTCTACAAGTTTTGATTTTATGTTTCTTGATCTGATTACAAAGAGTCAACAGCAAGTCTTGAGACATCAATTAAGAAAACATTTAAAAGAAAATCACATTTAACATGTGTAGTTCCAACAATCCACATATTACTCAATTGAAATAAAGCAATATAATTATCTACGACCAACACGTTCATAAATAAACAATGACACCTATGCTATTACTGGATTATAAATCACCATCAATTATAAGACACATTCTGACATTAGAGATGTATATGTAAAAGAAAAAAAAATTAAAAATAAAAAGCAGGCCCTCAACCTACTGAGGTTTCCTATCCTGTCCTTGGAAGCCCCTGTCATAAGTAAGGCAATCCATATATTTTTAGTGAATTATGGGCAGAAAAGAGTTGGGTGATTTTTGGAATCGTGCAGACAAATCTTTCAAATCCAGGGTTTGGTACTAACCAGTTGGGTGGCCTCAGGCAAATTTAATCTCCCTGGCCTCAATGTGTAAAATGATTTTATGGTACAATTTATTTAAGTGTGAGATTTAAATGAGATAAAGTATATAAGGGACAATCCATGACACTTGATACATAGTAGGCACTAACTACATTTTAGATCTTTCCCTTAATGTGCCAAGGATCAGTGGAGGTCATTTTTAACAACTGTGATTATTTTAAAGAGGAAGACAGAGCAGCAAGTGAAGTGATACAAACAATAAAATAAAAGGAGTAAAGATTAAAGATAAAACTAATAAATTTTACAAAAGTCTTTATTAAAAGGCAAAGTTCTGTTTATAAAATTAGTGTTCAATGGTTTACGTACACTTTGCAGGGAAAAAACCCTAATTTACCCCCAAAACAAATGTATATGATAGAGGGGTTCAGTTTACTCTATGTAACACGAGGAGTAGAATTAAATTGGAGAACTTTAGAGGAAGAAAATCTGGGTTCCAAAACTCATCAGCTTCTTCCCTGTCCTTCCTGAGGAAGCCTTTGAGCTTGTTCTGCCCTTGACGAGGGCCTTGCTCGTGGCTGGTTCCCGGGAATCCTCCCTCCCTCCAAAGAGGTTCCTCCCTGACCTCTGTGGCTAATGGGGGTCCCTCATTAAGCCTTCTACAGAACTCTGCTTATTTACCTCATAGCTCTAATAAAAATCAATTATTATGTTGTTCATCTATTTGTTTAGCTGGCAATTTAAAGAGCATCATGGAATTAGTGTTGAGTATGGGCTCTAAAACCATAACGCCTGGCTTAAAGCCCTGTTCTGCCACTTATTAGCTGCTTCTCTTTGGCAAGTTACTTGCCCCCTCTTTCTTAGCTGTAAACATGGAAAATAACAGTTTCCACTTCACGGGCTTGTTGTGAGGAGTAAATGAGTTAATATGCGTAAAACTCCTGGTAACTAACATTTACTGTGCTCCCAATAAACATTAGATGCTGTTGTTTCAGTATTATCTTCCTTTGTGTTCCAAAGTCTAGCTTAATGCCTGGCACATGATTGGCACTAAACAATGGAATACTACTCAGCCATAGAAAAAGACAAAATTGTGCCATTTCTGACAACATGGATGGACCTTGAGGATACTATGCTAAGTGAAATGTCAGACAGAGAAAGACAATTACCGCATGATTTCACTCATATGTGAAAGATAAACAAACAAAACAAACACAAAGATAAGGAGAATAGATTGGTGGTTACCAGAGGGAAAGGGGATATGAGGAAGGTAAAAGGGGTAAGGGGGCTTTAGACTTTTGGTGGTAAACAAGACACAGTCTATACAGAAGCTGAAATATAATGATGTACACCTGAAATTTACACAATGTTATAAACCAATGTGACCTCAATAAAATAATTTTTTAAAATGTGTATTAGTTAGGGGCTGGCCCCGTGGCCGAGTGGTTAAAGTTTGCGCGCTCCGCTGCAGGCGGCCCAGTGTTTCGTTGGTTTGAATCCTGGGCGCGGACATGGCACTGCTCATCAGACCACGCTGAGGCAGCGTCCCACATGCCACAACTAGAAGAACCCACAACGAAGAATACACAACTATGTACCGGGGGGCTTTGGGGAGAAAAAGGAAAAAATAAAATCTTAAAAAAAAAAAAAATGTGTATTAGTTAACTAGTTAACTAGGGAAAAAATAAATGTGTATTAAAGAAACAAAAGAAAGATTGTTCCAACAGTGGGAGACATTGCTTTGTGGGGTCATAAGCCCCTATCAGTCAACAGGATTACTGAAATAACTCTTAAAAAAAGGTTTTAGAAGTCATTCTATAATTGTATGTGGGATGTTACTGGTTAATCACTAAGGTCTCTTCCAACTGGAAGATTCTGATATTGATCTAAGATAGTGCTCTCACCACCTTCCCTCTTTGCGTCCTGGTTTCCTCCAAGATAAAGGTTTTTGACTAAAGAATCTCTATGGTTCTCACGTTCTGTGATTCTATCTGTGAACCGGTTGAATTTGTTATTGTATTTTTCCTTCAAAAATTCCCATAGCAGAAGAGTTTTTCATTTGGCAACCCAGGTAACTTGGTTCCAACAGCACCTGGGACAGAGTTATTCTACCCCAGGGGCAGGGAGCCCTGACAACTAGTGTCTGCGCTCTAGTCACTGCCACTTGGTGACAGGA
Source organism: Equus przewalskii (assembly GCF_037783145.1). Classification (NCBI taxonomy): domain Eukaryota; kingdom Metazoa; phylum Chordata; class Mammalia; order Perissodactyla; family Equidae; genus Equus; species Equus przewalskii. The sequence continues at coordinate 27,463,879 of NC_091847.1, read as the reverse complement.
ACACAAACAGTCTCTTTCTCATGCCTCCTCTTTCCATACTATAGTCTCCTTTGCTTCTCACGTTCCACAGCAATACAGCCTCGCCTTATGTAGCTCAAAGCAGAGGAATTCCACCCCTGCAGCACGGCACTATTTCCTACTAATAGAACCAGGAAACCACTATTAGATCATGCAAGCCACACCCCTTCCAGAGCAGGAACATCCTCTCCAACTGACATTTCAGCTCCTCTTCTGGCTTCAAAATGTGGCCGCGCTTCAGTGGTTCCTGTATATGGTTTGAATAACAGTTTATAAGCATTCTGGGATCCTTTGAAAATAAAGCTTCCATACAAAGTTATATTGCTGTTTTGTTTGTTATTAAGTGGGGCTTTTTGTTTGTTTTGGTTAATCTTCCCGGGAATAGTCACAAGATTTCTCAAAGAAGAAATTGTACCAGCAAGCCTTCGATGTGATTTTTACCAAACCTGAAAGTCAGCCATTCAGAACCTGGGTGATTAATGCCCTGATTGCCCCACTGTAAATGTGCAATAGAAAAATTAGTTTTGTAAACAATTAAGATATTATTTGAAGTATTATGTGTTAATTACTGCTAATATATTTGCTCACATTTTTCTCAAGTATATATTTTTGTCAATGTAAATTCTGTTTATTTTTAATTGCATAACAATGCTTTATTGCCTTTGGATATGAAGGCTTATAACTGTTAATTTGCTAAACGTTCAACATTTTCAAAGTCTGTTTGCTTGTTTCATTGTGCTGAACATACAAATCCAACTTAACATTACTCCAGGTGACAAGAAAGCCAGCTGATTAACACAAATGTCAAACCTCACTGGGGAGTCAACCCAAATCCTTGGCTACCATCCAGCTACTCCTCTGGCTCAAGGAGAATTTCATTATTTCTTTGTTAGGACAAGAAGATGAGGGTGGGAAACAAAATCCTAGATGACGCGGTAAGTAGCACTTCCCATGCTACTTATGGCTTTCTTCTCTCAAAGAGCTTAAGGCAAGTAGCCTAGGAGAATAATTCTTTTTACCACACAAACAAACAAAATTAGCAATATTGTACCCATTTTACAGAGATGAAAGCTTGACTTCAGAGAAACAGGACCACTGATCATTGTTACCCATATGATGAAAGAGTGAAGGATGCGCCAAAGTCCGTCTCTGAAGTCCTAACCCAAAATTGGATCCAAAAGACCATGTTTCCTTAATGAATCATCTGTAAAAAGAACTACAGGGGACTTCACAAAACATAAAGTGCTATTAAAAGGTAGGAGACTAATAAAGTTCTGAACTGGGATTGTTTGTTTTCTCCGTCTGAAACTATATCAAAAGGAAGAATTATTTCAAGAAGTGGTGCTAAATAATATATTCTTAAGAAAGTGCAATTATTTTAAATAATATAGTAGGTTAGATATTTATCAGTGAATTTTCATAAACTAAGGATAATTTTCTGATTTTACAAAGGCTGCTATTCACATTGGAAAGATCTGGATAACTGCTGTCTACTCTGACACATGGCTAATAATGCAAAGAAGCCCTATTGTGACCCATAGTTGGGAACGAACTTCAGCTTCCAAAACTTTCCAATGAAACTGAGCCCAGAGAGACATAGAGACAGATATACACTACTTAGAAATTTCTAATTTCAAGTTTTTAGCAAAACTAGAACATGTCCTCAAAATAAACAAAAAAAGGGGCTTAAGGGATAAATAGCTATTGAAGAGAACACTGAGAACACAACTTTTGGATCCGTTTAGAACATAGACTGGGTATAAACGAGCAGGAAGTATTTTAAGGTTATAATGAATAAGGGGCCAAATGAACAACGAAAAGAAAACAATAAGTTCACCAGTTTTAAAGCCGTAACGGTAAATAAATGAAACAGTGTGGAAGAATGTCAAAATTTCCCTAAAAGGAAGCAATCCTCACAGGAATGCAGTCATTGAACGCAGTATAAAAACACCAGGATTTATGCTATACTTACCAAAATATGAACTCTTCATCTATTTCTCCATTTAACATATCTGTCCGTTTAAACATAGATACCACCTCATGGTGAGAAACATTATTAATCTAGAATTTTTGCATTTTAGGGACCACCTAGCGGCTAACAGAGATAGGCAACAAGTCTCATTTCAAGTTCACTTTGAGTGATGAGGCCCACAGGAAGGCTGCTTGGGTCACTGCATTGAGAATTTGGAGGCCTCACACTGGCTCAGCGGGAAGAGTCTGTAATCAATTATTGCTGCCTGTCAGGGTCATGAGAGGGGGGAATCCAAGCCCACCTGCCATTTGTTTGATTTTCTGATCCGGTCCGACCTTCTTAACTTACAATTGAGGAATCTGAGGCATAGGGAGCTTACACTTAGGAATAAAGAGCTGGAGTAATTGGCCTAAGGATAGACAGATATTCTGTTCTTCTTCTTTGCAGAATCCAAGTATCCTGGTGTCCAGTTCCCTGCCCTTTCTTTCTACTATCGCATTCAAAAGGTTGATTGTTTGGAATTCTACAATGGTTACAACTAATACACAGTTCACTTCTATAACAATATAGTCTTAGTTCGTTCTACCAAAAAATCTTAATGCTTAAATATATTCTTAAATCTTCTCAAGCTCCTAGTGTCTATCTTTCTGGGAAAAAAATCATTTCTTACAAAACTTGATTTTTCTCTCTAGGACATTTAATCCAGTAAGTGTACTGCTTTTCCTAGGCTCCATTCCTTAGGCTTTTTTCTCTCTTATTGAGAGTTTATAAATCTAACTGACTTAATCCCAGTCAGTGTGATACTAAAACTAATAATGAAGTGTAGAGGAACCATTAATACACAAACTTCCTGTAAAATGCACACCAAGGTGCCCTAGAGTCATCTCAGATTACTAGCCATATTCCCTTGAAGCTTACAGCAAGCAGTATGGAATATCCACTGGCCCGGCATTTACCTTTTATAACCACACCCAATATAGAATTACTTTTCAGAAATCCAAATGAAATGTTCCAGGTAACTGAAGGGTTGTTGCAATTGTAATCAGTGGATATCTAATATCTACACGAACATAAAACAACCCAGTACTAAGAGATGTTGTCTTCGCTTAAATTTCCCTACATCGCTTAGGTTTTTTTCACCTTATACACAGGTATATTTATTCTAAAACCTACCTGAGTGCAATTGCAAAGCCAAGAAAGCAATTCTCCTTACAAAGGGCTTCTGGTGAGAAACAGGCAGAAACCATGAAGATGGCTTGTAATGGAAGTGCCTCATGCACAGTTGGATTCTTCCACCATATTTTTCAGAACTATCTATATGAAGTGTTCATTGAGAAACCAACGGTAAGTCTCTTATGTGGGCCTTCTCCTGAAAACCCTGTAACACAGAATACCCTTTAAAAATAATAGTAAGGAATAGGGTAGTCATAGGGTGTATTTTATGACTTTTATTGCTTTGCCTCTCCAGCTGCCCATTGAAGAAATATTTTGGCTTACGTTTACCTATCATGGCGGCATGGGCCCATGGGGACCCATGGAAGGTTGTAATGAGGGGCTCTATTAACTAGTTTCGTTATTTCAGAAGGTCTGAGGGAATGACACACTCACCAATAACAAGGCCGCTAAGCTAGAGTATCAAATTACTCTGCTTTGGGGCAAAATCTTATCAATTTCCTATGAAAACTCTTGTTACCTCATGCTGATCAGAGTCTCTGATTGGCAACTATGTACATGTTTGATTAATAAAGTGTGAAATAAAAACAAATGAATTGTTCTGTTTGGACATTAAAATTTTTCAAAACACAGAGACCAGATGTAGAAGATAATCAGAGAAGACTAGTTGATACTAAGGGCATAATGTCAATCTAACATCATTAATAATGATGGTAATGATAGTGTAACAGCTAAAACTTACACAGCATTTGCTAAGTTACCATACACTAACATTAATTCATTCAATCATCACAACAACCATATCATGTAGGTACAATTATTACCCAAAGTAGGGTTATAAAGTAAGTGAGAAAACTGAAGTAGAGGACCATCAAATGACAAGCCTACAGTCATGCAGATAGTAAGTGCTGAGCTAAGAACTTGAATACAGCAGTGGGGCTTAGAATCCATGCTCTCACTTCCTCCTTTCCAGAAATAGTCTAGTTAGAGGCCTCATTTTTAATATAACAAAATAACAGCACAGTGGCATCTTAATCTGTAAAATTAGGGATAGTAACAGTTTTCTCAAGAATTGTTCTTAAGATTTAAGAAGTTCATTTTCGTAAGATTCGAGACCCATACTTGGCACAAGACAAGTTCTGTTAGGTGTTTGCCAGTATAATAACAATACTTTTTTAAACTACAAAGCTTTTATTCTCCCCTGGAGCACAATTCAACCTTCTCACCCATGTTCAATATGAGTAACAAATTAACTTTAAAAATGACTTTGCTTTTGTCTAACTACCAATATGCAAGAAAATTCACTTGGCTGATTACAAACAAACCATTAACTCATCCTACTGGTCAAAGCTCAGTGGGAAGACTCCGTTTGCAAGCAGGGAAGGGTGGTGAGGAGGCTGGGAGATCACAGCTTGAGCAGAGGCGCCCGTACCTGGGGACCTGAGAGCTGCTAGGGACCCTTGCTGAGTTTTTCTTTCTTTTCTACCTCTTCACAGACACTCCTGTGAGACTGTTAATTTACCTCTAAATCTCTGTGCAAAGAAACACACTTTTAAACTATAACATGCACCACATCATCTATACATTCCTTGGACCAGCATCTCATTGCCTAATACTACTCAGTTTTAATAAAACTCCATCCTTTGAAGCTCTGTTGTGGAGGAGAGTAATTCCACAGCAGCTTTGAAGTGTACTCCCTTAAATAAAGTAAGAGAAAAAGCCATTGTTTATTTCCCTACTCTTTAAGAGTTAATGAGAAATTTGCACCTGTACAGCTGTTGTGGACTGAAGCTAGCTCATGGAGTGAATGTGTTTTCTGCTTGAGACAGTTGTAAATGCCTTGAGTAAAAACACTGAGGACTGCTAATGGATAGGTTTATTTTAAAGCATGCCATCTGCTATCAATCATAGAGAAGTATAGGAAGCAAGTTTGGCTGGGCTCCCTCCTTGTGAGCCTGATAAAGACAGGGCTCCAGGACTCGGGAACATTGAGTCCTCAAGAGAATAAAACATCAAACCTACTCAGCAGCTCCACTAACAATAATAAAAATGCCTCAGCCTAAAGGTGACATTCTGAATTTACGATTATTTGTGTCTATAAAGTGTATTCTTTGGCTCCTGACTCATTCTGACTGTCTCACTCCGAGAACAATACATTAAGCCTGCCTGGAGTAAATGGAAATCCTATCCTTTTATTAAACCAGCAGCCAGTACCTGAGACGGTCTAATGCCCTGTAGGATCGCAGGAAGATTTTCAGCTCTGTTCTGTTCTTTTTCAAGATTTTTGGAGGAAAACTACAAATGAAATCTAGGTTAATACACTAAAATACATAAATAATGGAGGCAAATTTATGTTTCCTTAAAAGATAAAATAAAATGAAAGAAAATAAAAGAATGAATTGGAACTCGTCCTACTATTCTTCTATCACGTACCCATCACTATGCTGTTGGAAAATTACGTATTAGAGAGATGGTAAAATTTAGAACTGGTTGCTCAGAATCGTCATGTTCTTTATGCTGAATGGACCAAGCACATTTTCAAGAGAACAAACATTATTTCCTCGGAAATCTTCCAGCTGTGGAATCATAACCAATATTGTTTTCAAAAATGGATCCCAAAGTATTCCTTGAAAAATGTCGAGCCTGGCTTATTAAATGTGTTGCCTGCTGAAATCCTCAGTGGACGAAATGAGTTGTGGTGGCACTGGAACTTCCACGGCTTATAATGTTAGCTTCTGCCTCAAATCTGCAGCTTAACTTAATTCCATTGCTAGCCTGGAAAACGGAGTTGTGAGTGTTTAGGGAAAACCCACCTGGCCAGCAAACTCATGAGCCTAATTAAAGTTAATAGAGAAATTAAAAGAGGAAAACATTGGTTCAGTAGTGGTTAGGAAGGAATGCATAAGGCAATAGAAATTGAGGGCAAGAACTCGCATGGTATTATGCTTTTGCTAGAAATACTTCTTCCTAAAAACATGAAGAGGAACCGGTAGTATTTAACTTGCTACGTATTATGGGTCATATGTTACCATTCAATAAATAATTTTCATGCTGAAGAACATTGTTTTAGGTTAAATAGTATAGAAATACTTATTCAAGCAATGAGTACATTTCAGATCTGCTGTGTGATCAGCACTCTGCTAGGTTCTGTAATATGAGGAATATTAGTAAGTTATTGTTGGTAAATTATTGGTAGTCTTAGGAAACATGTTAGTAATATATGTAATATTAGTCAAAGGCATTATCCTTGCCCTTCATGGAGAAAAATGTCTAACATTCAAGTAAATTGAATTCTAGAGCAATATTATAGTGCTAATCTTAAGAACTAAATTCTTAGAGATAACAAAATTGCCATAAGAGTTCAGAAAAGAGAGAGAAAAGCAAAGACTACAGTAGCCAGTAAAAACTGGTTAGGAAGCCTTGCATCATTTCCTTAGAAATAGAAAGAAGAGAGAAAATGAATGAAGAGAGCCTATAACTCACACTTAAACCGATAAAAGATACTCATCTATTGAAGTTTCAGTGTACTTTCTGATGCAGTATGGGGTTAAGTGCTGAGCCAAGTTACAGAACATACCTGGGCAGAAGGAAGCACCAGCAATGCTTTCGTCCTTTGACAGGAGTCAAAAAAATCAAATTCCCATAGAGATCAAGCAGGAAATGTATCACTATGCGAGCGAAGCAGGCTAGGTCAGCCTTAGAGTGCAGCCAGTGAAGGGCACTTGCCTTTTCTAAACAGGCAGCTTCTACCCAGAACAGGCTGATTAGTGCCACGAAAGGAAGAGAACCCGGTGTTGGCAGATCCTTTCATTTATCGAAGGAAGCTGGAAACTTGGCGTTTAACTAATACTTCCCAATTTTTTAAAGGACTTTCTGGTCAAACCAAACACTTTACCACTGTGGGACAGATCCACCAGTCCTTGCTCTGGGATTTTCAATAGTCCGTGTCATAGAGAAACCTGAATCTTAATTCTAGGAATCCTGAAAATAGGTCTGTAAACGCTTCCCAAGCTCCTGTATTGCACATGAAGGCCTTCTGCACGCTCGAGTCACCCAGCTTTCCATGGGGCCACTCCTATGAATTATTTTAGACGAGCCAGTCTGTTTCTGAAACTGCAGAAGGGTAGTGGTTTTTTACAGCAGATTTCAAATCTCTGACAAATAAGTCAGTGGAGCACTAATGAAAACACAACTATGATGGGGCCTATGCTGCTATGATCAGACAGGAGTGGCCACATCAAGAAGAGAAACACCTGAAGATTAGCACAGTAATTTGTTTCTCTAAACCTGAATCATTTAATCTCTTTTCTTAACAAAGCAGGGATCTATGACTACGGTAAAAAAAAAAAAAAGTTAAAATCACTTTTATAAAGTGATTTCTAAAAGATTTCAATGTTTTCAATAAAAAGGATGAGTCATTAATATATAGGTAATAAAATATTATTCAGAACTCATTACCTTAATATTCCCTACTTAGAAATTGCAAATACTTGCTGACTGAATTGTAAAAAGGTTCTAATACCAGGTACATATTATGTGATGTTTTCAGTTAGTGTTTGCAACATAAGGTCTACACATTGGGAAAGGGAAGAGTTTAAACCAAAATAAATCTACTCTTATGCTTTAGGAAACCTTATTTTATCATACTATTTAATGTGAATCAATTAAATTGTGAATGTGAATCAATTAAATACCTTACAGAAAAGAAAATACCTTACGAAAGGAATTTTGTGTTACTGGATTGGGAATCATTTATTTGGGCTTATTTTTCTTGCATTTTTGACCAGACAGTCTCAAAGTCAAAACTATCCGCGTTAAAAGTCAGATGCACAAATAGCAACTGGTTCAAAGACAGAAGCTCTTGCTACATACGAACACTTGTCAGACATTGTCTATACGTGTGCTGCTGTTAATATTGTGACAACCTTTTTGAATTTAGAATGTCAAACCCCCTGCAATATCAAGAAACAGGTGACCATTTGGGAGGTAAATACATATGCCAACCAAATAATCCAAACTTTCGTCAAAATCAGTGGCCTACATGTAAAGAAAGAAAGAAAAACATTAACAATAAAATGCAATCTGTTTCGTATCGCAATGAGCTTAGGGCTTTATCACAAAGTAGCTGTAACCTTGATAAAAGAGACGTCACTTCTCTGGATTTGTTTCTCCCCTCCCCTGGCAAAGCAGAGAGAGGAACTAGGTGGTCTCCCAGCCCTCTGCCTTGTTTAGAATTTCTTATCTTTTTTAAAGCTATTTCTATTCTGTGTGGCTAGACTTACGAGACAAAAATGATGTTTCTTAAGTACACTTTGATAAAGATATGTTCATAATTTAGTGTAGATTGAGTAAACATTTTTCTTTTTTATATTTAGTAAAGTATATTATCCTTTTTCCAAAAAAGTTTTACTTCTATCTTTCTAATATCTATCTACCTATTCTACCTGAAATGCCAAGCTACAGAAAAAAAATCACTGCCATAATTTTGGTATATTTCCTGTTACCATTTACTCTATGCAATTATACATACATATTTATACAAATTTGTCATTGAACTGTGTTAGGTTCTTTTTTTTCTCTTCTTCCATTCTACACTATGTCAAAAACTTTACCTCATATTTTTGAATATTCTTTAAAAACATAACCACAAAATCTTCCATTAGATTTACACATCATATTCAATCAAACATTCCCCAGTTGTTGGACATTTAAGTTGTTTTCACTTTTAATTTTACAATAAAAATACTTGCTAATAAATCTTGGTGTACATTTATGAGCATTTCCGGAAGATCAGTTCCTAAGTACAGATCTGTAATTTGTAAAGCCTTTGATTTGCAGTGCTACAATGCCATCCAGAAAAGCGGTGTCAATTCACTCTGCCACCAGAGTGGAAGATTGTCTATTTTTGATTAATATAGTAGCATATATTACATTGATATAATGGGTGGCCCATGACAAGAGATTTTATATTGCTTCCTAGGGGGCAACAGGGGAAGGAGTACCACCTTAATCTCTAATTTTCTCAGTCATGGTCTTTGAGTATTCTTTAAAGCTTAAAACTAGGCACCATGCCCACCCCTTACATAGACACACACACGCACACATACACACACACGGCCTCCACGGTCATGCATGTAAGATGAACCTTCTGATGACAGCAAACAGACTCCCACTGACATACACAATAAGGAAAAGGGAGGACTTTTCTGAGACGTCTTGGTTAGAAGCCAGCTGTCAAGAGGCCGTGGAGAGCGAGAGTAAGTCTTCAGGGGATCCTTCCTGGTTGAGAAAATAGTTTCTAAGATGATAAAAGTGTTATATGCTGTACATGGAAGAGATCTTTCCCTTTATCTACTAGAGAAAGAAAACTGTTGCCAGGAAATGAAGTATATTCAAAACCCAAAAATAACAACTAAAAGAAAAATTTGTTAATTTTGCCAGCTAGCACAAGGAACTGGGCCACCAGTCAAAAGGCTCTGTGTCCAACTCAGAGCTGGATTCGCTTTAACAAAAATTTCCCTCTTCAGCCACCTAAGTGTCTGTTGAATTAGGCAAGAAGCCAAGCTGGGGTAGAAACAGTCACTCACATGAAATGTCCGTTTCCATTTGGATCTCTGTGGCCCTTTCCCATGTCATGATGAAAAAATGCTTCCTCTGCTTGGATGTTTTCAGGATGCCTTGGTTTGAGGAGGAAGTCAGATCTGCTGTTCAGAAGGCGTCCATAGGAGGGAAAGCCACAGCTTTGCACACTCAGAATCAGGCTGTCCGTGTCTTAAAAAAAAAAAAAAGAAAATTATTCCTCGCCCACTCCTACCCATGGTTTTGATGTTGAAAGAAACCTGTTGTGGTTTAGATGACTCGGTCAGTTCTTTTGGGATTTTCCAAAGTTTCCTATAAAAAGAAATCTGTGGGAAATGAATGATTGCATAATCACTAACATATGCCAATTTCTCTAAACCTGTTATCTTTTTAGTATTTTGAATTGTATTGTCCCAACTAGTGGATTGTTATCTTCTAATAGTTTTAAGTAGTGATGTAGATTGTATGGTCTCTCTTTCTCTCTCTTTTTTTAACCTTTGAAGCATATGTAGTTAAAGAAAAATCAAATACCACAAAAGGTAAGGCCAAGTTGTTTATGCAGCAAAATTACCAGGACAGGATGATGAAGGGTGGGAAAATAAGGCAATTATCCAGATAAATGGGGGGTGGAAGGAAAACTTGATTTCTTCAATTACTTGTATACCTTAAAAAATATTATTTTTAGCCTGACTTAAGTGAGTAAATGCCTCTATTTTCTCTTTTGGTAGTGTAGACTTGGCTAACTAGTAAGATTATTTGCCTTTTTTATCCGTAGCAGACACAGAATTTGCTCGTTTTTGCTAAAAAGAAATTAAAGTACCTAGGCCCAGAAAACCATCTTTAAAATTAAAGAAAAGCTGGAAATAGAACTTAAAGGCCACGGAATCATTTAGAAGGGGGTTGATGAAGAAAATAAAAAGGATGCTCTTCACTTTCTATGAGGATGAAGATCACTGATGTCTGACCTTCAATTTATTAAATGAGTTATTGATAAGGAATTCCAGAGGCTGCTGTTCCTAACAGCGTAGCAGAGAATCCACAGATTTATCACTTACCAGTAGAACAAAAGATCCTACAACAAAATGGATGCTAAAAGCAAACCCATTCTTTTTTCAAACTTTGTGAACTATTACTATTCTTTGTGAAAAGTCGAGGAGGCCAGTGAGGTACTGACGGCTGGCTAGAGCGACATGTGTCAGTACCCTGTAAACTAAGGCTCCACAGTTGGCATTCAGTTAGAGTGGAGACCAGTGGTTCTCAGCCCTGGCCGTACATTAGAATCACCTGGGGAACTTTAAACTACTCAGATCTGTCCTACACCAAGGAAATTAGACCCGCAGCAGGAGAGCACGGCGTAGGTGTTCTCTTTAAAAGTCCTTGGGTGATTCCAATCTGCAGCCTGGGGAGGGAACTACTTGAATGCTCTCATGGAATCTAGGACTTCCCTATCTTAAGCCACACCCTACTTGATTGTGAGTACATCTTTAAATGTACTATCTTTACAACTAGATTAGAATATAAGAGATTTTATTTTGCTACTGTGATATTCACAATACCTAAAATGATACCTGCGTTATAGTAAATCTTCAATGCAAATTTACAAATATTAATAAATGAATGAAGGATTACAAGGAAACATTTTTTAACAGTGAATGATTATTTAATAAGTGATGAATACATTATGAGAGAAAAGTTTTAGCATAGGGTACTATTATTCAGAGAAAACTTTATGAAAACGCTGAATCTTTGCCTGGGCTTTGAAGACAGGCTGAAATATGGCTTATGGAGAAAAAGAATTGCATAAGCAGAGATTGAAAAGTTTGGGGCTAAGCATTTTGCAGGGATGAGAGAACTGAAATTCCACTTAAGAATTATCTAGTACTACCCTCTGCATTCATGCCAGAATATCTGAAATATCTGTGAGAAAATCTACCCAATTTTAAAGGAATTCTAAAAAATATTGAAAGCTAAATGAGTTAGAAAACATAATTCGTGATCACAAAGGAAAGGAAGGGATGGTTAGGAGCTGGCAAATATCCACAGCTAATAAGTAACATTTCAATAACTTCATTTTACGGGAATGTTTTTAGTTTGGGAGATTATGGAAAAGCCAAAGAATAATATGTGTTTATTCCCATCAAAAATTATATATAATATCTTCATTGATAAGGTGGAGATCATGGGTTAAATCATGGTACCATTAAGGGGAGTTGTATTTGTAGGATAATAATACCGTGTGGTCAAAATTACCCTTGAAATTGTTTTTAATGTGTCTCAGTAAGAACAACACAGCCAATTTTACCTTCAGCTATGGAACTAATCATTTTTTCCATGATTGAGCATTATATGAAGTAGTTGCCTCATGTTTACAAACCATATTGTATATCCTTCCAAGTCTTTAAAAACTAGAATCACACTTGGCCTGACAAAATAATCAAACAAAGAACTTCATGAAAACTAGGAAACCTATGAGAGCTAAAACCACAGTCATACATCAACTGGGCAGAATGAAGGGAATAGGAACCTCCATTATATACGGTGTTCTCTCTGTCTCTCCACCTCCCTCAATTCTCTCTACTCTTATTTGTATGTGTATAGAATATAATGCAATTAACGAAAGTTAAATTTGTCTCTGATGAAATCCAACTAGTCGCTTGATCATTATCAAGCTGAGAAGCAGCATATTTGACGTGATGTAACAAGGACTTCTGTTCTCTTACTTCCGCTTAAAGTTTTTGTGAATGGCTTAGATTAAGAGATGTAGAAGAAAGTGTACTTATTTTCTTATGATATCATAAAGCTTGCAGGAGAGCTAATATCTTGGAATATAGAGTCAATATACAAACAGATCCCAACAATCTCAACTAATCATCTCCATTTACCATATCCAAAACTGAATTCTAATTTTCACTCTTTTCTACCTATTCCTACTCCAGAGTTTTATTCTCAATTTATATTGTTAATCACTCTGCCATCTTAGTTTGAAATGGAGTATTTAGTCCATATAAAGTAATTAGTGATGTTTGGGTTTATATCTGCCATCACATTATTTGTTTTCTATTTGATCCACCTGTTTTATACTTTTTTTCTTGATTTTTCTTTTTTGATGAATTAATCAAATATTTTTAATCGTTCTATTTTCTTTTCTATCAGCTTGTCAGCTGTACATTTCTTGCTTTCTCTTTAGTGGCTACCCTGTAGATCAAAGCAGGCATCCTTGACTTATTACTGTCTATTGCAAATGTTCTTGTATTCATAAATGGTTATTCCATTTTTATAGCTACACGGGCCCAAACCATGGAGTTATCCTTGATTCTTTTCTTTCATTCTCTCACAAATACAACCCAAGAGGAAAACTCTTTGCTTCAACTTCAAAATATATTAAAAATTCAGCTGTTTCTAACCACCTCCACTCTTAGCCCTCTAGTTAAACTATTACCAGCTTTTACCTAGCCTATTCAAACAGCTTCCTCATCAGTCTTTCTCCCCTATTTTCCTGCTAGAATCTGAGGGATTCTTTAAAATGTAAGCCAGATGATATCAGCATTATGCTGAAAACTCTTCAAAGGCTGTCCATCTCATTTACAATAAACTCCTGAATCCTTGCCATATCCTTCAAAGTTCAGTACACTCTGACCTCCATCCCTTCTATAGCCTAACCTCCTATGATTCTCTGTCACTCACTCCTCTCTAGCTGGGGTCCCCTTATGATTCCTCAAGTACATACCACACAGCTCCTACCTCAAAGCCTTTGAATATCTATGACTCTGGCCTGGAACAGTCTCCCACAGTTACCCACTTGATTTTCTCTCTTTCTTCAGTCAGGTCTCTGCTCAACTGTCACCTCTCCAAAAAGGGACTCCTTAAACACCTTTTCTGAATCAAGAAGCCTCCCTCTTTATCTTCTTGCTCTATTTTTCTTCATAGAAAAACCTGATGCACTAATCATTTGTCTATTTGTTTCTCCTTTCAATGGGAACATCATGGAGATAGAGATTTTGTTTCTTTAGTTCCCTCTCCACTGTCTAGAAAAAGGTTTGAACAGACCTCAAGAGAAGTTCAATGGATATGTAGGGAATTAGAGAATGAGTTAATAAATGACTTCCAATTTTTAGAAAGTTACATCTCTCTCATATAGTCTCATTTTATGTTCACATTCTTTCTTTCACAGTTTTTCAAAATAACTCCATAGACTGGGTTGTCCATATCCAGGTTTTACCCAGAATCCTGGAGATTGTGGCATACACCATCCAGGGCTGACTACTCCTTATCCACAGTCCTCAGGTCAGGCAAGGACATCCTCTCACTTGCATCCCAGCTAAAATGCCATCTCTCTTCTCTGTCATTATTGGTCCAGCCACCCAAGAGATGCTTGCTCTGACATCTTGCCCAATTATTTACCCTCTCAGAATTGCTAACTGCCAAACCTGTTTTTAAAGGAAATTTACACACAGTCAAAACTGTTGCTGCTAAGGGCGGAATATAGCTGAAAGTAAAGAGTTGCATTATATTATTTTCCCAAAGTAATCACATGTTTCTCTGTCTCCCTATCCTTCTCTCCTACCCTCCCTCCTTCTCTTTTTCTCTCCTTTTCTTCAGCAGATAGAACAGGGCTGTCCAATAAGAATATAATGCAAGCCACAAATGCAAGCCACACAAGTCATTTTAAATTTTCTAATAGCCACACTTAAAAATTAAAAAAAAAAAAACAGGGAAAATATTTGTGACATCTTTTACTTAATGCGATATATATCTGAACATTGTGCATCCAACATGGAATCTTTATGATTATAAAAGTTTTTGTATGAACTATGCGACAGTGGTAACATTCTGGCCGTATCATGAATCTTTCAGGGTGTTAAACTAAAGCAGTGGTCATTCCCACATAAATTGTTAAAAAAAACTGTGGTTCTTGGGGGAAGGGCAGAGTGAGGGAATGAGGGGTGGGAGTTGGAATCATCTCAAAGACCTTTTGAAATGTTCATGTAGAGAGAAAAAGCATATGTGATTTGAAAAAATGCCCCAGGCAATTTAGGATCACCCCATTTCTTCTTCCAACTTGAGAACCAGAGTGGAAAAGAGGTTTCTTCCAATGGGAATGGATAATTAATAGAGACTCTTCCACATCCAACACTCGAAGATTACATGATGTAGAAGCTTGGCATCCTCCCAGCTCTCTCCTAAATCATCCCACATCATGTAACACTCATTTTTCCGAATAGAGGTGAAAGATTACATCCTTAATGTCCATTTAGCTAAATACGTCCCTTTTGGCCTAATGTGTAAAACATATCTAGATTAATGATCAAAGGCTGCCAACTGTGAAACAAATCATGGCTACCTTTCCTTTGCCACCCTCTCTCTCTGCTGGCTTTTCTCTAGTAACAGGAGTTTGTTCAGGATAACACCTGGTCTCCCATGTCCTGTTGGTTAGACTTGTAACTTATTTGGGTTGAAATGGAGGAGGTGGCATATTGGAACAAAGATTTATTGAAAGCCAAAATTGAATTCCAAAGAGTAGTCATGCCATTGTGAGACAACTCTGATTCGCATTTGCTTTCCCACACCATTTTATATCTCATGGTAGAGGCCGTCATGTGTGGGGAAGCAGTCCAGTAAATTGACAATTAGTCTTTGAATTCATGTATTGGCATCATCTTAATTCGGCACTGTGTCTTGATCCCTCTCTTTAAGATATACGTCATAACAATAGTAATCTAGACATTTCGAAGTTGTTCTGTAAAGACAAAAAAAATTATGTAAATCAACGTCTTCAAAATGCCTTGAGAAAAATCATTGAAAACTAACCAAAAGGCTTTATTTTTCATTGTCAGATGCTTTCTTTCTCATTTTCAGATGACAAGCACAATGATAGAGACCCAATGTTCTTGAAACTTTTTCTTTTTAATATGCAAACTTCTTGATTTGAGATTAAGAGTTTAGTGGCACACAACAGCCTGTGTAGCTTCAAAATGCCTTAATTATTTCAAATCCAAATTTAAAATGCAGACACCTAGTGTTACTTAAATGCACCCAGGTTTTTGTGGTTTAATAATAACATCTGTTTTGGTTTTTCAACCACAAAAGTGCGTTTAATCTGTTCTTCCTTTAGTTGAACTTTTCACATCTGCTTCGGCTCTGTTCCCATAAGCTAAAGACCAGATCTTTTGCAAAAGTAGGAAGTCTACCTGTACCACTGTTGTTCCAGCTCAAAAGATCTGTTTTTAATACCAGCTGAATATTTCAAAAGAATAACAAAAATAAACTCCTTACCCACAATGCACTTTTTATGCTTTTTGGCTTACATATCATCGTGTGGTCATTTTATGAATGCAACGCTGGGCAGAAATTTTAAATTAAAACAGTGAATTGTCAGATCACACATATCCAGGTAGTTCCCTCACACACCAGTTTTTTAAATCATGGACAAAGAGTGTATTTTATTGTTAATTATTTGTGAGAAAGTTACACCAAGGATGAACAGTGGCTTAAAAAACCCAGTGGTTTGTCTTGGACACATAACTAATGCTTATCTGAAACCCATGGGTCCTGAAAAGTAGGCCAGAAAATGTTGCAAAGACAACATTACTTCACAGATTTTCCACAATTGTTTGCCTCTGCTGGACTTTCGCTCTACTTCTGCCCTGTTTATAACGAATCTTGAGAGACATACCTAAAATCAGAGACTTTGAAACCAAATCCTTGGAAGTGTCTTTGAAAAACAACTAAAATGCTGAGAAGAAAATTTTTTTTTCACTCATGAATTTGATTGAGAAAGTTATTGAATAAATGAGTTCCTGGGTTAGATATGTGTTAATTGTTTTTCTCAAGTGGAAGGATTAACTCTCTTTATCAGCATTTACATGAGTTGAACAAAGCTAAATATTCAGTCTTTATTTGGACAAGATTTAATTGATATCAAGTTAGTCTAATTATTTTATTTTAGAAATTTATTTTGAATATGTGAGATGCACATAATTATATATTTTTCCTGACACATGATTATGTAATTATATTTGGTCCTGTTTACAGGACAGAGTAACACAGCACATTGCAATTAGTAGGTGTTCAACCCATGTTTGGTGAATGAAACCTAATGAGGAGATATAATGGGGAGAGCCTGGTACAGTACCTTTGTCTATGCAGACAAGATGATTCCGTGATTTGAATAATTTCCCAATGTGTAACGTAAATAGGAGCTGTCAGTGGGGATGATTCGACTTAATTCAAAAAATATTTTTTGGTTCTATGACATGTGCAAGTCCCTACAATAACCACAGTGAGAAAGACGAGGATGAGTAAGAGCTTTACAAGGTTTAAGTATAAGGTAAGCATGTAAATTATTAAAAATGCTTTAAGAAAAATAACAAAGCACTGGTATGGTGAAGCTAGCATTTGAGATAGGCCTTGAAAGAAAAGTAATCAAAATTTTGAGAGTTTTGAGTAGGAGTTGGGCAGGAAACGAAAGCAAGAAGGGAAGCTATCTAGTAAGAGAGCAAAAGATTTCAGGTCTAGAGAACAGCCCTAGGAAAACTGGGGAATGACAAGCAGTCAGTTTGTCTGGAGCACAGGCTTAGAGCGAGAGGATTAGACGAGGATAAAGATAGAAAAGTCGCTCGGTGGCATGCTGTGGAATGCTTTAAACACTATGCCAGGGAACTTGTACATAATTCAGTAGGAAATAAGAACCTGGATCTTCAAATTAGGTTTTCTCAATATGATATTCCAATAATTACCACAAAAATTATAATCATTTTGCCAGCATAGACAGACCAAAGAATTAACCCTTTTTTCCAAATTTGGTCAATACATTCGGTATAGTTCTTAAATTCATTTTTTGTTGAAAAGAGAATTCATAAGTGTGGGGGGGCGGTTGGGGGTTCTGTCAAATTTCCTGATCCTTAGATTAGTTACTGGGCTTGGAGATAAAGCAGAGAAGGCTCTCTTAGGGTTCATGAAGCAGAAACACTCATTCCCTGGCAGAGAGAAGGAAATTCTAAAAAAAATACAAGTAGAAAAATCATGCCTGGAACCTCTTGCACCCAAATGCTCAAAATGAAGTGCTTCTCATGATCTATTAGACTATTGGCGATTGTAAGAAGTAAGCTCCACATATGGACCATTAGTCAAATGACAGTAAACAAGATATTTTTTAAAAGACAGGAAGCAAAGAGATTCAGTTTTTTCACTTTGTTGAGAAAGTCATAAAAGCAAGTATATAAATCTTAATTGAGAAAAGCTCCATGATGAAATAACTCTATGGCTTAAAATAGGAGTGAAGCTATGTTGAGAAATGTAGTTTTGCTTTGTTTTTTCTCAACATAATGCCATATATATAGGTGACTATATGTATAAGAAGGAATTGGGTCATATTCTCACTAATTCACTCATTTATTTACCTTTTACTGAGACATAACTATGTGAATTGATTCTAGAATATAAAGATAGAACGATTCAATAAGTTCCAAACATCCCAAGGCAGATTTCTATTCTTATCCCCATTTTCTCCACCTCTACCTGGCCCACTTCCAATATTCTTTCCTATCTACTGAGTGATGCAAAGCTCCACTTGTGATCCCACCCTCTCTTCCTCCTCCATATTCAATCCATTATAATACTTTACAACTTTACTCATGAAGTAGTTTTCAATTCCAGTTCTATCACTAATCCAAGCCACCATCAGACGATATATAGGTGCCTGCAATACTGTACTATCTCATCTGCTTGCCCTTCTCCAATTCATTCTCCATGCAGCAGGCTGATTGATATGACCCTGTCACCACCTCCTACCCCAATCTCTATCCCTTCCTATTGCTGTTAGGATTTTAGTCACTGTCATACCTCCAACATTTAGCTATGAGTGGAACTGAATTCTACTTAGTCAAAGATGTGATCACTATACTCAAACGGGAAGAAAGATTAACAAACAAATAATGGGATAGATGAAGTAACTGGAAACAAAAATACTGGTAATTTTGCTCTTACTCACAGGAGTAACTGAATTTCACATGAAAAATAAAGCATCTTCTTCCACAAGGCAATGTTATCTTTACTTCTTCATATGGTTCCCATGATTACTCATTGGTTTGGTATTCTGAAGTTGGTGACTTGATTCAGAACATGAGAAAGCAAATTCTTTAGAAGTCAAAAGCAAGTTTCAAAAACTTAATTTATAAAGAAAAAGAATTTCCCAAATATTTTTACCGCTTTCCTTAAAAATCTTTCCTATTTTGTCGGTCACAGTACTTCCAGAAGAATTATGTTATTACTCTAGAATTGAAGTGGGGCTATTATTAAGGAGGCTACCCAGACTCAATTCTTAACTTAGATTTCGGAATTGCACAGTGTGTTTTCCCTTCTCATAAAGGATTAAAACCACATCACGATAGAACAATCTGTAAGAATCGTAACACTTTTAACAAGTAGGAAATGGATTAAAAAGCACTTTATGTCTTGTTAACGAAATCCCCCATTCCTCAGAAGCACTTTTTAGCATCTTATTAGTGGCATTTGAGCTGACTGACATATTGACCAGTAATTTGAACAGAAGATGGATCATTTCCACTCAGATCACAAAGGGAATATAAATTTGTGACTGTAAATTCAAGAGGGACAACTTCCAAAGAACTTCTTTAGAATAACCCCTCTTATTCTAAAATAGCTTTTAAAGTCATTTTAGGTTCTTTCTCAGTTTCTTTAAAAAACCTGTATCCAAAACTATACCAGTACTAAACTATTGTTTTTATTTGGATTTGCAACAGACAAAAGTGGAATTGGTCTTAAAGTGAAAGTTACTTAAAATATTCACCCTCTACTCATATCAATAGGAGACACTATATTAATAGCTTATGGTGTTTAGTTTGTATTTTTGCTTTCTATTTTTGCTATTTTGCACTACTCACACCTTAACACTAATTAGTTTTTGGTACCATATTCTCATTGATATAATAGCTCCTCGAGTTGGAGATGCTACAGTTATCATCTCTTTTTCTAAAATTTTTGAGATAAAAAGCCAAACAGGTCTGCTGTAACACAACAGTAAACATTTCACTTCACATTATGTGAAACAACGAGCTATGAGTCAGTCAAGCATCTACAGAACATACTCAAATATTTCCTTTCAACTACACTGTAAAGTCTCTCAGTATGTAGATCACTACCAATATTAACTACTTACTTACATTATTTTTTTTTTTGTTTTCATTGTTTAAAAAACAAGGAAGGAATTCATTGCAGGAATGTAAAGAAAAATACATATTCATGCGAGCATTTTGAAAGGGTTTTTTTTGGTAACTCTTATTCCACCCAAGAAAAATCACAATTCACATCATGGATGCTGTATGAATACTTTGAAGCATCCATCTTGATTTTCTGGAAATGTAACCACAGAAAAAGTAACTTCTTTATGGCACTTACAGATTTACCACCTAAACATATAAATTTATGCATTTTTAGTGTGTTGATCTTTATTTTGCAAATGTTTCAGCAGCATTTACTATCACTGAAGTAGTGGCAACGTGTTCTACTTAAGATCAAACAATTTCCCAAAATCTGGCAAGATTTAACAGAAATTTAAAACAATACTTTCCAGGGAAAACGCTAACCATCTGCAACTGTTATTATTAACACTACTCTTTTCCCTTTTTTCATCCTATATTATTTATACTTCCTGTTGCTCTCAAAGCTTTCTATCTATCATTAGCAATTAATTGTAAACAAATGGTTGAAGAGGATGTTTGTCCTTCTGACTTTCTTCCTAAATCAAACAAGTACAGTATTTTGTTTCAGTCACATGAATTTCCTGTCCACACACAGGTCTACCTGAGCTCTACTAAGAAAAATCCATGGCAGAACACAGAAATAATTGCTTTCAGAAAGGAGGAATATCATTTTAAATAATACTTTTGGTGTACTTATAGTAGTTGGATGGATTTTTCTAAAAAGGAAAAAGTTAAATGTGTCAATAAGGGCTACTTTAGATTAATAGTTTGCTAGTGTTATTTAAAGTAGAAAAGACACTTAGATACATTTGCACATAAAGAGAAATTGAAAACATCAGAACATACCCCGTTGTTTCGTATTACTTTGTCCCAAGCACATAAGCCCAGCTACGCTGGAGGAAGCTGTCTTAAACCAAATTATGTTCCCGTTCCTTCGTCCTTGTCATAACCATCAGGATACATCAACCAATGCCACCCACTTGTGTCTCTGCCAGAGAGTGCGCAGTTGCTTGTTCAATTCTGCAGTAGAGATGCCTCTTTGATGTTGTTCAGCCACCATTTCCTTTCCATTCACTTTTATCTCTGTCCTGGCACTCATTCCTGCAGCATCCTCCTCTCCAGATGGTCTCCATCTCCCCTTCAGAAGTGCCCAAAATACTCCAGCTTCCTCCTCTTGATCTTTCCCTATCGACAGCCGCGTGATCCCTCAGGATTTTAATACCAACCTATTCCCTGTTTATTCTTTTAGTCACAGATTTTTTCATAATTTTTATGGAGAGAAAAAGGCCACAAGATCACAAAATCCTTAGCAAATATTCTTGCACTATGAATCATACTTCTCAACTGTTTTCTGGGATGCTTGATTGGTGCATTGTTTACCCAACATATACTGAGCAATTATTATTTATCAGGGACAGTGTTAGGCCCTGGGGATTCAGGTATAAATAAAACACGGTTAATGAGAGAAGATAAATGAAGTGTGGGCAAGGTATGAGGGAGCAGGACTAGAAATTCAAGGAGAGAACAATCAATTATGCTTATGGGGAGTATCATAAAAAGGTTCATGGAGTTGGGTCTTGTAGAATGAAAAGAAGTTCATCAGGCTGATCACGGGTAAAGGGCACTCCAGGTAAAGTAAACAGGGTAGGGACAGAAATATAAAACAGAATGCCATGTTCAGAGAATTGTAAGTACTGTGTATGCCTACAGTGCAGCATCTAAGAGCAGTTGGGGGCAGTCTAATAGACGAATTTGGAGAAGCAAGTACAGTAAAGAAAGGGTGTCCCATGCCCTGATATTTGGACTTATCTGGAAGGCAACAGCAAACACTGAAAGGTTTTAAATAGGTAATATACATGATCATATCTGTAGTTTTTTTTTTTTTTTTTTTTTTTTTTTTTTTAGATTTTTTTTTTTTTTTTTTTTATTATTTCCTTTTTCTCCCCAACACCCCCCGGTACATAGTTGTATATTCTTCGTTGTGGATTCTTCTAGTTGTGGTATGTGGGACGCTGCCTCAGCGTGGTTTGATGAGCAGTGCCATGTCCGCGCCCAGGATTCGAACCAACGAAACACTGGGCCGCCTGCAGCGCAGCGCGCGAACTTAACCACTCGGCCACGGGGCCAGCCCCCATATCTGTAGTTTTAAATAATTTCTATGATTGCACGATGGTGAATGGATGGGAGAGAAAGAAACTGAACACAGAAACCTGATAAAACACCCATATAGTAGCTCTATTGTGAAGTGATGAAAAGTGTAAACTAAAGCAATATCAATGGGTTACGAGAGGGGAGAGGGCAGATTCTAAGATTTAGGATACATTAGAACCTAAGGCCATGTTGGGAGGGTAACCTGGAGAAAGGAATCTGGGAAGCTTACAGATATCTGATTTGAGAAGCAGGGGAAGAGATATCATTTGTCCTGTTTTGAACATGTTGAAATTGAAGTTCCAGGGATGTGTCTGAGTAAATTTGACCAGAAGGCAGACAGAATTTAGGAAAAATAACTTGACTACAAGGAACAATGTTGAGAATATAAGTTGTCTGATTGTTATGGAACTCAAGAGTATAAATGAGGAGCCTTGGAGGAAGTGCAAAGAGGAGAAGAGGCCATACCTCAACTACCAGAAATTGCCAAAGTCTCACTTCCACGGCAAGTTGGGGAGCCTGTAAAGAATATTGAAAATAACTGGGGACTCATGTCAGCAAGGTAGGGTATAATTTACAGGGTCAGGTGCCATTGAGAAGTATTTTTTTAAAAAAAGATAAGTAGTTACTGTCGCTTGGTAGTTGGAAAAGGAAGGAAGGTAAGTCATGAAGCCACATGAAATTTTACTCTCGGATTTGACTGGAAAGAGTGATAGAAGATGATGATTATTATGGGTCAATTATTTCCTAAGATTTGAGAAACTGTAACATAGCATGAATGAAAAGAATCAGCAGAATTTAAAGGAGAACAAGGACATATAAAATCATTATCAAATAACATGAGTACTATGATAGAAACAAAAACAGAACTATGGGAGCATTGTTAGGAGAACTACATTCACCCACCCTTCCATGAATGCAAAGATCAGTAATATTTTAACTCTTAATTTACTGACTAATAACTTTCAGATTATAGTCTATCTGCACATGCACACAAACATGAAGAACAAAACTCTGTTGATATATTATTAAAAGACCCATCACAGTGTTTGGGTGCCTACATTCTGAAGCGAAGTGATTCATACAGTGTTAGAACAGAAAGACATACTAGAAATCCTGCAGTTAGGTCCCCTCATTCTGTTAGACGAAGAAGATCAAGCCCTGCAGAGGCTCCCTGGCACACCAAAGTCAATCAGAACACCAGCGGCAGAGTTAGAGCCAATTGGTACAGTAGTAGGTTTACCATTGTGCCTTGTTGCCTTACCCTTTCAAAGTCAAAGTTTCAAGTATAAAATTCAGCTACAACTGAGAAATTTGTTGTGATTTACATTTATCATGGAAACACTGATAACAGATACTGTTCTTTGCTACTATATGTCACTTTATCCTGTTTAAACAGACACATTTCAGAAAGTCAAATTCTAACTAGATTAAGCTACATTATTTATGGAGTGTTAAATATGTGTTGCCTTTGGGCCAGCCCCGTGGCCGCGCGGTTAAGTTCGCGCGCTCCGCTGCAGGCGGCCCAGTGTTTCGTTGGTTCGAATCCTGGGTGCAGACATGGCACTGCTCATCCAGCCATGCTGAGGCGGCATCGCACATGCCACAACTAGAGGGACCCACAACTAAGAATATACAGGTATGTACCCAGGGGCTTTGGGGAGAAAAAGGAAAAAATAAAATCTTTAAAAAAAAAAATGTGTTGCCTTCATAAGGTGAGCATAGAAGTTGTGACAATATTCTTCTTTCCCCCCAAAATATAGAAATGTATTCGGAATGACATTCTCTCGTTAAAAGTAGCACAAGGAAGATACAATTTGGTTTTGCTGTTGTTCTCTTGTTGTTTTGGTTGTTTTTATTTTTCCAGTGGTGGGAGCAGGAGTGGGGAAAAAAAACTCTTAAATTTAAGTTTCCTTTCTAACTAAGCAAAAACAAAGCTTTGGTTTTCAGCCTCAATTCACTTCAAATCTTTTACCCTAGTCCCACTGGCACTGTCACTTCAAAATCACAGCATAATGCAGTACACTGTCTTCCAATGTCAGTAAAACAAAAGCTTTATTGAATAAGTATGTGTGAAAATGCTGTGAACAAAAACATCTCCACAGGCAGCACCTGATTGGCTCACAGCAACGCTCCCCATTGTCATATCAGAGCTCAGCAAGTAACTTCCTAGCATATCAGGCGAATGTTTCTTTCAAAGTTGTTTGTCTTTTTTAAAAGAAGGAATCAAACAAAGAAAATTAGGGTAAATATTTTCCTGGCCAAAACTGGGAGTAAACTGTTCTTCTCAGTTATAAGAAGATAGGAACACAGACTGTGAAGAAATATATTTGCATGCTACCTCTCCTTTCACTCTACACACTTTTTCAATAAAATCGCTGAAGGTGATTTCCTCCCTTTGTAAAATCTCCAGGGGCCACTGCTGTAGTTTTTCGTTTAACTACGGCATAAACACAGATGCATCAGTTTAACTGCATATTTGATGAACACTCAGTCTCTACCTAATGGAGAATTAGAGACGTCTCTCTTTTGTTCCTCACTCTTGTATCTCAGCAGACTTCGCCATATCCTAAAGCTATAAAATTACTACAGTAATACAAAACCCAGCACTGCTGTGGTAGCCAACACAACTGTGCTAGAGTCTCTATTATTCCATAATTTCTCTAATTTTGACCCTGCTTATAGGGCAGCTACTCTCACAAGTCTTTAGGGACTAAAATCTGGAATCTCACTAATTACAATCAGTTTTGCTGTCTTCAACCTTGGCAGCTGTGTCAGCAGCCACACCACTGCTTACATACAGTTGTCTCTACCTGCCTACAAGGTAATGCTGCCGGCAAAGCTGTCCATTGAGTTCACATGAGCCCAATTCAGATTTCTGTCTTTGAAGGATCTGTGTCTTGTCACTTCATTATAATCTCATATTTTAAATAACTTGAAAAGTAGCTTCAAAAATCATCTGTGATAGAAACAATCTGATATAAAAGACACATTTTTCTCCAATGAGTTATCTAACAAGAATTCTAAACTGCAAAAGCTAACTTTGTAAAGGCTATGCTAAAAGTGCTTCATGCATGGTTATTTCCAACTCATTAAACATCTTTAGAAAAATATACAAATGCCTTCAAAGCAGTGGCTTAAAAGAATCCATCCAGGCTTTTGAGGTGAGAGCAAAAGAGTAGGCTATTATAAAAAAAAAAAAAATAGGAAAAGCTAAGCGCTATTAACCGTGATCAGGTGTTTAATCTAAGACCAGAGATAATACTCCCAAAAATATAGACTTGGCTACAAATCTTACGTAGAGTTCATGGAATGTACACTCATGTTTGTTCATTCATTCAGCCAGTCATTTACTCATTCAATAATTCAATAATTATTTATTGAGCATCTATAAATATATACAATGTGCCAGGCACTGACCATAGATGGAAAAATAACAGACAAAGCCTCCTGCCTTCCTGGAGTTTAGATTCTAGCAGGGGATACAAATAATAAAAGTGCATATTTAAAACAAATAGAGGTAGCATTAAGTATTATGAACAAAAATAAAGTGAGGTCATGGGACTAGAGAGACAGGGACTACTATTCTAGATAGATGATCAAGGAAGGCCTCTTAGAAGAGGTGGCCTTTGAGTAGAAACGTGAATAAAGAGAAGGTATGAGTCATGTAACTGTCAGGACTGAGACCCTTACAGAGAGAAGAATAGAAATATACAGCTCCCGAGCAGGAAATGGGCTTGGAATGTTTCTCAAACAACAAAGATGTAGGAGTGAAGAAGAGTAAGGAGAAAATTAGAAGCAAGAGAAAGGGTCTTGAAGGCCATAGGAAAGATATTGAATTTTATGCTATGTAGGTTAGAAAGCCCCTGGAGGGTTATGAGTAGGGGAAGGCTATAATCCAATAATGCACGCACATACATGCAAGCTCTCCAAACATTCCTTTTTCCAACACACAAAGATTTGTCGGCAATCCACACTCTCCATGGGCTACCACCTTGCGTATTCATTGCTGCCAATTTCTGCCCTACAACCTGTTGAGTGTCTATTTCTTCCAACAGAGAGATTAGAACAAAAGAGAGGGTCAAGGGAAAGACTATGGCAACAATTCACGTATTATGGCATCTTTTCACACATGCTCTCACTCAGACTTCCTAAAAACTCTGTTAGGTTTGTAAGGGAACTGTGGTTATCCTTCTTTTATAGATGAGAAAATGGAGAGTTGAACTTCTTCGAACAATGACACATTAACAAGAGTTAAAGAGCTGAGACTAGAGCTTAGATCTTTGCTGTTGAGTCCAAGGCTCATTTCTTTACACAAGGCTGTCTCTCAAATGAAAATCAAATTAGGTTATTCTTTTATCTCTGCCCATATCTCACTCACCAAAAGCTAAAATAAAATTGGGCAGAATTTTAAGGGAATAGAAAGTCCCACTTAGAATAAATAAACTCATTGCCCAGTGAGATGAGCTCAGGTACATTGTATTGTTCTCCTAGGACCAGAGCTATGACCGTTTTATCATGTCTGATAGCATCTTGAAAAATCCTGAGCAAACACATCCTCAATACAACTAATTGATTGATTGATTAAGAGAGAGAAAAATAGAAGGATTAGAAATTTTCTTGGCAAGGAAAAACTATTATTCATCATCCTCGTAATCTCCTTCATACTTTACAGAGACGAGTGAACTTCATTTTTAAATATTTTTTATACATACTTCAAGCTTAAGTAATTGCCCTATTCTTTACAGACAGATTCATGAAACACTACTTGGGAATAAAAAACTTTCTTGTGGGAAAGATATATATCAAAGATCTGCATGCAGAACCACTTTTAAGACTGGATAATTGTCATTGCAATTCAACATGTATTGGGCACCAATTAAGTGCTTGAAACACCCTGTTAGATACTGGCAGTACAAAGGTGAATCAGATTATCATATGATATTTTTGGTAGATCATGTTATTTTGCAATATTAAGAATATGAGGGGGTAATAGAGGAAATAACATTATTTTGAACGTAAGTTGATAACTTTCTTCACCATTCCCCTTTCCCTGCCCTTCTGAACTCCTTATCCTTGAAAATTTCACCTAAATCACACTTAAGTGTTTTTCATATTCTGCTTCTGCAATCTCCCCACCAACCTCATCCTTTCTCCACTTGACTCCCTCCTCTCTCCCAAAAAAGTACACTGATGGGAAGCATTCTCTGAAGCAGGTGGTTATGTCTGTCTGAGCTGGTCCTTCATTCTCCAGTTGGCAGAAAGATAAGCAAACATTCCTCAAAATAGCCTCTGGCCAGAAAAAAGAGCTGCCTGGAGTTAACAGTCCTGAAAGTTTCTCTTAGAGAAGTCAAACATGACAGGAAAATATTGAAGCCCCAATGGGCCAGCTATATCAGAGATCACAGCAAAAAGGTCAGCCATGGGGAAGGAAACCTGAGTCCAAGGAAGCAACTATGCCAGAAAAGGCCAATAAAACCAAACCAAGGGTATTCCAAAGGGATCTCTATTATAGTATTTTAAAAATTCTGAAATTAGTGACATCAGCAAGATGATGGACTAGGAAAATCCAGGTTCTCATTCCCCAATGGAAACACAAAACAACAACCTAAAACTGACAAAAATAACCTGATAGACACTCTAAAAATCAGTCAAAGATCTACAGCAACCAAGCAAACACCCAATTAAGACAAGCCACATACAAAGTAGTAGGAAATTTTGTGGTGTTTTTACTTACCTTTCCCCTCTCCAGTTTGGGGGAAGCAGCAGTCCAGTCAGTCCCCAGTCCCATTCAGTGAGCTGAAGAGAACAGACTGAGCCAAATTTGAAACTATCTAACCTGTCTCCAAGCTGCCTGAGGTATTGGTCTATCTGTTACCCACCTCAGAGCACAGATGGACAAAAGTGGCTTGGATCTCAGGCTAGAAAAAACTGCAGTAGGCAGCAGGCATGACCTGTGGAAACTGCAAGGAGACTACAGACCCATGAACACCTGGGGGCAAGAGACTAAGGGCAAAGGAAACTGAACTTCAGGATCTGAAAGATATAACAACTAAATTGAAAGATATTCAAGAAGGGTTCAAAAGCCACTCAAACACGCAGAAAAAAGAATCAATGAACATGAGGAAAACGTATTTGAAATTATCAAATCTGAGGAGAAAAAAGAATTAAGAAAAGTGAACAGAGACTAAAGGACTTATGGGACACCATCAAACTTATCAGTGTACACATTACAGGAGTCTCAGAAGGAAAAGAGAGGGAAAAAGATGCAAAGAGCTTATTCAAAGAAATAATTGCCTGAAACTTCCCAAATTCAGCAAAGGACATGAATATACAAATACAAGAAGCTCAATGATCTCCAAGTAGAATAAATTCAAAGAGACCACACCAAGACAAATTCTAATCAAACTTTCAAAAGGCAAAGACAAAAAGAGAATATTGAAAGTGACAAAAGTGACTTATCATATAAAAGGAATCCTCAATAAGATTTTCAGCAGAAATCTTGTGGGGCAGAAGGCAGTGGGATGATATATTTAAAGTACTGAAAGAACAAAAACCTGTCAACCAAGAATTTTATATCTAACAAAACCATCCTTCATAAATGAGAGAGAAATTAAGACATTGCCAGAAAAACAAAGGCTGAGGGAGTTCATTACTACTAGACCCACACTACAAGAAGTCCAAAAGGAAGTCCTTTAAGCTGAAATGAAAGGATGCTACACTGTAATTCAAAAGCATATGAATACGTCAAGTTCTTTAGTAAAGGTAAATACATGGACAAATATAAAAATCTCTTGAGATCAACATCAATGAAAATTTAGCAATTTGTGATGAAATCACTTGCTGAAGGAACATCATCTCTACTCAGAGATATACAAAATTAAAACCACAAATGATATAAAGATGCTCTTGTTTACAATTATTCTTCTAAAATTTCATAATACTCCAGAGGAGTTAGAGAATGAAAGTTGACACGCAAAGTTGCTGCTACAAAAATAATTCCTATTCTAGCACAAAGAGTTTCTGAACAAATGGAACACAAATAGGCCAGTACTGATTTTGATAAAGTAACCCTGCATTGAGTTTTCCATCTATATGTAATGAAAACAGAGAAAATGAAGATGAACTGTAAATGCTTTATTAGAAACAAAACTACATATGACTATTAATGTAGTGATTGGATGGAGTTCCAGAAAAAAAAAGTTTACAATGTTCTTCTAAATTTATCAAACAAAAAATGATTTTATTTGAAGATGAAGTAATTGTAGGAATATATTTGGCTGTAGTTTATATCCATCTCCTTGATATTTCTCCAACTGGTACAGATTCAGAAAAATCTAATACAGCCACTGAAAAACATTTCAAAAACCACACTTGCAATTCAAGAATTGACACATATTGTATCTAAGATTGATTATTTTTAAAGATCAAACTTTTTTGATAATTTTGTCTTTATTTGTACATTTTGTTATTTTTAAATAATTTATCACTTTAATTTGCTGTATTAGAGTAACTTTACGTAATATTCATAGTTTTATAAATGTAATGCTTTATATGTTTGTAAATGTTTGTACTTGAGATGTATTAAATATTTAGTTATATTGATTTTTTTATTTAAAATTTTGAATGCTGAGCATTTTGTTTTGTAAAATACTAGTAAACTAAATCCTGATATATGGTCCTTTTGTTCTAAAATGATGATGGCTATATCCAAGAGAAAGTGAAAGAGATAGACGTATGAGATGATTTCATTATAAAGTTTGAGTGATCTGAGAGAGGTTTGCTCAGAACCCTATGGTAACACCAAAACAGCAGAGCTATATTATGCTTTTAGTCAGATCAATGCACTACTCTCTTTTGAGGTCCCAGTCCACGTCATAGTAAACACTGCCATACATCATAAATGATTGTAATTTTTGTATAACTATGTTTGAGTTGAGTTGCAGTAGCACTTGATTGGTTGATATAATAATATGTTATATTCTTAAGTATTTAATTAAACATTTATTCTTTTCAATTTTGCAGACCTTATTTTTCTCCTTCTGGTTGCTAACATTTATAGTAGGCCATGGTCAACTTCATAGGACATCTCCCCATGCCTGTAATATCTAGTGGTTAAAATAACTCTGAGAAAAGGAATACTTGAGATGACTTTTGAAGAATGAGTCTTTGAATGGCGATTCAAGAAGATTAGGAATGTCATTCCAGGTGAAAGGAATACAATGAGCAAAGGCACCTGGTGATGTAAAAGTAAGGTGTACAGAGCCAAACTACAAGCTCTTTCACGTTACTAAAATGAGAAGTCTGTGGGAGAGAATAGAGAGAGATTAAGATGGAAAGGTTCTGGGGAAGGGGTGTAAAAGCTTTGTACAAGAGGGCTTGGACTTCAGCCTGGGAGAGGCTGACCCTGAATTACTTTATGCAATGGAATGACAGGTGATTTTATATGAATCACCTTGGCAGCTAAGTAGAGATGAATTTAAGGGAACAAATTAAAAGGCAAGGCCATGAGTTAAAATACTATTGCCACGTAAGAGGACAACAGTATCCAAAGATAGGTGCGTGGGATGTATTTCTCCCAAGGAGAGTCTAGGCAATTCCTTTGGAGACAAAAGGAATTGAAATTCTACTTCTAATTATTTTTATTTTGTTCTTCAAAATTTTTTAGCTTTTTTCACTCATTTTATAATGTATAAAATTATACGTTTCATAATATGCATAATAAATTAGTTGCATATTTCATTCATAAATGATATAAACTGGAGGCCAAGGCTCAACAATGTTTATCAGTGGGAGTTCTGGAAAACAAAAGCTCAGAGAACTCATTGTTCTGTTAGAGTGACACAAGTGTTTTCTAAGCCAGTGGTTTTGCTGATGGGGAAATACAGATAGAACTGTGAAATATTTAGGAGCTGATATCAGGGTTTGATGGTTGTTTGGACATAATGGTTGAGTTGTCAAGTCTATGCATATGAACATTCCTGTACGCTGGTCAGAAAGCAAAGCTAGAAGTGAACCTAGGGTTACAAGGTGAGGCAGAGCAAACAACTCCATAAAAGAGGAAGGAGATCAGTGGAAGCAGAGGTATTCTAGTAGCGAATTAAAAGCAGATGGGGAAAGACCATGTCCAAATTATTTCTGTTATAAATCAAAAAGTACTTTAAAAATATGGAAACAAAAAAAATGTCCTCGAACTGCAGCGTAAAACATTTGGGTTAGCTGACAGAAAGAACTTCATCAGTAGTCATTGTTAAAAACTATATATTAACACAGAAGGTCATCGTTTCTGTTTGCTATGGTTTAAACCTTCCTCCTGTGTCTGTGCAGAGAACACTCAAAACATCTTCTCTTGGTTCACTGTTTTTCTCAGCTGTCAAAAAATTTGCATGGTCGGTTTAATACCCCCTAAACCAGTATCTTCCTTACTGCAGCTTATCACTCATGGACATCTTAATGATTTCTTTGATAATTCAGACTTATATACCATAAGAAGTAGAAGATTATGGATACTTAAGAACATGTTTTCACTATTGCAGAATAGAAGACTAGACATTTTGCAGAAATCACACATCTTTTGATCCAGTTATCAAAACTCCACTTTCCATAGGAATTAGGATATGTTTCCAAGAAATATTAAATGCTCTGATACAATCAGGGTGAAAACTACAGGCTCACCCTGTGCTTAGTAGATGTGGGTGCTTCTGCTATGATGCAAGGCTAACAAAGTAGTCACACACCCAGAATACATTCGCCCGGGTTTGCTCCTATGTAGTTTAAAATTCTTGTGACCTAAGATATTTTGGTTAGAAAATAAAAGCAAATTCTCCTCTTCTCGAGGTCACTGTCAAACTGTATGTTACCCTGAAAGAGGAGAAAGGCCTTGGGAACTGTCTCCAGTCTTATCCTTTAACGTATCAACATGGGTAAGTCATGCTGGTCAGCCAGTTGTAACCTTGGGAGGCATAGAAGCCCAGCCTTGAGAAGATAAGATATGAGGGATAGGTAAGCTAGGGAAAATTTTTGCCTCCTGTTTCACAAGAGCCACCAGGACAGGCCTTGGGCAAATTACTGAGAGCTCTTCACCCAGGATATGCTAAACCCATAGGACTATAAGATAAACAAGGCTATTTAAAGATGTGTGTTTGTATAGTAGAAACGCAATGGAAAACAGGCTTTCTTATATACTGTTTGTATTTTGAAATAATTCAAGACCACTCTGATTCTTTCTAATTAATAACAATGAATATTAATTAATATGAATAGTAGTCTTAATTATAATATATTATAATATAATTATATAACTTTATTATAATTATATTAATGATATTATAAATATTAATAAATAATATTATTTTAACAGGATAATAAGCATTGAGTAAACACCTAGAAGACAGAGTCCAGTATGAGAGTTAATTTGATTTCTTTTAAAGTTATGATCCTGAAAAGTTGTGTAGATTCATTTGTATTTAGTAAAATACATGTTGTTATTAAATGTATGCTTAGGGGAAACTTGCCCTGTACAGCAATAGTTAATATTAACTTCCTCACAAAACTCACTTTACAGATGAGAAAACTGGGGCTCAAAGAAGCAAAAGTAACATTCTTAAGGTTACACAAACAGGAAGCAGCACAGCTGGGATTTGAACCTAGATCCAAATGTTCAAAGATTCTTCTTGGATCCATTATGGAATTACTCATTTCGTACACATTACATGTCTATATGGAAAGTTTTTAATGTCATAGAGGAAAGCACAAATTGTTATAAATTGAGTACAGCTAAAGCGTTCCAGGAGATTATAAGCTAATTGGAGAATTAATATATACAAAGATATAGTCTATTAAATAAATATGCATATACAATGATACAAATTGTAAGTCTGAGTTGAGGGGGCCATGATTGTGCTAATGAATTTCAGACATTTATCTTCCTTCTTGTATAAATTTACAAGTTCCTTCATGACAAAGACTACTGGCATATTCTGCTGAGTGCAAGGACACAAATTCCTAGATGTGAAGTCTTGAGGTAGAATAGTTCCATATTGGACCAGTACGGCACTCCACCGAATGGAGCTGTATTTCCAATATGGTAACATATGATCAACTATGTCAGTGCAGATTTTCCGAGAAGCCAAGGCAAGATTTTACATACAAGGTTTGGGGGTTAAACTTTTCTAGTGGGTTAAAAGGAAGGAAACAGGAGTAGGCAGGAAGAGATTTCAGATCTCATGTCTAGCCTATTCTGAAAACATAGAGGAAAGGAAAGCTTGCATTAGGAAAGCCCTTCGACTGCAGGGCAGTTCTGAGAAATTCTCAGCCAGGTCAAAGGGAGAAGTCCTGAGTCTCAGGGAACAGGCCGGCACAAGTGCCCCCACCATACACAGCCATTGGCAGGAGTAGCCAGGGGAAGTTTGGCCTTGGAATTCACAGAGTGGGCAGCTGGGACTGCCAGGCAACTCTGCTCCAGGCAATAGCCTCTCTTGAAGCAGATCTGAGCTGCGCATATCCATGGTTGCCACTTCTGAAACTAATATACATCTATGGACAGCTAACTTTTGACAAGGGAGCCAAGAACACACAATGGAGAAAGGAAAGTCTCTTCAATAAATGCTGCTGGGAAAACTGCAGAGCCACATGCAAAAGAGTGAAAGTAGACCATTATCTTCTACCATACACAAAAATTTACTCAAAATAGATTAAAGACTTGAATGTAAGACCTGAAACCATAAAACTTTTAGAAGAAAACAAAGCCAGTACACTCTTTGACATAGATCTTAGTGGTATCTCTTGAATATCATGCCTCCTCAGACAAGGGAAACAAAATAAAAAATAAACAAATGGGAGTACATCAAACTAAAAAGGCTCTGCACAGCTAAGGAAACCATCAACAAAATGAAAAGAAAACATAACAACTGGGAGAAAATATTTGTAAATCATATATCCAACAAGGGATTAATATCCAGAATTTATAAAGAACTCATACAACTTAACAACAAAAAACCAAACAACTCAATCAAAAAATGGGTAGAGAATCTGAAGAAACATTTTCCAAAGATGATACACAGATGGCCAACATGCACGTGAAAAGATGGTCAACATCACCAGTCATTAGGGAAATGCAAATCAAAACTACAATGAGATATCAACTCACACCTGTCAGAATGGCTATTATTAAAAAGACAAGAAATAACAAGTGTTGGAGAAGATGTGGAGAAAAGGGAACCCTCATACACTGCTAGTTGTAATATAAATTGGTGTAGCCACTATGGAAAACAGTATGGAGATTTCTCAAAACATTAAAAATATAAATACCATATGATCCAGCTATTCCACTTCTGGGCATTTATCCAAAGAAAATGAAATCTCTAATTCAAAAAGATACATGCACCCCTATATTCATTGCAGCGTTATTCACAGCAACTAAGAAGTGGATACAACCTAAGTGCCCACCAAAGGATGAGTGGATAAAGAAGATGTTGTATAAATATATATATATGTATGTTTCTATATATATATATATATATATATATATATATATATATACACATATACTCAATGGAATACTACTCAGTCTTAAAAAAAAAATGAAGTCTTGCTATTTGCAACAACATGGATGGACCTTGATGGTATTATGCTAAGCGAAATAAGTCAGACAGAAAAAGACAGTTACCATATGATTTCATTCATATGTGCAAGATAAAAAACAAACAAATACATAGATACAGAGACCATATTGGTGGTTACCAGAGGGGAAGGGGGCTGGGGGAGGGCAAAAGGAGTAAAGGAGCACCTGTGTACATTTCATATGGCAACTAAACTTTTGGTGGTGAACGTGATATAGTCCATGCAGAAGTTGAAATACAATAATGTACACCTGAAAGTTATATAGCGTTATAAACCAATGTGACCTCCACACAAAAAAATAAATATATCAATTTGGGGTTCACCATTCTCTACATTCTAGATTATCTTACATGGTGAATTTTACCTCTCAGTTCTACTCAACATAATCCTTCTAATTTAGTTAATCAAGCCTGTTTTTTAATCCATGTGGAAAGAAAAATTTTCAAACCTGCAATTAATTGGCTGATTATTTTCCACTTATGAGGAAAAGAAATATTGCTGCTTAGGGTTAATTGGTGTGTTCTGCACAGTAACAATAAAAAATTTTAACAATCATATAAATAAAATCAACATGCATCAAGGGTCTATAGAATGGTGTCTTTAGTCTCCCAGCGTACTTGACAGTTCCTCTAATGGGAGGTGAGTAGGCCTAGAAAATGACCCTCCCATCCATCTGAGGCTAGCCTCCCCAACCTGCTATAATATCTGGTGTGTGTTTTAGTCATGAAAAGAATCAAACTCTTTGCTGGGAGTCAAAAAATTGTTAGTGGCAAAATAGGATGTTATTGGCATAAGAGAGGCCATGAAGGAATAAACAAAGGAAAGCAAACACTATGGGAAGCTAGTGCTCACTGACCAAGAGGGTGCTTGAGCGTTTTATTGTTTGACTATACCTTAATGAATCAGCTTGTTCAGTGCTAAATGAGGCCTGCCTGGTGTCTTATCAACACATAACCACATGCAACAGCAAGCCTTTATTGATCACCTATTGGTTACACTCCTTTTTTCCTAGACCTGTGAATTCAATGAGGTATTAGAAATCATCCCCGTCCTAGATACTATTAAAACCTATCACCCACACTTGTAAGGAGTTTTGAAGTTTACAGTGCACATTTACATTATTTTGAATACATGAAACAAGATAAATGCATATTATACTTGTATAATAGCTAAATTTTGTTGAAGGTTCTATGCTGGACAATGTGCCCAAGATTTTATGGTAAATAACACTTAATCAATACAGCAGCCCTGTGAGGTGCAATTATCCCTCCCATTTTACAGTTGAGGAAAGTGATTATTAATAAAATTAAGTGACTCACCCAAGGTCACACAGCTGGCAAGGGAAAGTGTAGAAAACTGAATCAAGTTTGGATAACTACAAAGTGACTGCTTATAACGGATCTTCCTCCATAGTAAGTGATATCTAACAGTCAATGTTAGTAGATGGCACATATCAAGTGATTGTTTCAAGTAATCAAATGTGCCAAGAATTCAAAGAAGTGATAGTCCTGAGTCCCTTATTTTTAACAGGGACCCAATAATATTTGTTGAATGGATGATCAAACGAAGGGAAGAATTAAATGCACTGATAGCAATGGTAACTCTATAAAATCACAGATGGAAAGAGGGAGATATTCCTGTCTACGGGTCAGCTTAAACAAAAGAAGGGAGAGCCATGAATTCCGTGAGAATATAAATTGGAAATGGAGAGAATGGTTCTATATTATGAACTAGATGGTCTAGGTAGTCTGGTATTCAGCTAACATTTACTTAATAGTTTCTAATCATCATACATTGTAGTAAGCTCTTTCTCAAGACAGATGATAGATAAATAGGCAGTTGGATAGATAGTCTTGCTGTATAGACTGTATATTTAGTCTCTCTTTCTATACAGGCTCAATTATTACATATATTATACATCTCAATATGTAGACTTTCCTTATATTTTTATAAGGAAATATAAAATATTTTATATTTTCCTTATATTTATTATTCCTCAAAACCCCTATCTTGGGGCCTATTGTGCCATCAAACATATGGGGAACACTCAGAGAGACTAAGTAACTTGCCAAAGGTCAAACAACAAATAAGTTGTTCAGCCAAAATTCAAACTGGAACTGTGTCACTCCAAAACCACCATTCTTTCTACTGCATGGCAGTACCAAACCTCAAAAACAATTTGTAAGTTCTCAACCACTACATAGGGTAACACACCAATGTCCACATTGAAGCATTTAGTAAAGAAAACAGAACCCTTAAAGACTAATAGAGGCTGTGAAGTTCTCCAGCTGGCTATCATTTTTAAGTCTAAAACATTCTCACAATCCTGATAGTTCAGTAGACGCTATCATATAACAAAACCTAAGATTCTTCTTCTTCTTCTTTTTTTTTTTTTTTAGTGAGAAATATTGTCCCTGAGCTAACATCTGTGCCAATATTCCTCTAGTTTGTGTGTGGGACACCACCACAGTGTGGCTTGGCTAGCAGTGTGTAGGTCTGCCCAAGATCCGAACCTGTGAACCCCAGGTCTCCAAAGAGGAGTGTACAAACTTAAGACTATGCCACCAGGCCAGCCCCAAGATTCTTCATGTTTTAACCTTGGAAAATATTAATTAAATCTATAGTAAGTTCATCAAAATCATGTTTATCTTGTAACTGACTTCCCCCTAAAATAAGAAATGATGTTAAGTATCATGAAGCATTTGAGAAGATGTCCTTGAATAAGCTACCAGAGTTCATACTCACTAATCCTTGACAAAACTCAAGAGCTATAAAATCTTTAGACATGAATTTGGCCAATTGTTCTTATTTACTAACCTTAGTTCATTGAAATATGACTAAATATGTTCACTGAGTTCAATTCAACAAATATTTATTGAGCACCTACTACATAAAATCTGTTGCCAAAATCCTCTGGGAACAAAGTGCAAAGATTAATATAGCATAGCCCCTGACCTCAAGAAACTTCACAGTTTTATACAGGAGAAAAACCATACACAAATGAAAACCAAAGAAGGCAGAATTTGAAATGTGCCAAAATACCAGTACACACAATGCATTCTGGTAAAGTCCAAAACAGAGATATCAGTTCTTACTGGAGGTATTATAGAATGTTTCAGGGGTTTAAATGCAACTTCTGGTACCAAAATCTATATTAGTTATCTATTGCTCTATAACAAATAACCCCCCAAATTTCACAGCTTAAACAACATTTATCATCTCAAAAGTTTCTGCCACAGATCCTTCTGCAGCTTAGCTGGATGCCCCTGCCTCAGGTCTCTCACAAGGTTGCCATCAAAGTGTTATTTGGGATGCAATTTCTTCTGAAAACTTACTGGGGCAGGATCTGGTTCTAACTCACTCACGTGGTGGCTGGTAGGAGTCAGTTCCTCTCAAGCTATTGGACTGAGAGCCTCAGGTACTCATTGGCCATTGGCTGAAGGCCACTCTCAGGTCTTTTCCATCTGGGCCTTTCCATAGGATGGCTCTCAAGATGGTAGCTGACTTCTCTCAGAGTGAAAGAACAAAAGAGCAATAATGAGCAAGATCTAAATCACAGGCCTTGTGTAATCTATTCCCAGGAGTGACATCTCATGCATTTTGCCACACTGTGTTCATTAGAAATGAGTCAGTAGGTCCAGCCCACACTCAAGGGGAGAGGAGAACCCAGGCATGAATACCAAGATGCAAGATCACTGGGGCCATCTTGGAGGCTGCGTGCCAGAGTGTGCCTTGAAGAATAGGTAGAATTTCAGCTGGTAGAAATGCAAGGAGTTGAGGAGTACAGGTTTCAGGAAGAGAATGAGCACGTATGCAGAGGTGAGTACACACAGGGATTTGCTTGAGAAGAGCAAGGAGTTCAGCTTGGTGAAAACCTGAATGCATGATGAATGTCAGAAAATAAGTCTTTGAACTATGTCAGGGTTAAATAATGTCATGCTCACAAGTTAGAACTTTATTGTTTTAAATTTGGGGAACTCATTACTTTTTTTTAACATAATAGTAGCAGGATCAGACGTGTCTCAAGAAAATTAGCGCGGAAGTCCTGTGAAAGATGGAACTTGAAGTACGAGACAGTGTGTGGAGGCAAAGAGTACTTTAAGGAAGCCATCCTAAAAGACAAAGACAGAGCAACTCTCAGGACCCAAACTCGAATGGTGGCAGTGGGAGGGGAAAGGAGAGTTTCTATTGAAATAGCATGCCTATCCTTTACTGTGCATTTCCTATAAATGAAAGTTTTTTAACTTCTGATTTTCAAAATACCTAATATTATATGGATTTTCAAAGGTTTTTCAGTTTCTATTATTCTTTCCTCTAACTCTTTCATGCCCTGCTTCAGGGCAACTGTTACCTATTGAATGTCATGCTAGCAAAAACATTTGATGTGAACCTTGCCCATTTGCCCCTGCTGCCTCAAAGAAGGAAACATATGACCTGTCTTTGATCATGCTTTTTTCTTAAAATGAAAACATCCTCCAATATGCGATTCTTAGAAAAGGTGAGTGTTGAAATTCTGAGATAAACCACATTTAAGCCCAAGGACTCAGTTAAAGTTAACGAAAATATATTGGGATGAGAGAAGCTGTGGCAAGGCTTGGTAGATATTTAATTCTTTTGCAAACATCAGAAAACCTGTCCAGCCTCAATATAGACAAAAGCTGGAATGAGTGCTCCATTAGTAGCTGTTTCTCAGCATTTTGTCCAATTATCAAATAAAGAAAACGAGAACCTCGATACATAAATTTGCTCCATTATGGAAGCAACCTTCAGTGAGTAAGCCAGTCGTCTTCATTATTCAAGTCATCAATGTGATGCCTGTACAATGAAACAAAGGCAGCTCTTTGATGATAAATGTTACAGTACAGCTACTTTTCACATATGTCTCCACACACACACATTGCGAACCATTCGCTGAAGTATAAATAAGAGACAACCAAGTGACAATTCACGTACAGGAAAAATAGACAAAGCCCAAAACAGAATGGATTATCCAGTTACCACTCTGACATTATTGCAGCTTTTAGGGAACAGCTGACTTTAGTCATCAGTTTCCATCATCTGTTCTATTTTCTTTTACAGACTTTTGCAATGAAACTTTTCACAAAAGATGCTGCGTAAAAATCAGAAATAGCCAAAAGTCTAGGAAGCAACCCTTCAAATTAGCTCTTCCTCTCCCTTTAATTTCAAGAAAGGATGCTGTTCTTAGGAGGGTCTGTCCTTTGACAGATCATTCAGAGACAGAGACGTGGGAATCTCGGGCATCAACAAGGTCACTGCCATGCTCACCCCAGTCTCCTACAGTGATGCAGGCTGAGAGAAAAAGGGTGAAGGTCCAGAAACAGCTTACGAGATAAGCTGCAAGGCCTGAAGTCAGGGTCAGGGCTTCTGGAAAAGTAAAAGCAGACACATATCACTAGAAGTATTACCATTAGCATTACTCACACATGTTCTTGTATTAGTCTCCTTACATTTGGACACATTTTTTTCTCTTGAAAACAAAGAACAAGTTGTGCACATTCCAGCAACTTCCTGCAGCCAGATTTGCCTGATTTGAACAGAAAACTCTTACAGAATCCCTATCACCTTTGCAGACTACTGGCTTCTAGCTCTGACACCCAGCTCACCCTGACTCTCCCTGATTGACACCCAACAAACCCCTCATATTCCAGATATCACAATAAAAATCATCTACACCAGACAGCCATTTTCAGTAGCACCTGGTAGACCTTCTTAATTGCAAATAGCATGCAACTTTCCCCAAGATTCCTGAGGTCTACTGAATACCCGGCTTCACTCCGGATACCAACATTTGTAGATGTCCTTCTTCTACGGCTAATGCCTCCCTGAGCACGTTCCACACTCTAAAAGACTCAACAAATACCCTAAAAATGACACGGTCTCTGAAACTGCAATATCTATCCTGAATCTCACAACTCATCCAGTTGCTCTCCAGTGACAGTGAAACACTCATCCTGCTGAAATAACGCTATTTTACCATCAACTGCTCAAATAGCATTATGTAAGCAATTGCACCCACAAGTTATCCAACAAACTAATATCTTACATTCCCTCACTCCAGCCTAACGAACGCTGCAACCATGGGAAGATTTCCAACATGTGGCATAATTTCCCTAGATTTCAGAGTAAATTCACAGCCTGGCACAATAGATGTCCATGACTCCAGCTTTGAGAAAGACACATGATTGAATTTCAGCTATTTTCAAGGGAAGGACAGTACCTTGTGGACGCCCTACTCCCCATCCTGTGAAGAGGATGCTAGATCTCTTATTTTTTTAATGTAGTCTATGAATTTGGTCAGCTTCAGAGATAAATTAAAATACAGAGCCAAAAATCAGAGTCACATGGAATGGCTCCCTTACTTAGTTCTCTGACCCATCATCATGCAGACTTTTCCAGAAAGCACACTTCACATTGTTCATAAGCCACACTTCTTCACAGCTAGCATATGATCCTCCTTTGAAATGTTGTCAGGTAATTCTATTCCCTAACGAAGTAGATGAAATAGTAAAGATAGTTGCTCACACATGAAGGATTTTCCTCAAAGGCAATCATCTTAACGAGAATTTTTTTTCAAAATTAGTTAATCTGCAATTCTATTAAAACATTGTGACTCTAGCCCTGCTCTCCTCACCCTAAAAGAAGGAAAGTAAAGATAGATTCCCATTAGAGAAAAAGCTTAAAAGGCCGAAAAAATTCTAGACAAAATTCTCAAGTATTCTAAAGTGACATAAAGGCACCAACGTACATACAATCCTCGCTACGCACCAACTTGAGACTGTGGTTTAACCGATCATCCTGACATTTCTAACATAGACAATTATTGCAAAATTTTTGTAGACAGTGTGTATTTAATGAAGCTTCCTTTAAAAGTCCTCCTATTAGAAGCGTACCTGTTCGAGATGGATTAGTTTTAATCAAATGACAATTGGTAGTTGGGGGCTGAACATGCAGTCAGCAGTCAGCTGGTCACAGATAGGTGTTCTCTTTTCACAAGAAAAACTCCGTAGGCATTAATAAATTTCAATTGCCTGTTAGTTATAATTTAAGATTTTGTTAGTTTTGCATGAAACAACATCTGAATTGGTGTGCTAATATATGCTGTGAACCAGCACAGAGGGCCACTTTTATACTGTTCCATATAAGAGGGACCATTTTTAACTGTTTTTTCCTCTTCCACTGAAATAGTATTGGCTAATATATACTGAGAGCCTATTACATGTGAAGATATTTCGATATATTATCTCTAATCTTCACAAGGTGCTATTATTGCCCCCAATGTTACAGATGAGGAAGTCGAGGCACAGAGGACTATTAGGGAGAAGTGTTGGGACTCAGTCCCAGCTCCAGCTAGTCACAAAGCGCAGGCTCCTCCTTCTATTCCACTATGCCTGCATAAAGAACATTTTTTTAAACTTAATCAGGGCTTTAAAGAAAAGGAAGTAGGATGGTGCCAAAGATTACATTTCCCTATGTATAACTACAGAGAACTTCAGAGTCTGCCATAGTTTTTTCATCCCTTTGCCAACGTAAGCCCAAATGAATTCTGTACAGAAAACAGGTGAGAACACGAACACATACACACATAGACATGCTCACACTCATAGCCCTAGAAATAAATTTTCAGAAGTAATAAATAACTGAATAAACAGCTGACACTATAGCACCAGCATAAAAAAAAATGTGATTTCCAAGTACCTACGAAGTACTCAGTACTGTGCTAGGTATCACGGCAATTGAA
Source organism: Equus przewalskii (assembly GCF_037783145.1). Classification (NCBI taxonomy): domain Eukaryota; kingdom Metazoa; phylum Chordata; class Mammalia; order Perissodactyla; family Equidae; genus Equus; species Equus przewalskii. Next base: position 27,421,389 of record NC_091847.1, on the reverse strand, counting down.
AACATGTAGACATTATAATGTAAAACTGCTGACATTGACATGGACACAAAAATCAAAGGACACGCAGACACGTATGCAACTTTATCTTGAGCAAATACTATTTGTAAAGAAAGTGCAAAATCATAAGACACATGAATTTTGTCATATTAGTAATGAATGCAATGTGAATCGTGGATGCTGAATATTTAAACTTTGTTGTGCCAATTAAGAAAACAAAACCACTACGTTCTTTCCAGGTATGTGGGGAAGATTTGGAGGGAGGGATGTAATTTTTAAGAGTTCTTTAAGTGATGCGAGGGATGTAGTGTGGAATATTGGGACAGGAGACAGGTAGAAAGTGCATTCTGAATGAAGACACTGGAGTTAGTGTGTTGAACAGACAAAGTGGGTGGTGAGGAAGTCTGCCTGTTAAGAAGTGGAGGAGGCATTTATTATAAGCAAAGGATATGTCAAAATTACCCTTTTTAAATAGATGAATTAATGTTTAAACCCATAAAGGATCCAATTTACTGAAAATTATTGAGTCCCTTATGGAATGCCAATAGTGATTACAACTGAGAGAGCTGTCGCTCTCTAGCCTGGTACGTATACGCCATATGTGTTTATCTTTTTCACTAGCCTACTTACATGCGATAATACTACAGCAGCTTTCAAGATGAACATTTGACAAGCCAGCTCACCGCCGACTGACACCTCCATGTCAGCTGGCCTGACATATATAAAAAGAAGCTGAATGTTTATCCGTGTGCTTTCCCGATTTGACATATGTGCTCTATAAGAGTCACAGAAGGAAACTTCAGAAAAGAAATTAAGGAATGTACTTGTCAGTTTATTAATCAAAGTGTACCTGCTTCACATTACACAGAGACAAATTAAGCTGGCTACTATGGTACTTCGAAAACATCTGCTAACAAAGTCAGAAGTAATGATAAACAAACGAGTTCCCTTTGTGGTTGATTTTCATCCAGCTGCATTTAATTATAACAGCGCTATCAAAGGAAGCTCCCCATTAGCTGCTAATTCAGAATGACTTCAGAAGAAACTCCCAGAGCCTCCAGTGATATCCCTCCAATTCTAGCAACTTCCTAATCTCGACCAGTGTTTGTGAAGAGCCATAGTAAAGAAGTTTGGTTATCAGTTCTGGCTGTTATTGACTGCCGAGGTGGTATGCCAAGACTACTTTCGTAATAATTTGACCAATTAAACTTGAAAAATGACCAAATTTATGACACCAATGTTTTGCTTCATCTTTGGAATAAGATAACAAACTACCTCAATCAAGGAAGGGAAAAAATCTCTTTTTAATGCATATTTTAAGTAAAATGCAAACTCAGTCATATTGTTTATCAATCTACAATCACCACAGCTAAAAATAAAAGTGACACTTTTTTCAAATTCAGGTTGAATTGATTTCCAAATGAACAAATATCCAAGCCTCTCAGAAGAATACTATTTCTACTCGAGTCAATAATGAATCACCATCAAGCCTTGCTTATTGATCAGGATTGGGTCTCACAAATTCCCATGTAGATATTCTCCCTTTGAAAGTTCCTGGCTTCGGACAGGAGGGTGGCAATACCAAAGCAGCAGCACTCTGTCTCGTGCTTTCTTGAGTACAAGGGTGAGGAACACCTTGCCCAAATCTGCCATCTGCCTGGCCAGGAGGCAAACACAAAGTCAACAGCTTACATGCTCAAACAATGCACAGCTATATCACTGCCTTTGCTGATCCAACCTGAGAGCACCCTACATTTTATTTATTTGTTTTGGGGTGACCTGGTGAGAAGCAAGTTAAAAGTGAAAGTATAACTTGGGAAAGCATTCACATTCACTTGGTACTAACCTCTTTAACAAAGTAACAAGCCACAAGTAAAGAAGGTTTAGGAAGAAAATAATGAACGCAGAATAACTCAGATTGGCAACAGTAGACATTGGCCAGAGTTGGATCTAGCCAACCTCCAAGGACCCAGGTCATAATGTATTTTTCTAACATCTGCAAGAATTTATTCGATCATGGAAGGTGCATGATGAGATTGGGAGAGAATCAAGGCAATTTACACCCACTGAAAATGTTGATAACTTTGGAGGGTTTTGTTTGTGTGTTTGTCTCCTTGTTTTTCAAGGAAGAACAAAATATCCCTAAATTAAGCTGATTTTTTAACTTCTGAAACTCCTCTGCATTTCCAATCCTCAAGAAGCCAGTAAAGTTTATGAGAATTCCTTGACTTACCAGAAGAGAAAATGGAAGTAAGAGAGAACACCATTGCTTTTAAGTGTGGTTGGGGGAAACGACTTCCAGTCATCCATCAGAGTAAGCACACGACATTAATTTCACCCTTGGCATGAAGATCAAATGATGTTGCCAATGTCTTTGTTCTGTTTATAACAATATTTGTGATGATTTGAACATTGCCCTCCTCCAATTGGCTTGAGAACAAGCATTATTGCTCCCTGCCTGCTTTCGTAAAGCTGGGATATGTCCTATTTCAAAAAGAATGTGCAGGAAGGAGCATGGTTTTTGGTGGTCGTCAATCAAAACTAAGGATTTTTCAAATGTTGTTTTGGGGCAAATACATTAATGCCCACAGTCATTCTTCTAGTCTAAAATTCTCCAGGCTGAGAGCCTGAGCAGATGCAGGCATGGGACCATCTTTTCAAATCAGACTTCTTATATGTCTTTCCCTTTCTTTCAGATAACCAGATAATTTCTGCAGTAGAATAAACATTTTGGGGTGTGGAAGACTCTGGTACAAATCTTACTACCCTCCAGTATAAAGGGCTTTCAGAGTAAGCTAATATGTGAGTTTAGTTTCTCTAATTATCAAATTCAGTGTTTTAATGTTAAGGAATATTTGTTAAAGAATATTCTCCTCTATAGTGTAGACTACTCACAGGAGTTGGCTGTTCTATTATAACTTATATGAACCCCTGAGTATGCAAATATACTCATAAGGTATATGTTTCCATTTTAGAACATTAATAAAGTCCATAAGATTTCAGCATTATATAAATACATAACTGAACAGAAAAGAAAATTTTCAGCAAGTTTTAACAGGCAAAATGAATCCTGATGTACAAGTACATTTGTAGATCCAGGATGGTGAGTGGGCCAACTCATGTCCTTGACCTTTCTGTGCCTCAGGTTCCATATTTTTAGCTCAGGAATTGCACTTGCCCTAGTCTCGTTCTTGCTTTTTTAACATTAACTGAGAAAATTGATCGGAAAATACATTTTACTCTCTGCAGAGAAGGAAATGTTTGTTGTAAAATACGACTCTGAATGCAGAAACAAATAGAAGAGGTGGTCCATGCCAGAGGTCTTCTACTGGTCCTAAGTGGATCTGCAAGGGTCTAGAGTCAGTTACGGGAGGTGCAGAGAAGCAGAAATTGCAGCCCAGTGTCCCCTGGACTCAATGCTCCATTCAGCCATAACAGCTCCAGTTTTACCTAATTTTTATATTGCAATCCTGAACATGAATTTGTTTGGGCAAAGATGTTTGCTGCTACAAAAAAACCAACAAAAAACGAAGTCCACTCATTTAGTTCAATACTCTCCTTTTACCGTGTAAAAAAAAGGAAACTCAAAGACGTAAGTGACTTGCCTATGTTAACATGTAGCAGCAAGAACAAGATTAGAACATGAAAAAGATTAACTGTGTCTTCTGTCTGCAAATTCAATGCTCCCTTTTTTTTGTGGTAGTTCAAAAGAAAACATAGTGATAATTTCTTATTATGTTTAACCCCACAAGTAAATTTTATTACCACTTATAATCTTATATTTCTCTAATTATTGGACACTGTCAAACATTCTGCTCCTCTTGTAAATTATTTTCTTGACTTCACAGCATTCCACATGTATTTTTAGTCAATCCATTGCCGGACCTCACAAAATCATAAGGTTGTAAGTTCCTCTTAGAGAATTGAGAACTATTTATTTAACTTACTTGGCATGCTGCTTATTGCATCAATATGTAAATGTGATTGCTTAATAAATACCCCTTATTGATGTTGACTTCATCTGCAACTTTGTTTGCAGCTTAAAAATCAGGCTCAAAATTACAATAAGTTGTGAATTTATTTTCACAGTAATATTCATCCAACAAATACTTCCTAAATATTTGCTGTGTATACATAACTGCTAACCCTCCTGATTTTCACATGGAGTGTAGAAAACATTGGGACACAATTATATATAAGTGTAAATATCAACATGTTATCGAAGTCCAAGGGAAGACAGATAATTTCCAGGCAGAAAATATGGGAAGAGGTAAGCAAGCATACTTTGTGAAGGTGATAGCTTTATGGCTGTCCCAGAAGAATGGGTAGAATTTCAATGCCAGAAGAGAAAGAGGGTTTTCCAGATGGTATCTAAGATGGCTCAGCAGTCTTGACAGCTAAAGCTATCGGACTCAATATAAAATGAGCCTGCAACAATATTCCAGTAACTACAAACATCTAGATGCTCCATCTCCCATCTTCTCTTTGAAACTTCTGCCAGATGTGGAGTTCCCATTTCTCACCCTGTTGTCCTCTACTTAGATTCTGTCTCTCTCCACTTTGGATTGATGCCTCCTCTAGACTGCCATCCAGGTTTTCAATTTTAGTTCCATGCACAAGTGTGTTGTATCAGATCACCTTGAATCTGGAGTCCTCTGCTGGTAGGCCACCCCAGTCCCCATTCATGCCACGCCCAGGTCCTTCAGCCCCTCTGCCCAGCAAGATGTTCTTCAAAAATTGTGGGAGAGAGGATGATATGAGAAATAGACAAATGCATTTAGGAATGATTTCAACTTAAAAATTCTTTATTTTTTCTGTTAATCACTCCATCTAACCATACTCTGTAATTTTTCCTTTTCCTGTCCTTTGACAGCAAATCTCACAGATTTCTGATTCCTTTCAGTATTTAAAATCTAGTCTGGATCAAAATATTAATTTCATATCCAAATTAAAGTACCTCTTTCCTCCTATATGAATCTCGGCATATGGCTTGGGTCCTGCAATGCAGAAGTGCAGCATAGTTTGCTTTATTTATTCCATTTTTATTTTTTGCACATTCACTCTCTCTCTGCCTTTCTTTCTCCTATTTCTAGGTTTTTCTTGGGTCTCAGTATTGTTTGGCTCTCAAAGGGAATGGGGTAAGGTGAAAGTCTTAGAAGCAGTTGTTCAAATGCTGATCTTTGCACTTTTTGTGGGTTCTTCAGAGCCCCCATCTCACAGAGGTTTCCTGAGATGGATGATGCATTGTAAGGCTGACCACTTTTCTCTCTCACCTCCTGCTCCTGTCTGCCTGCCCAACAGTTTCTTACAGGTACCGTTCCCATGACACAGGAGGCCTCTGAGGCCTCCGCTTGATCCATGGAATACCCACACATCCTTGTCATGTCAAACACTGATGGTGCAGGCCGCCCCTGCTGCTGCTGTCTCTTCTTGCTCTGTTTTGCAGATGCTTCAGCTATTTCTCACTCAGAATTCTGTTTGCATAACTTTAAGCAAATTCCAAGAGATACATGTGAAGCTCTCCTAAGAACTTTCTTTCCTTCCTTTACTCTGATGTCTGTGCCAGCATGGCCTCATGAACTTCTAGGGCTCAGCAAGCTTTCATCAGGAGAGGAAGATGTCAGTCTCTCTTTCTGATAGGTACTCCAATGTGTATGAGCAATTTTTTTCATAGTGCTTCTCGGTAAATTTGAAAGAAGAGGGAGAAGATTAATCAAAACACTTTCCCTCTGTGCCTACAGCTTACCACTCATTCATTGCATTCCAATATCTAGTTGTCTGCTTATATCAGCTGAATGAGAGGGGAGAGACATATCCTTTTTTGGAATATGGGGCCACTTGTTGCTTGTTCTTCTCAGCTTTGGCTCCTCACACAAAATTCTCAAGTAGAAGAAGTTCCATTCAACACTGTTTACAATGATATTTGTGTAGGAGGATAGTGACAAAAAGGCTGTGGGGAGGTGCCAGTGTCCATGGAGATGGAATTTTATTCAAGAAGCTATGGGATAGAAACGAAGATTTTTGAGCAAGAATGCTAACATTTGCATTACTAAATTGAATCTCCCATACTTAAGTATGTAGATTCTTAAAGTTAAAAAATCATTATTTTGGGCCAGCCCTGGTGGCCTACTGGTTAAGTTTGGCATGCTCCACTTAGGCAGCTTGGGTTTGGTTCTCAGGAGTGGACCTACACTGATGGTCAGTGACCATGCTGTGGTGGTGGCCCACATACAAAATAGAGGAAGATTTACCACAGATGTTGGCTCAGGATGAATCACCCTCAAGCAAAAAGAAGAGGATTGGCAATGGATGTTAACTCAGGGCAAATCTTCCTCAGCAAAAAAAAAAAGAAAGAAAGAAAGAAAAAGAAAAAAACATTACTTTAGTAGATTTTTTAAAAGTTATTTTGCTTTCTTATGAGTGTAGTAGTCATTTTTGCTGTTCACCAAATGTTTCCAGTTTCTTTCTTGGCAGAAGGTAGGATTGCACTTCTTTGCCACTTTGGAATTGATGCAGCCACACAATTTACTTTGAATTATAAAATGCGAATGGCAGATAACAGAATAGTTAGTGATAAGAAATTTGAAGACTTTCCAGTAAGATTAGGTACAGGCAAGGATGCACCTAAGGAAGTTCCATACTGGACGTTCTAGCTTATGTAATAGGACAAGAAAATGAAATAAAAGACATTCAAGTTGGAAAGAAGAAATAAAAAACTTTTTTTTCACAGATGACATGTTCGTCTATGTAGAAAATCCAAAAGAATCAACAAAAATACTTCTGGAACTGATAGCAATTATAGCAAGGTTACAGGATAAAAGGCTAAAATACAAAAATCGATCAGTTTCCTATACACCAGCAGTGAACAAGTGGAATTTGAAATTAAAACATAATACCATTTACATTAGCACTCTAAAACATTGAAATATTTTGGTATAAATCTACCAAAATATGTACAAGACCTATATGATGAAAACTACAAAACTCTGATGAATAAACTCAAAGAACTAAATAAATGGAGAGATATTTCATATTTATGGAATTGAAGTCTCAATATTGTCAAAATATCAGTTCTTTCCAACTTAATCTATAGATTCAATGAAATTCCATCAAAATCCCAGATAGCTATTTTGTGGATACTGATAAACTCCTTCTAAAGTTTATACAGAAGGGCAAAAGACCCACAGTAGCCGACAAAATGTTGAAACAGTAGAACAAAGTAGGAGGTCTCACACTAGCTGATATCAAGCCTTACCATAAAGCTATTGTAGGGGTTGACCCAGTGGCTAAGTGGTTAAGTTTATGTGCTCTGCTTCAGTGGCGCAGGGTTTCACTGGTTCAGATCCTGGATGCGGACCTATGCACCTCTCATCAAGCCAGGCTGAGGCAGTGTCCTACATAGCAGAACTAGAAGGACCTACAACCAGAATTACAGCTATGTACTGGGGGGCTTTGGGGAGAAGAAGAAAAAAAAAAGCAACAGTAATCAAGACAATGTGGTATTGGTAAAAGAATAGATAAACAGACCAATGGACCCAAACAGAGAGCCCATAAATAGACCCACATAAACACAGTCCACTGATCTTTCACAAAGGAGTAGAGGCAATAAAATGGAGCAAAGACAATCTTTCAACAAATGTGCTGGAACAGGTGAACATCCAAAAGCAAAAGAATCAACCTAGACACAGAGCGTACATGTTTCACAGCAATTAACTCAAAATGTATCACATATTCTAAATGTAAAACACAACATATAAATCTCCTAAAACATAACATAGGAGAAAACCTAGACGACCTTGGGTATGCTGATGACTTTTTAAATACAACACCAAAGGCATAATCCACTAAAGAAATAACTGATAAGCTGGAAACTGGACTTCATTAAAAGTAAAACTTTTGCTCCGTGAAAGACAATGTCAAGAGAATAAGAAGACAAATCACAGCCTGGGAGAAAATATTTACAAAGGACGCATCCGATAAAGCATGGTTATCCAAAATATACAAAGAACTCTTAAAACTGAACAATAAGAAAATAACAGGCTTACTATGAAATGGACCAAAGACCTTTACACATACCTCACCAAAGAATATATACAGATGGCAAATAAGCACATGAAAAGCATATGTGGCAAATAAGAGATACTACATCATATGCCATCGGGGAAAGGCAAATGAAAACAACGAGACACCACTGCACATGGCCAAAATCCAGAATACTGACAACACCAAATGCTGATGAGGTTGTGGAACAACAGGAACTCTCATTCATTGTTGGTGGGAATGCAAAATGACGCACCCACTTTGGAAGACAGTTTTGCAATTTCTTAAAGAACTAAACGTACTCTTACCTTACAGTCCAGCAATCGTACTCTTGGGTATTAAAGAAGTTGAAAACTTCTGTTCACACAGAAATCTGCACAAGGATGTTTATAGCAGCTTTATTCATAATTGCCAAAGTTTGGAGGAAACCATGATATCCTTCAGCAGTGAATGGATAAATAATCTCTGGTACATCCAGAGAATAAAGTATTATTCAGTGCTAAAAAGAAATAAGTGAGGCTGGCCCTGTGGCATAGTGGTTAAGTTCTGCTCACTTCACTTCAGTAGCCCAGGCTGGCAGGTTGGGATCCTGGGTGTGGATCTACACCAGCTGTCAGCCATGCTGTGCCAGCGACCCACATATAAAGTGGAGGAAGATTGGCACAGATGTTAGCTCAGGGCTAACCTTCCTCAGCAAAAAAAGAAATAAATAAAAAGAAATGAGCTATCAAGCCATGAAAAGAAATGGAAGAATCTTAAATGCATATTATGAAGTCAAAGAAGCCAATCTGAAAAGGCTACATACTCTTTGATGCCAATATATAACACCGTGGAAAGGCAAAACTATGGAGACAGTAAAAAGATCAGTGGTTGCCAAGGGTTAAGACAGGAGGGATGAAGAGATGGAGCACAGAAGATTTTTAGGGCAGTGGAAATATTCTATATAATACTATAATGATGAATACATATCATTATACATTTGTCCAAACTCACAGATGTAAAACACCAAGAGTAAAACATAATGTAAACTAAAGACTTTGGGTGATTATGATGTGTCAATATAGGTTGATCAATTGCAACAAATGTACCACTCTGGTGGGGGGTGTTGATAATGGGGGAGGTTATTCACGTGTGGGGCAGGGACTATATAGTAAATCTGTACCTTCCCCTCAATTTTGCTGTGAACATAAAACGGCTCCCCCCAAAATAGTAATAATAATAAAGTTTTAATTAAAAAATAAAATTCAAAAGAATGTGAATGAAAGTGACCTGTGGAATCTTTAAGAGGCAGGGCATCCTGTGGACTGTGCTCTCTGTTTTATTGCTACAATAACAAGAGTGTTCCAGAGAGTGACTGCTTTCTCATCCTGGTGCTATAGACTGAATGTTTGTGTCCCTCCAAGATTCGTATGTTGAAACCTAATCCCCAGTGTGATCGTACTTGGTGGTTGGGTTTAGGGAAGTGATTAGGTCATGAAAGTGGAGCCTTCGTGAATGGGATCAGTGCCCTTATAAAAGAGACAGCAGAGAGCTCCCTTGCCATGTAAGGACACAACAAGAAGACTGCTATCCTTGAACTAGGAAGCGATCCCGCACCAGACACTGAAACTGCCAGCGTCTTGATGTTAGACTTCCCAGCCTCCTGAACTGTGAGAAACAGCTGTTTGTTGTGGAAGCCACCCAGTCTCTGGTATTTTTGTCATGGGAGTCCAAAGTGATTAAGACCAGAGCGAGGACCACACAAAGCACAGCCTCCACCTACCCTGTAACCCGTATTCAGCATGAATGAAAAAGAAACTCTATTGTGTTAAGCCACTGGAATTTGGGAGCTGTCTATTACTGTAGTATTACCTACCTCTTCTTACTGATGTAATGAGCAGATAAATATTTTACACTGCAGAGCCAAGTAGTACATCATGGCTAAATTCCCTATATTTCTTCAGATTCTCTACACTATTTCCAGCCTCGTGCTGCTCAAAGGAAATAGATTTCCCCTTTTATATCTTATCAAATGTTTAAAATCAGTAAATGTGTCTCAATTTTCAGTTATATGTCTTATTCAATTAATGTCTTAATTGTATTTACCATTTTGTCTTAATGTCAATATCGTATACAAATGTTTGGTTTTCCTTAAGAGTGGTGACCTGTAAGAGACTAGTTATGGTAGAGAGGTAGAGCAGAAACTGGACTCTAAAGTCATAGATCCCACATGATATAAACAGGGAACAAACCTACTAGAAAAGTTAGCATTGGAAGGGATAATATTCACACACCTTTTTGAGAAAGGATGAAAAGAAAACAAAGAAAAGTGATTCTGAAAAAAATTATATGCATTTTAGGAAAGTTAATATTCAGAGAATAACCTCAGTTAAGTTAGAAGCGTCTTCATGTCTTGTGAGTCCTAGATGGGGGCACAGGAGGTATCCTCAATTACAGACATTTACTGTGCAAGGTTATTATGCTAGGGCCTATTGAGACAAGTTTCTTCTAAGTCTGCCCCTCTCCAGTAGGACAGAACATCTTCTAAAAGGGAATATAGTAAGGAGAATAAACGAATAATAAATACTACAAAAGAAGTATACTTGCCCCCTAGAATTCAGTTAAAGTGTGGGAGATAGACAATTTTTAAAAAGTAAAGGCAGATCTATACGATTAAAATGAAACGTTTTATCTAGAGAATGTCATGACCATCGTGATATCTTAGTACTCCAAATAGGAGTACCTATTTTGAAGCTCAGTGAATTTCAAAGCAACACACATTTCTTGAAAAGCTGCTATGTGTAACTTGCTGTACTAGGCCTTGTTTCAAAATGTTTGTCAGCATTTCAAATGCCACATATTCCCCTACTCACGAATTTAGAGAAACTTCTTATTGCTTAAAAAAATCTTAACATTAGCCTTCAATACCGCGTAGTTATGAATCCTTCGTGCCTCTCTATATTCAACTATTATGTTTTTACAATATGTTTCTATTCACTAACCAAAGCAACTGCAGCCCTCCCAAACAAATTATTTGATAGACTCTGCCTCTCTTTCAACTGCTGCTGTCCTCCACTTGATCTCAGCTGGGGAAACCTCTTATCTTCTTTTTCTTCTCCTAATCTTTTCCCTTAATATACTTCAAAACCATGCTCTACACATGTGCCTACTGGGACATCTTAATCTACCTCAAGCCAATTCTGGTCATTGTTTTATTCTGGTTTGCATCATTACTTAAAGATTTATCCAATTTTATTGCTATAAGAAGACGTTTCATAGGTGAAGAAACCGATGCCTAGAGATGTGTCGTGGTTTGCCCAAGGCCAAAGCTATTTAGGGGAAAGTCAGGATTAAAACATATGTCTCCTGCTCTCCATTTATTTCCGTGCTACCTATGCTATATTTTTGTACTGATTGACTGTAGGCCTGACATTTTTCTGAAGTTGATTTATAGATTTTTTTTTTCCTCCTCACATAGAACATAGTAATTTTAGATGTATTTTTTAAATAATACTAATAAGAACTATTGTTTACCAGGAAACGTATCTTAATACATCTGCTCCTTGATCTGATGAAATAGGTGTTATTATGATTATTATCATTATTATTATTTTACATATGAAAATTGTGAAATAGAGGGGCTTAAATAACTTTTTCAAGATCACATGGTGGCTAACCTAGGATAATCAAGCTGCAAAGCCTATGCTCCTAACCACATTGCTATAGAGGGATATTTTGTACCCAAATAAACCAGAATATATGTATCCAAATCAGTGTAGGCTCTTTCAAATCAGTCAGCTAAGGCATGTTACACATTTATACCAATGATACTGATATTTTCCCAGAATAGTTTTAGACCTGAGCTTCTGGAATGAACATGAGAGTATCTGGTGCACTCTTTTGAATATTCTCAACAAGAGCAAACCCTTTTCCTAGGCAGATAATTTCTATTTTGGAACTAGTCAAAAGTCACTGTAGGGCTAATAAGTGAGATGGCTAATTAAATTTTATAAAAGCTTATTCAATAAAAAATGTACTGGAAATATAAAATAATAAGACTGTTTTTGGAGGAGTGATTCATAAACTTTGCATACTGAGAAGAGAGTTCGAAAAGCATCTTGAATAAACTTAGCATCGCACAAATGCCTGAACAGATTCTAATAGATAACCTTTGCATCGATAGCATTTGCTTCCCCTTCTTCCAGCAACATTCCCTATTTTCTCTTGGGGACATTGCATTTTATGTGGTCTGGGTGATGCTTTTTGCCAGAATCCAGCAATGGGCATGTGACCCAGCATTAAGCCAGTCAAGCACTCATTCAGTGGCCATATTGATTGGTTCAGAGCGGATGCAATATGGAAGCATATCTAGTCAAAGTGACTCTCGGCCTCAGGACTCTTACAACCCCTCTCAGAAAAGAGACAGTCTGTTTTCACTTAACATGGAATTAATTGTGAAGCAGTGAGATTGTGGCTGGGGCACCCAGTTCACTACAACATGGAACCTGAGAATGAAATCAAAACATGGAAAGGAGCAGAGTCTAGCTACAGGATTAAGAGAGACGAGGTCCTTGGAACTTGGTTTGAACCTCTGTATGAAACTAAGCTTGAAGTCAACTGTACCTCTGGGCTTTTTGGTTATGAGAGTGAATAGATTCCATTTTCCATCACTTGTAGAAGAGTTTCAACTAACGTACATTTCAAGGTGACTACAAAAATGATACCACTCACTGGCTAAGTTTCTATGAGCAGCCTCATCACTCTATAGTCACCACTAGTGACTATAGTTTCATTTCTGTGCACAGTAGGGACTTAGTATAAGTTTATTATACTCTACTTCTGGAAAGTTTTAGACCAGGGCATCCTATTTTCACTCAAATACCTGAACATAGCTGACTTGCATGAATCTAATCTCACAGTCATATCCATGTGGCATTACCTTTATTCTATGAGGGTGAGAGCAAAAGTGTGGGGAAAGAGCAGAAACCAAAAGTTTATTCATATAGTCATTTTTTTTAAATTATGCACTCAATAAATTAAGCTTCCATGCAGGGGTGCAATAGCAATGCATTTTTTAAAATATCCTCAACTTTACAAGTGCGAGCTGTAACTAAAATACTTGAATATCACAACCGTTAATTTTGAACGTCAGCTACCTGGATAATCTGAGACACAGTTAAGCATTTTAATCTGATTTTACGGATATGATCTGAAAGTCACTATTGAGGCTGATCCTTTGTACCCTGCTGGATAAAATTATATACAATCAGTCATTTTAAAGGGATACAAATCCAAATTAAGGCAGATAAAATAACATATGATACACTAGAATTATTATTACATTATATGAAATAAAATCTAAAATGTCAAAATAGCCAATATCTCTCCAAGATGGTTAGCTATATCATCCAATTGCTGTTTCAAATGTACCAAATTTACCTAACTATACTATTGTTTCTTATTCAAACTGCATCGCAACTTTTGTAGATTTTCATCACCACTGCTAGTGATGCAAATTGCACTGCCCTGTGATATTTAAATTACGTTAAATTTGATTTTCACACATCCACTAGAGTTATGCTGACATAGTTTTTGTTCGTTTATTTGTTTTCTGAATTTGGTTTCTATTCCTTAGAAAGAATACACTGCAGACAGTAACTTTCAAATGAGAAACATAATTTGACCAAGGAAAAAACAGACTTATTCTGAGCAATTTAAGACTATCTTAATAAAGCCTTAATTCTCTTTGGAATTGAGAGCCGATATGTAGACCATGGTAAAAACCAGTGAGTAGAATTCTCAGCAAAAATAGCCAAGTGAAATAAACATTTCTCTAACAAATGTCATTCTCTCTGCCGTTAAATGTTGCATTCTTCTCAAGTCAAAAAACACACCACAGGTAATTTTGGACATTCTGAATAAGTTAACTTTCCCTTTATAATGTAAAACTTTTGCTTGTAGCCTCTGAATTAAAATTATCAAAGAACAACTTCTCCTTTCCTCTTTACTAAGAGAATCAGAACATTCTAGTCACGCAGTTTGGGTACCATCATCCCAATTCACATTTCTAGTGATGGGAGTTGAGTGATCTGTACCAACCAGTAGAACTAAATAGACTGTCCTTGCTTGCCACAGGTTAGACTGAAGGGGGTTCATATAACCCAGTTGAAGCCATACATGGATGAATGCTTCCCTGTTCACATTGACCCCATTCACTGAGGGCAGGTGACTTGGGTTGGTCCAATCAGAGGAAGCTTGAGAATTTTGTTCAGAGTTTGAAAGAAGAGAGACACTCTCTTCTTGGACTTGAACAAGAAAGCTGGAATTTTATTTCCCCAATTATTGTATCCAGACAAGTTTACTTAATGCTACACTGATTTGGATTTCCTAGTATCTACACAGAAACAAGAAAAGTGAGGATTTGCTACTTTAAAGTGAATTTAAAAACACAGATGGCCAAACCAATAGTTAAATCTTAGAGAAATAAAAAAAAATAGTTTGTTCTCTACATTTCTTGGGGATGTGTACACAGAGGTTTAATCAAAGTGTCAGAAAGAACCTCACTAGTCAATCATAACCATTAAAAAATTAAAAATTCATTTCTGGTACTACAGATTTTAATAAATAATTTGTTATGTTTGTAAACAATCTTGTATGTACATTTCAAGACAGTAAAGCCATATTCAACTATGATAATAGATATACATTTGATATTGCCAATAGTCACAAATTTTGTGAAGATCACTGACAAGGTTGAAATAACACATCCAGCTCTATTCATATTAAGCAAAATTCCCGGATGTCATAGGGTGGGAAAAAGTTTTCAAAGATAATCACTTCTTAGCTTGGCAAAGATAGCAGTAAAAAAATAAAGCCACTAAAGTAGCCATTAAATATTTTGTTTGGTAATAACAAGAATATTGGAAGGTATAAAACTTCAGATATACTACTTTTCATATCCTTTTTCCCTCATTTTTTATGAAATGTATCACTCTTAGAACAGCAATATTTTAGTTCTCCTTGATTTTTTCAGGATTATTCAACTACCTTTCTTATCACCTCCCCATTTCACAATGCACAAAACCCATTAGATTTTCCCGCAGACCCCTCATTTCTAGAATATTCTGTACTCTTGACAGACACAAACTACTTGGGAGTTTGTGTGAATAGGCACCTGACATCATTTTCATAAGTTTCTTTTGACACTACCTTTTAATTAACAGGATGGAGACTGAATAAGCCTGTCGCATGTTTCAACAAAATAAAAAGGAATATATTATAAACACACAAAAGTACATTGACTGTGTCTAAAAAAGATATATAATTAAAAAGTATAAATCAAGGGCTGCTGTTTTACACTTGACTCCAGTTATTTTGAACACTTGTGATCTAGTAGTACTCATTGTTAAGGGTCTGATTTTATGTGCTTGGAGTAAATCTGCTGTAAGCGATTTTATAGTTTAATGAAAATAATTATAGTTTGAGTAAGTACTATGAAGTGTATCTGACGCTACTTCCCCAAAATAAGCTGTGATATAAATTATCATGATTTATTATGGTTATTCTTCTGGTTATGTTTGGAGTGTATTCCAGCAAGTAACGATGATTCTAAAATGGCAAAAAAAAAAAAAAAAAGCATTTCCAACTACTTTTTTCACAGGTCTCATCTCTAATTCCTGTATAAAATTGATGCAATTTCCACTGTGGTACAGTGTGTGCTACTGTGAAGATGACATTATTGTGCTGTCAATTTGACAGCTTATTTAATTTATACCATTTGGTGAAATAATATATTTTAAAATCTTTTTTAATATATCATATGCCACTGTTGCTACTTGCTCTGCATTTTTTAGTCTATCACACAGTAATGCTATGCTCCAATGCAAAGCCATGCATGTCCCTATTTAAACTGTTTACAGGGTCTTCAATGGCAGTCTCCTTTTTTCATATGTTTTTAATTTCTTGGCAAAAGTCAGAGTAATAGGTGTTTTTCTTTTCTTCTTTAAGTTGAAAGTGTTTTCAGACTTATCAATAATTTACATATACCTGAATCCACCCAAGTATTCCTTTGAGGTATAAAAAGTGTTTTAATAGGATGTAGTCATTCCATGAGCTACTAGAAGATTGGAAGCAAGTCTCAAATAACACTACGTTGAGGAAAATAACTGATTAGGAAAATCATAGCTCAGTTTCATACTTCCAAGCTCTTCATTCCACTAATCCCATCAATTCATTCTTCAAACACACACTTATTAAGAACCAACCAGATGTCTGACCTTGACCTAGACACTGGTGAAAATGATCAGGCCTAGATAGAAGATACACAGGCTGACAACGATGCAGGAACATAATGGTTGCTACAACAGAGCAAGGTACAAGTTTCTACTGGGGCACAAGGAAGACCATCTGATGCACTATAGGAAATTTAAATCCCAATGCCACAAACCAAGTCTGTGCCTAAAGAGACTCAAAATGTCCAAAGGACCAAACATTAAGTATAAAAATATTTTCAGATAGCAAAACTTGCAATACCACTCTTTCTCATTATCACTTGGAGAATATTTTGCCCTTTGAATTTCATTGGTAGAGCAAAGTTGGTCTACATTGTCTTAAGGTTACAGAAACATTTTGGGCCTTTTAGATACCTCTTTCTTATTTTTTCCTAAAACTGACACCAAAGCTTACCTGAGGGTTTAAATTTCTGCTCCTTAAGGACTTAATCAACAGTCAGTTGAAACACCTTGTTAAAGGAGTCAGATATTCTTCATGACAGAGGTGTGTCTTGGTTTACTGTGATGATACCACTCATTATAAACACACGAAAGTTATGGGCATGGGTACATGAGTTTGCAGAGCCTCTCAAAACCAACTGCTTACAGAAAATTTTAAAAAAGAAAGACATCTTTATTCTCTTATCACTCAGAGTTCATACAAAATAGGAAAATGATTTTTTAATTTATTCTTAAGATGAATATGTATCAAGACATTTGCATTTTGGTTTGGTTATATTTTTGTTTTCCACTGATTCTTGCTAGGAGCAGCATTGATTAGGACATTGATGTTCACTAATCATATGAGCATAGGTTTGAAGTACATAGACCTGGCTTCTAATTCAGGTCTCATTATTTTTACCTGCTATGTGATTGCAACTAAGTTATTTAACTCTTTGAGGCTTTGGTTTCCTTATTTGTAAAATGGAGGTAATATTTCCTACTCAAAGGATTGTTGTGAGGGTTAATTACATAACAAAGTACCTAGAAATTTCTCTGTGTTATTAACAAGTCATTTATAATATTTGAAACTACTGGATGCAAAACAGGGGTTAGGAAAACGTCATTTTCTTGACAGGAAGGTCTATTTCGCTAACTATAAACCAGAGGGGAGCCAATTAACTACTGTTTTTATTTTATCATGTCAACATTTTCTGATTACTAACATGAGCATCAGTTTTGCCACCATTAGTACCTTACTTCACTATACACAGCAAACGATAATTACATCATTAGTATTAACTGAGAGGCTTTTAAGGAACTCAGATTTCTGGGTTCCATCTTAGACTCACCAAATCAAAATCTGCTCAAGTGAAGCTGAGAAATCTGTTTGAAATTGCTTCCCAGATGATTCTGATGCTCAACTAAGTTTAGGAAACACTGAATTAAATGACCCAAGTCAAGGTCAAGTACAGTAATACAAGTAATACCTTCCTGTTTAACCTACTTCCGAGACTTCAGTACAAAGGACTGACCTTGATCTAGCTGAAGAGCAATTAACTCCTATCTATCTTTATTCATCCATATAAAAAAGGGCAGTGAAAGATAACACTGGGTCAGTTAAGCACCCTTTTCACAATGCTCTTCTTAATGTGCTATTTTTATGTCAATTTGCCATCATCTAAAACCCTAGAAGCACTTTTCTAAAGAAGAAAATTTTAGGATGTGGGATTTAAACCTACTTAGATCAGAGGCCCTCCACCTTATTTACATACTGCTACCATTTGGGGAGTTTTTAAAATAACTGAAGGCTGGACCCACCGCCAACCATTCTGATTTACCTGGTCTGGGTGATGTCTGGGCATCCAGATGTTTAAAGTTCCCTTGTGACGCTAGTGTGGGGACTAAACAAAAATCACTGCTGTTGTGATTAACTCACCTCGAGGATGATCAGTTTCACCAGAAATAATGTCCTCTCATCTGTCATTATGGTTTCCAAACTCCGTGGGTCCTCAGATTCAGTGAGGAAGCTTACAAATACTAGAGGTTCTAGAGAGGCCAATTCAATAGATATGACATTGAGTCAAGGAAAATGTATTGTTTAAAAGTTCTCCAGCTAACTTTAATAATAATTATAATAATTACAATAACTAGTATCCACTTGTGTGCTAAGAGCAGTGTTTTAATCCTTTTGCATATATTAGTTAATTTAATCTTCAATAAAACCAGTAAGTAAAAGGATCATTGCCCTCTTTTCACAGCTGATATAACCGAGGTACAGAGAGGGCAAGTAACTTGCCCAAAATCACACAAAGAATAAGAGGCAGATCGAAGATTTGAACCCAGGCTGTGAGATATCAAAGGCATGCTCTTAATTCACTTATTTTTTACAGCAACCTAATGAGGTTGATCCGCATTGTCCTCATTTTATTGGTGAGGAAATCCACGTGGAAGAAAACAATTATTTGAAAAGAACTTAGAAACCAATATAGATAAATTATAAACAGAGCTACTGATTAATTACTCTAGCCATAAAGCACCTATATCCTCTAGAAAGGTGAAATTATTTCACTGCCAATCTCTCTTCTCAGACTCTAAAATCTTCCCAGCCACAAAGGCCAAGTATTAACATTTGGTCCTCGTTATTTTCTAGATCAACTTTTTTACTGCTTTTCTTTTCTGGCTGGATTGGTTGCCTTTTATAGACACAGATAATGACTCTGGAATTGAGCTGGCTGATATAGCTGGTATGGTCCTTCAGTCTCTTTGAATATTCGTTAATGTCCAGTTTTAAAAGAACTTGCTACTCTCCCTCTTTGAATGTATATATTGGAATATCATGGACTAGGAGACAGGTCTCTTGGACCAATGGGCTGGACAGACCATCTTCATATTTTTATTTCCAATACATAGTGCAGTTCACAGACAGTAGCACTTAACAATGTTTGTTGACTGAATTAATAAAATTAGAGAGCCTGGAAATCATGTCTCCTAAGCTTCACAAATGAGTTGACTTGAACATCCTTTCTGTGCTATTCTGTGCTCTAATTTATCTAAGTAACATTTTCCCTTAGAAGACATATTCTTCCCTAATGAAACCAGCCCTACATTGCATGCCCCAAAGTTAATGTTTATGCCAGTAGGACCATTTTCTCTGGAATTTCTGGTGATTTTAATTACAATGATTACTAGCCAATCAACTGCACTGTGTGTGCTACTTTTGGATTCTCAAGGATTCTGATGCAATGCTGTTCAATACGGTAGCCACTAGCCACACAGAGCTATTGAACACTTGACATGTGACTAGGTTGAAATGAGATATGCTGTAAGTGAAAATACACACTGAACTTTGAAGACTGAAGTTTCACACTGAAGTTTGAAAAGAATTTATGTAACTTACATCATTAGTAATTTTTATTATATTTTTAAATAAAAATGGATATGTTGGATAAAATACACTATTGAAATTAATTCCACCTGTTTCCTTTTGTTCTTTTGAATGTGACTAGGAAACCTAAAATTACATTTGTGGCTCACATATGTCTATTGTTGAGCATTTCTCCATGCTCACTAAGAATCTCAATGATTCTTCTGGCAGTTCCTGCATTTTGACTGTGCTACTTATATAGCTGGGTGGCCTGATACAAGTTACCTAATTTCTCTAATCCTCAATTACTTAGCATGCCTAATAATGCTATTTTCTAGGATTGCTGTAGGAGTGATGCCATGATGCTTTCAAATTCCCAATACAGAACCAGATTTCTCAATGATCTTTCATACCACCACCCTCTCGCCCGCCCATCCCCAAATGCAGTCACAACTTGGAGGGAAAAGATAAGAAAGCCCTTCTCCCCTGAGAAAAGGGACAACTCACCCTCAATGAAAATGCATTTGAAATGTTTAATCCTTCAACTTTTCCTGCCCCACTTTATATAAGGACCATTTACAAACTCGTTCAAAGATTGAAATTGGATATATGCCAGTGAACTCAAATTTCTGGTTAATAAATAGCCTGTGATCAGGAGATCTAATCAAACTTTATTGAAGAAAATGTGTTGAGGAAGCATAGATTAAACTGCAATCAATCAATCAAGTACTTGTGGCAGCTTTAGGCAGTAGAATTTAAAAGAAATAAATGAAAAACAAATAATTTATCACCCAAAAATTATTAAATTCAAATTCTAAATAAAGTTTCACCATTGTATAGTGTTTCATGTTAAATTTACAGTGGCAAAGATGTCATTACTTGAATAATCACTTGAGAGGACTAATTTTAGGGTAAAATACAGTTAAGCACCTGATAAAAATAATTTAAATTCATTTATGATCTTATTCCTGTGATTATTTTCTCTTCACAGAAGTTTTCTCATCTGTATTACTCAAAGTAAAATTTTATATTTTTGATAAAGGCTGTCATAGTGTTTGATACTAAAATCTGGGATAGAAATGTGTGAAATCTTGAATTTTTATAGGTTTTTTTCACATCAACAAGAAAATTAAATTGCCATAAGCACACAAACACACTGAATATTTATTTATAAAACACCTGAAAAACAGAACCCATATGTTCATAGTCTATAAACTGGACCTGGGTAAAATGTCCATTAATAGTAAAAACTTTGTCACTGGTTGCCAAGTTATATGGTGGGAAGTGGGGGAGAGTGATGCAGAGTAGAGGGATGAGTGCTAAAAGAATAGTTATTTTAGAGCTTCACTCATATTCTTTTTTTTTTTTTTTTGAGGAAGATTATCCCTCAGCTAACTGCTCCCAATCTCCTCTTTTTGCTAAGGAAGACTAGCTCTGAGCTAACATCCGTGTCCATCTTCTTCTACTTTATATGTGGGAAGCCTACCACAGCATGGCTTGCCAAGTGGTGCCATGTCTGCACCCGGGATCCGAACCAGCAAACCCCAGGCTGCCGAAGCAGAATGTGCGCACTTAACTGCTCTGCCACTGGGCTGGACCCTCACTCATATTCTTAATAAGCATTTTTAAACCAAGACATTTATGCGTGAGGAAATACAAAGGTAAGTGAATACCTCCTTCTTGCTCCCCATCCCCAAAGTGGTATTTAATCTGTTCTAGGTTGTAGAATTCTAACTCCCTCGTTTCAGTACTTGGCACATAATGCGTTCACATGCTGGAAAGATGAATTAATTGACTGGCATAGCTTGATAATGAAATAATGCAAAGACTATTTAGCAAACTCAGTTATTTCTATATTTATCGAAGATGGTCTCCATGTGTTATTCAGTTGCAGGCAATTATTACAGGAACAATAATTCATGCACCAAAACTGTCTGTTGTTTAATTCAGAAAGGCAGCTATTTGGACATCGTTAAAAAGACACCTATGAAGTTTTTAGGAGTTGCAGTCTGGTAAATATTTAATGGAAATGTGGTTTGCATATGGCTAAAGAGCAAAGAACAATCCTCACATAAGACTTTAGTGCAAAAAGACTTTAGTCCTAAAACACCAAATTAGCTTAAAATACAACAAAACTACTAGATTACTGAGCAAAAGAGGAAACAGACAAGTATCCGTCTTTTCGTTTTCCTATAAGTACAGGTAAAATAACCTGATCTGCTTATTCGACAACTTTTGAATTGCCGATTTATTTTCTAATATGTGTATGACGGAATTTTGAGAGCTACCAAATACTTCTCTCATAATTGAAAAATCAAGGCATGTCCCCTTAAATCTCATATGCTATAGGACATGTATATTTGCCAACTTCACAGTTTCATTAGTGTGTAAATAGAAACAGTTAAAATCGCATTTTTAAACCCACAAGTCTCAGAACAAAAAATTCGGAAGAGAATATAAGTTTATGGGATAGTTCAGGGGTTTGGGATAATGAAGAACGGATCAAAACTTTTCTGTCTTAAAGAGTGGGATTAATAATATAGAAAGTGCATTGGGTACCTCTGTATTGCCTGATATCAATCATGAAATCCCCAAATACTCCAAAGACTCTTCTAGCAGTACTTTTAACCCATCAGAAACTACCATGTAATGGGACTTTTCTGAAAAAGCCTGTCTTCATGTGATTTCCCACTCCGTCTCAATGCCAAATAGACCTGAATGCTTATCAGATCTAATCGGAAATGCCATGAGTGCTGAATCCTGCCCATCTGTCAGCAGGTTATTGGTTCAAGACAACGTTAAGACAAAGAACAAGAGACAAAATCAGTTGGAAAAATTTTTTTCAACTTTCTATCCCTTTTCTTTATTGCCTATTGAACAGCAAGTTCTGTGCTTCCAAACTGACTTGAAGTTGAATCCTGTTTCAACTCAACCAACCTCCTTCCACCAAAAAAAGAAAAATAGGGGCCGGCCCCATGGCCCAGTGGTTAAGTTCCTGCGCTCCGCTGCGGCAGCCCAGGGTTCGGATCCTGGGCGCAGATATGGCACCGCTCATCAGGCCACGTTGAGGTGGCGTCCCATATGCCACAACTGGAAGGACCTGCAACTGAGATATACAACTATGTACCAGGGGGGATTTGGGGAGATAAAGCAGAAAAAAAAAAAAAAAAAGATTGGCCACAGTTGTTAGCTCAGGTACCAATCTTTAAAAAAAGAAAAATATTTGAATGACTTCAGGTTACTCATTCCTCTCTCTCCTCTTTTCTCTCTTCTATTTTGTCTCCTCCCTCCTTTCCCTTTTTCCTCTTAGCCAGTGCCTTTGATATGAAAGAAATGCCAAAAATAAATATAAGGGAACTCGCAGGAGTAGAAGACCTCTACCCATTTAGGCTTTACTGAAGGAAAAGACAGAGGATTTATATAAAGTTAAAACAAAGTTTAGTATGAAGCGTTCCATTTGTATTTGCTGAACTAAAGGACTTCTTTATTATAAGCTTTTTTTATCTCACCTTGTGTCATTAAAATATAGGACACTGGCAGTAAAATGAAAAGTAAATATGCACATATCTTTACCCACGTAGGGAAGCAATAAATCACCCTCACTGATAGCAGCTGCACCACAGCTATCATTTGAATAGTGCAGCTGCCACAACAATATCAAATTTTATAGTTAAAAAGCAGTCAAAACTTTAATGTTACAGGGGAGGTAGATATATATTGCACTATAAATAAGCATCCTCTAATGAAGAAATGAAGCCTGTTTATTTTTTTCCTAGACATACCATTGAATAGCATATATCTCACCAACTGCAACCTGTCATAATAGAACTCCTTATACTTGGACCGCTAAGGTACAAATCTCTGATTTCTACTAATTAGGTTGGCTTTCATTGAGACATATGAGAACTTGAAAACCCCTGGTCTGAGAGGCAAACTTTACCTCTTTCTTTAAAAAAAAAGAATTCTTTTTCCATTTCTTGCTTCAAAATATGAGCCTAATGAGGGGCCGCCCCCATGGCCGAGTGGTTACGTTCTTGTGCTCCTCTTGGGCGGCCCAGGGTTTCACCGGTTCAGATCCTGGGTGCGGACATGGCACCACTCATCAAGCCATGCTGAGGTGGCGTCCCACATAGCACAACTATAGGCACTCACAACTAGAATATACAACTACATACTGGGGGGGCTTTGGGGAGGAGAAGGAAAAAAAAAGAAGATTGGCAACAGATGTTAGCTCACGTGCCAATCTTTAATAAAAATATATGAGCCTAATGAATCTTTGGAAAGATTTGGTGCTCTTTTCCTTCCATATATTTTAAACGTATGGGTTTGATTGGCAGAGGTGAGAGGTACATGAAGTTTGGGGAAACTCAATTTGGCAAATGTTTAGAGCAAAAATGACCAGCCCTAGAGCAGGCTTATTCAGAGCCATAGGATCTCCATCTAAAGAGGGCAGCATGAGGATTCTCCGGTCTCTCCCTCAGTGCCTTGTGGGATGTGGTTTCTGAGCTGCACACTAAGACACCAATACAAAAGTTTAGCTCTCCAAACACATTTTGAAGAGGGTAGTTCCTCTGAGGGGAACTTTGGGGTATGGATAAATATACCCTAAAAAGCACTTTGAGTCATTTTCAGATAGATTTTTTGAAAAGACAAAGTTGTTCCTGTCCCACTATCTGGTCAGTTGGTATAAAATAAGATGCTTAAGTAACATGAAGAACAACGTGAAACTTTGCAACTCAATGAACAAAGACAGTGTATCCTAACCAGTCTTAAAATTCTGATGTCTTGCATTTTACAGTTCTTTTATGTACCGATCACATCATGCTCAGTCAACTGGCATGTGGCAATACCAAAGTGACCTATCTTAATTGCCCCCTACCTGTCCCATAATTGGTACATTTGACATTGAAGAAGCCACTTGAAGTAAAACGTACCTCACACTACGTAGTTTTACCCTTTTGGTCACGACATTGCTATCTGAAATACAGACAAACCAGCACCAAGACTGCTACAAATGAAGCAGCAAGTGTAGGATCTATAAGCACCAGGAGAGCCTGTAAAGGAAGTTCCATTTCTAGGCTTACATCCACGAGTTGGACTGTGTTGCTGGTAGAAAATCATGTGGAACCAAAAAATGACATTGATGTATTTCATATACCATGCTTCTTTGGCAGATTCTGTGCGAAGGTGGCACCAGAAGTACTGATTATCTTGAGTACATTGCTGTAAGAATAAACTTGGTGAATTGGACTAATTTCAAGTTCAATTTGGTACTGCTCCAAATGGTCCAAGAATGTACATTGGAACATTTAGGACACTGAACATTTGGGACTAGCCATTTTAATGAATATTTATTAAGTTCTCACTAAGTCTAGAGCCCTAAATATATTATAGCATTATATATTTATATAGACATAAATAATGCTCTGCATTTTCTCAAAGCCTACAAAGCATAGAAAAAGGTATTTCCATGTATATGCATAAAAAGAGACTACGTGTTTTAAATACAACATGTTCCTGCTTCTCAGAGAAAAAGTGATTAATTAAAGAACACCAGGGCATTCTATTAGACAATATCAAACACACACTCTCACTTGATTGTCATAATCACCATGAAAATGGGATGTTATATATTCCCCATTTTCCAGATGGAAAACTGAGGCTCATTACTGCCACTTGGATTGGGGAAGGACTTGAAGATGAGTAGGTTTTCAATACTCAGAGACAGTGAAAATGATTTCAGTCTTAGAGACTTCTAAGTGAGCATGAAGCCCGTAGTCATGAAAACACCCAGCATAGCTGAGCACAAGTGAATAGTCTTGAGTCCTGGTGCATAGCAGATGTGTGTATGGTAGCTGTGAAGACATTGGGTAAGTGCAACACAGGAAAAAAGAGAACAAAGGTGATAGAGTAAAGCCCCAGGCTGTAACTGTATCTAGTGATTAATACATTAGGAAATGGAGTCATGGCCTAAATGGAAAATAAATACAATTGTGGGGGAGGGGTGTCTTAGCCAGTTCAGGCTGCTATAACATACCATAGACTGGGTGGTTTAAACAACATTTATTTCTCACAGTTCTGGAAGCTGGAAGTCCAAGACCAGAGAGCCAGCATGGTCAGGTTCTGGTGAGAGCCCTCTTTCTAGTTTCTAGATGACTGCCTTCTCACTATGTTTTCACATGGTGGAGAGAGGCAACATCTCTCTCTCAGCGTCTCTTCTTATAAGGGTACTAATTGCACTCTTGGGGGCTCCACCCTCATGACCTAATTATCCTGCAAAGATCCCACCTCCAAATACCATCACACTGGGGATTGCGGCTTCAACATATGAATTCTGGGGGAATACAAACATTTAGTCCACTGCAGAGAGGAAGTAAGAATGAGGTGTTAGGACCTATAGCTCAATAAATTGCAAAATACATCTCTCCTTCCAGTCTTTTTCCTGAGATCTGTTCCTACGTCTGCATAACTGATATCTATTAGGTACAACCGCCTTTTTTATCAAGTGAGCTTTTTGAAAAAGAAATGCTGATATATACATTAAGGGGTGAATATATTATAAACATACATATTTTTTTGCATCTTAGCTCTGAGGTAGGAAAGTGGCCCGAACCAAAGTAGACTGTCCCATGAAGAATAAACTCAGAAATGAATGGCTGTGTCTCTGTGGCATCCTAAGATAAGCACTTTTGAAGGAGAATTCATTTTTTCAGGCCCCAGAGGCACAATATGTACTGCCTGGAGACAATAATATTCCCCCTTGTCCCCAGGATACCTGGGAGAATCTGACTCGCTATGCAAAAAGATTGTTGAGAGCTTTAGATAAAAAGAAATAATAAACAACAAATCTACAGAAGAGAGCGCTCCTGCAACCTCATAAGCAAGGAAGACTCTGGGTACAGGAAGAGACTTGCTCTCTATATTTTGATAATTTAACAATCAGTGTGGTCACAGTTTTGAAATAAGTCTGATCTCCCATGGACTGAAATGCTCATCTATAAACAGGGAGTCTCAGAAAGCCCCAGTGGAGATAAGAAAGAGGTGTGCTCAGGAAATCTCTATGCTGTGAGGACGGAGAGAGGGGAGCCATTCCCAGCCTCTCCTAAATCATCAACCTCGAATCAAAAAAATTCAGGCCTATTGTCAGAGAGCCTAATGCGATAAGTCTTTCCATTTTCCAACTTACTTTTGTGAGAAATACCATCGCATGGCAGCAAATACATCCAATAACTGTTGCCAGGTAATGACAAATGTCTGATATCTTTTGTCACGTTGCAGTCTTTGTGGCTAGGTTTTGTATTTACAAGCAAGTTGTTACCTCAAAATATGAAACGCTGGCATTTAGAGAAATACAGAAATTACTCACTTCCCTGGAATTCTGCATGACAAATTAGTACTATGCTTTAACTCTAATAAATGTAGCTGTAACGGAGTTTTCATAAACATTCTTGAGATGTTCTTCTGGAGTAGCTTTATTTTGGCACCCTACTTTTCCTGCTTAAACAAATGAAAAGGTTGGCTGATATTGTCAAAATACAGCACTTCTGGTGAACCAAGAGCCGTTTATTAAAGTAATGTATTGATGCGGTGTCATAAAACACGAAATCATATTTCTCCAGGAAAAACCTATTACCTTAAGCCAAGATTATTTTATTTTAAAAGAAAAATTATTGCAGTTGTGGATTCTGAAAGTAATATGATGTGGTTCAGACCTTGGCCTTTCACAGGCTAACCAGGCAGCTTTTAATGCACCGTGATGTGTTATGTAAAAGAGATATTTGTATAATTAACAAGTCTTCTTGTCTTTGTAGAAATGCATTAACTGAAAGCAGATTCTGGGTATCTTATGACTCTACATAAGTAACTTAATAAGAACACAAATGTGATTTTCTCTAGTTGTGCTGAGTCTTTAAACTAACATGTAGGCAAATGTGACAACAACCAAAACACACGCATACACACACACACACCCACACGTCCTTCCTGGAGGGTCAGGGCTCTCCAGAGCTGACCGTTTTCCTGACATCATCTTAATCTTGTCCTTTGTCACAGCACTGCACTTTTTCCTCTAAAGGTTTCAGCACTAAAAAGTGGGGAGGTGAAGCCTTAGTTCAATTCAATTTATTTTTATATTGCCTCTCATACAAAGTCTCTCAAAACGCTTTACAGGAAGAGATAAAATAATCATATAACACTTGCCCATATTCGAAACAGAGGCAATCACCCAGACAGCAAGGGGGTAAAGCTGTGCACAGTCCTGGGTCAAAGTCCCTGGTGACCAGCCCTCGCCTAGGAGCCATATAAATGAACATTTCAGCAGTGACGTGGCCATATAATATCACTCGCCAAGCCCCACAATCTTAAGGGAGAAGTAAGAGACTTTATTTTTCTATTCAAATAACGTATTATCTCTCCCAAACCTGTGGTGATCTCAACCCGGTGACCAGTTTCCTCTCATATGCAAAACGAAAGAGCCAAAGCACAGGAACATGTTTTCTTTCTATTGTTGCCAATTACTTTAATCACACATGATTTATGGCTTCCTGGAAAGCAGTTATTCTGGGGCACCTCTTTTCCTTGTCTGTGTTCCATGTTTTGGCCCCAAGAGGTAAAGGCAAAGGCTGATGGAAAGACTAAAATGAGTGGTCTTTCTTTTCGTCAACCTATAGCACAGAAAAAAAGAAATGCTTACACTCGAGCCTTGAAAACTCAGAATGAACCAATGGCACTCTGGGGCAGGAAGAAGGAATAGGGAGGATGATGGAGAAAGAATTTTTGCTAGATAAGGCAGCCCAAATTAAATAATAATTCCCATTGGAAAAAAACAAAAAAACTATGTTTGGAAAGGACAATGAAAAAGCCAGTCCTGGCAAAAGGAAATTAGGTCAAATCGATATATCAAGCTTGTGTAGCAATTTTAATTTACATAAGGGTTATTCTGGACTTGATGTGAGGAAATTGGAGATGTTACCATTCTCTGAGAGTGATAGACTTATCCAGTATGGGAAGAAGGTACAGTCAGCGGTCGAAAGCTACCACGTTTGCAAAGATGTTCTTTTACAGAGCAAACAGCAGTTTGAAATTACCAGGCCCCAGTGAAAGTAATTCTCAAAAAAGAAGCTTCTCCCCCAACCCCGACTCCATCCCCATCAAGTAGTTTTTCAAGTATGGAGACAAAACATTGTCTATCAAAAACATATTTTTTTCAGAAAGTACAAAAATCAAAAAAAGCTTCTGGCTCCGGGAAAATTCACAGTATTCATATCAGTAAATAATCTAAAATTTATTTGTTTGGGAAGCGTGTTTCTAGAAGGATATGAATGTTTTCTATTCTCTACTTCTTTAATAGAATCATATCTTTATAATACATAATAACAAAACAGAATAAATTGTAACTCATTTTTTGACCTTTTAATATTTCTGTCACTGATTGTCAGAGTTGAGAACTACTCTCTATCCTGAGGTGATGGATTATTTAATTAACCGTTGACCTTTTCCCAACATTTGTTGACAATGAGCACAGTCCCATGAAAGCTGACTGCTTTGGATATTGGTCAATTCCATGTTGTTTATCAATAGGAGAATGCCATTTCTTGTAATGTAGATCAAATAACCTGAATTACTTTTTGCCATTTATTTGTTCAAACCTATTTTCAAATAAATTCATTTTGTTTCCTTTTAACTATCTATTAGAAAAGAACGATAGGTTTACTATACCCCTCCCCCCGCCTTTTTTGAGGAAGATTAGCCCTGAGGTAACATTTATGCCCACCTTCCTCTGTTTTATATGTGGGACGTTTGCCACAGCATGGCTTGATAAACAGTGCGTAGGTCCGCACTTGGGATCCGAACCTGTGAACCCCTGGCCGCCCAAGTGGAGCTCGCGAATTTAACTGTTATGCCACCAGGCAGCCTCTACTGTATCTTTTTTAAAACAAATTCCATGTCAACAAATATGTCCGATGGAATTTAATGGAGTCAACCTAAAGAAAAACCATGTTTTCTAGTTTTAAATCTTTTGGAAAAGGTTGCAACAACTCATTTCTAACGATAAATACCTCTCCAGGTGCCCAGTTGAATCCAACTCTTTCTAGGAAATAAGATCTCCCAGGAGAGTAAGGCAGACCCTTTGGAAAGTTTGAATAGTTATTTGTAAGTTCCATTCACGGTTAAGGGAAATGTTCCTACATTTTTCCAACAGCTATTTTCTTCATAGAAGGCGAAAAAATTATGGAAGATTTTGGTTAATTAAATAGTAAAATTAGAATCTTTCATTTGAATGACTGACTTGTTTCAGTATTTGTGGTAAATAGCATCTTAGTGTACCCCTTCCAACAATCCCCCATCTACTCACTTTCGTTCTAGAAAGCGTTTGCATCTTGGATACCAGGTGAGGCTGAGAGTACTGCAAGTACAGCTTAGAGTTTTCATGGAGAATGCTCGATTTCTGCAGACGCTTCTGCTCCTGGGATCCAGATATGGGGTGCTTCAGAGAAGGGGAAAGTTTTCAGAGAATCCTGGTTAGGCCCTTTGCCTGCTGGCATCGTTACTACATGTTCAAGACTCAAAGACTTGTTTGATTTCTCATTTGATTGACGCATGTTGTAGTGTAAAGATGTTTGGAGCCAGACCATCCTGAGCTCAAGATCTTAGTTCTTTTCCTTTCTGACTAATACTGTGCACCTCATTTATTTCCTTGGTGCCTCCATTTCCTCATCTATAAAATGGGAATAAAAATACCCACCTCTCCCACTGTGAAATTGAATGAGATAATATATGCAAAGCTCCTGGCAAATAGTAAAAACCCAATAAAACAAAGCTGTTCTAATGTAATACTGAATTTTCCAGTTTGTCATGTAGGCATGGCCATTATCTCTGCAAAGTGGAATACAATATATTAGAGCTGTTTCAGCAACAACTAAAGTCCATTTCCATCTCCCTGGAGTCTACAGTGTTTAAAGACTTGACATTAAGGAAGTATATTGTCTTCATTAATTTATGTTAATTTTTAATGTTAGTGTAGCAGTATAGTATAATATATACAAATGCCTCTGCATGTATACTTATATACACAAACACACACACAGACAGATATTGCAAGGTGAAAGAATTTTGACCCTAAGAAAGCAGATTTTCATTAAAGCCTAAAACCAAGGACATAATATAAAGCATTAATTGCAATAGCAGCCATTTTTTGTTTGACAAAAAAAGAGAACTTCTTAAAGTGAAAGATGTTTTGAAATTAGCAAAAACATAGTATATGTGTTGATCACATTTTGTGAAAATGTAACTGAAATTAAACTATAGAGCTTTATGATTATGTCCAGTGAAACAGCACACGCAAGCTACATTTGTGTTATTTTCTTGTATATCTGTTAATCATGATATTTCCTCTGGCATCTATCAACTTCCCTTCAAAGCCAAAGAGCTCATCTCCTGTTAGAACAGAGCTGTATGAGCACATCATCAGATATCTAGGTGGTTAAGTTGTACGTTTGATACATGGGCGATGTTAATGTAATATTATGATGGATATCTATTAACATGTACATCACCAAAACGTAGACTCTCTAACGTCTTTGACAGTGGCTGCCCTTTCCATGTCAGTGTCAATCCACACCAGAATCACAAGAATGAGCAAATGTGACAGGAGAGGCTGTACCAATTATAGATGAAGGGATACTCTTTACTCCCACCATTTGATGTGATTTATTTGGCGGTCCTTCTGCATTCATAGGCAGCAGATTGTAGCCGTTTAGAAAGTGACAAATGGTACTCAATGACATTGAATGACTTCTCTAATCAATTTAACTTGTCTAAAAAGTGGTCGTGAATCACAGCGTTCATCAAATGTCAGCAGATACAGAAAAAGTTAAACTTTATGCACTAAAAACATATGCATATTCCAAATATGCTCCTAAAAGAGTGAAAGGAATAAATACTAAAATTAGTTTGTTTTAATGATAATTGTCTTTCAAAGCAGTTCAAAAAAACTCATGTTTTATAAGTTTTTTACCGAAGGATTTTTTTTGTTCAGAGAAGTGTTATATTTTATTAATTTGAGATAGATGCTGTTTTCCTTGGTTTAACTTTGGGGGAGGGGGAGCACATAGTTATCTACATAAATGTCTGATTGTCTGGGGGAAAAGTAAAACAATTTAACTGGGATTGTCAGTGAAGTAATTGAGACCGCTATGACATGAAAACCCTTTGGGTTTATGATTTCTGATATTGACTAAAGTTTTCAATTATTATTTAGCCCTTTTCAACAAAACTATTTTGGTCTAAGTGACTTTATTGATGAATTTGTGGGATTAATTATGAAATTTAAAAATATACCTGTTATGCACGGGTTCGGCCACACAAGCAAAAGCCATTTCCCTTAAACTCTGCAGAAATATATACACTTTTAAACTTACACGTATTTAAAATAAGATGTTTGTCTTACACATATAACTAGTATAATGTAATAAAGTCATAGACTGGGCTAACCTCACACAAGTGTATTTACATATTTATTTCAGTTTATTAGACGTAGGTAGTCTTTTACATACTTAATTCAAACCACTGCTGCTATAAGCCAAGAAGGATTTTTTCCTATCTCTGTATTATTCAAATTTATTAAACAATATTTCACATTTGTTTGACACCATGTCAAACTCAGGACTCCTAAAGAACGGCTGCAGCTTTGGAACTGTTATGCTTTCTTGGACTTTAATCATTTTTGGCAAGGCTCCATTTCCTGTCAGAAAGTGAAACAGCTTTGGAATGTCATTTTCACGAAAGAAAACAGAGAGAATCCGAGAGGAAGTTCTCCTCCACTCCAGATCCCCTAAGATACTCAAACACGCTCACAGGAGGGCTGGAATACATCAAACATTAGCAGAGGGAAAAGGACACAATTTTCCCACATTAAAATACATGGATAAAGTTGAACTTCTGCTAAAAATAGTTCCCATGACTAATCCTATTAAGTTTAAAAAATTGGGCAGCATCTTCCTTGAAGCAGAATGACTCTCTGCCATCACACTGTGCTGCTGCCCACCCTCCGAAAAGCCAGCAGCCCCTCAATGTTAGGCCCACATCTTTCTCTTTGTAATGACTTTAGGAGAAAAGGGAGAGAGAAAGAGATCCGTCAGTGCCTTTTATTCAGGTCTCAGATATCAAAGGAAACCAAAAATAAGATATACAGATCAAAATTATCTCAAAACAACAAAAATTCTGAAGAGCAATATACTGTTTTATATGTCTGCAATGTTTTCCCACTCACTCTTAGGCTCACTCAGTGTCCCCAGGGAGCAATGAGATCGCAGAAAGCAAATTAAGATCACTCTAAACTATGCCACTTCAAGGCCTAGACAACGTTGGATGCAAAAATTGAGTAGCAAATGTAAAAAGTCTATACTATTTGGGACATACAAGCCCCTGATTTTTGCCTCATGTGATGACCATATTAACTGGATGGGGAGGAGAAGGGGATGAAAACAGGTCACAGAAAATACCCAACAAAGCTGAAAGATTCTGAGCCAAGTATGTATGTTGCTGTCTAAGAGAGTACTCCTACCATCCCGCAGTTCATACTAATAGTCAATGTCTCTTTGGTCTTGGAGAGGGGGAGATATGCGAGTATAAAGCAGTCGCTGCAGAAGGAGTCGTTAGGTGCCGTGGTATTGGCATATGCTAGCTAAGTGATTAGCAATGGTGAGGTTCAGCTGCAATGAAACCTAAACCCAGCTGATGCTATTAACACGCTGGATCTAATGAACCCCTTAGATCACATTAAAGCAGAGAAAGCAAAAGGACAATTGGAGAATGGCTTTTAATGAAATCATCAACCCAAAAGAGGAGGAAGGATGGATGTCATTTAAGAAATCTTTGTGGAACCACCAGACAATCACTTAAGCACTAGTTTTAAAGGACAGGCGGGTAACCTATCCCTACTTATGATGAGGTACTTTAGAACTTATTTGTGTATTTTAAGCAAAGTGGTTCATCTTTCTAGTCTTGCATTAGCATACAGAAAATGAATCAACAACTGCTTTAGAGTTTTCCACATTGTCACCGTAGTGTACAAATGCTTACAGCTACCTAAGTCATAAAGAAAGATCTTTTGTTATAGGTTCTAAATCGAGTTGTACATGTCTAAGCTATTCCATAATTCACAGCTACTCAAACATTGCCTCTTATCCTGTATATACACACTTCATGGAATACCGTGACCTAGAACTTCGTCAATGTGTCGTTCTGTCAGGAGAGGATTCGTTCACCTTCAAGCTGACCACATTCTTCAGTTTGCCTCGCATGTATAAAAGGTTGTAGCTTAATCATTACCGAAGCAATTGAGAGGGAAGTCTTTGAAGTTTACCAAAGGAAAGGAACTTTCAGGCTAACAGGCAGTGTAGTGAGTGGTAACGAGTGCGTGCCGGAGCCACACCGCCCGAGTTCAACTCTCAACTCAGCTCCTTACTAATTCTAAAGTTGTAATTTCTGTAACAATGCTGGGCCAGCAGAAAAAGAAAGAATATAAGGAATCAAGATAGACAAGAAATAACTGAAAGCAGCAAAAAGTAGTTTTTCTTCCCTTTTGGAGCATCAACCCTGTAATTCCCACAATGCTGAACTTCATATTGTTAGTCAGTCAGTCATTCGGTGAGTCAGTGAGTTTGGGCCATGGCCTACGGATATACATGGTTTGTCCTCGGCCTGAACCATCTAACAACAAATCTGAATCACGGTCCCCTGGGAGCAGCAGGATCCAAAAGGCTATGAATTCAAAGTTTCAGAAAATTTGTACAAAGCATGTATGTCAACAAACAGAAACAATTAACAATGATAAACCATTACTCTTTAAAATAGGAACATTCCACTTCTAGAAAGGTTGCAATTTTATAAACCATTTATGAAAATTTCAGGGCAGCATGACCCAAGCTCAGAGAAATGCAGGTTTCTATTTAAGGAGGCAAATTAAAATAAGGTATTTTAATTTTGAAAGTTAAAATAAGCAAAGAAATTGTTATTTTGCAACACAGGGTATAGGCCCGATCCTAGCACACATGGGTTTACATGAAAATATAAACCCACTTCCCTAGCCTTAAAGATTCGAGCTATGATTCAGATTCCTCTGTTCTAATTCTACTTGGCTACTAACTAACTGTGTAACTACTTACTTAATCTCTTTCTACTTCAGTTTTCTGTCAAGTAAAATGAGGACAATAATCGTGGCTACCTCATGGGGTTATTTTAAGAACTAAATGAATAATACACATTAAGCCCTTCAAACGCTGCCTAGTACGTACAAAATCCACGTTAAACATCAGCTGTTGTAATTTGTTGTGCTAGATATTATTGTAGATGTTTATCATATTATGTGAAACTCTCTTAATTCCAGGTTCCTGGGAACGAATTCCCCTTCTCTTGTGCCTAAATTCACATCAGCCAAACTCTAGTACAAATTCCAGCGTGAAAGAGTCTTCTCCTTACATCATCCCCAATTCCTCTGCATCAGTAAAGGCCCTAAATCTCAGGAAGCCCGTGAAACCATCATCTCCTGTTCTTCTTTCTGCTGCTTGTTCTGTCTGGCTTCTCTTCTCTATTGGACTAATTTCTTTGGTCGTTGACAGTGAGTCTTGCTGTCCCTAAATTCAACCGTCAGGACTTGCAGTGTAGGAGAACTTGTTCCATAGGACAAACACATCTGAGTTTATTGGCCAGCTGAGTCCACCAGCAGATGATTCCAACTGTCTCCTTCCTTTTCATGGTTGCTTTTGTGTTGGCTTCTCTGCAAACCCAGCACTGTGGCCTAAACCAGGATTGCTGAAGAATGCCTGTGGGGGAATAGTCACCAAAGATCGACTCTGATGAACAGCTTGCTGCCGCTCTGATGGTGAGACATATAAAATTCATCATACATTAAATTTAATGTTGCCTCATTAGTCTTAATTAGATTCCTGCATTACACCAGGATTATGGTTTCTCCGTGTTTATGGTTTCTCCTAAAAACGAGTCTACCCCAGATAATACTTCAGTGTACTTTGTAAACCTTTAAATAAAAATGTCCAAGAATGGATTAATATCAATAATATTGTTGATCTTATAAAAATAATACCAGCAGAAAAGCACACTAAGTTGTTATATTTCTAAGGAGTTTCATGTCATGCATGAAGCCTGTAAAAGAAGTCCTATAAATCAGGAATAAACTTAAAAACTGCAAACATTTGCTCACTAAGAAAAGTAATGGGTCTATTATTTTCTTTATTCCCTTTTCTATCATTATGCATAATATGTGATACGTTTTTTCAATAAAAGCAGAGTTGCTTCCTGCCGCCTCTCCCGCCTTTGCGTAGTTTAACTTCTCCTTTTATTAGCATCTATTGTGAAGACATATCACATTCAGAATCATCGTATAGCTATTAAAGAAAAAAGGGACTGAGAAATCATAGAGTTTAGCCATTTTCTAATAATAAAGAAATTGTGGCCCAGAAGTTTTAGAGACTTGTACAGGACATATAGGTAATGGTGATTCCATGACCAGAAGCCAAGTTTTCCTCCTACAATTTCATCATATATGCAATCAACTTCAGAAAGTATGTGAGAATAGATTCTGATGCCATGGTCCAAATGCACCCTGAAATGCAGGCTCGCCAACTCCTGACGCCGAGTTTACATGTTCATGCAACTGCCACTCTGAAATACCTGTTGCTTGGCTGAATTTTCACCAGTAATCACATACTCATAAACAGAAAAGCCAAAGAAAATACAATGTAGATCAAGTCTGTTAAGAAGAATTCTTCAGTTCTCTGTCAGTGAATACTGAAAGGATTGGTGGTGTGGAAGTATTGAAAGACTACGTCTCATGCATATCTATATGCTAGTAATGCAAAGATTGTAACAGATATTAAACAATGGATTAAGGAATTCAGTCCTGCCATAGACTCAGGACTAACCAGTTTCACCTCCTGTTAAAAATACATATAATTATTTCTATCTTATTCTTCTCCTTGTGTTTCTGGGTTTCCCACTGCCCTCCAGCAATAGTTGAGGTCTAGTCAATGCCACTGCACAGCAAAGTCACATCTGGGAGGAAAATACCAAGCATGGAAAATATCAAGATTCAGGAGCAACAGAGGGAAATGAAAGAGTAAAGAGGGGAGAAGAATTCAGAGCCAAACAATATTCTTGTGCAACTTGCAAATGCTGGTGTGGGATGGAAAACATTTAAAATTTGCCAGCCTTTGAAACTGTGAACATGAAGAACAGATAGCCACATAGAAAGCTGGAAGGCTTGGAAAAAGCCAGTGAACACTTGGAGGTCAAAGTACATTTTAGGTCAAATAGTTTAGGGATGATATCTATATATTTATTCCTGTAATCTATATGGCTTGGAAATGAAGATCTATTTGCAAAAATACCTATATGTTGACCCAGGAATTATACTCAGTTAACTTGAGTCATTTTCCATCATTTTATGCTAATTAGTTGTTAATTTAATGACTCCCTGATAACAGTCCCCTCGATACATATTCTAAACCCTGGAATTCCTAAAAAATTTTAACCACTTCCAAATCAATCCCCACACTTGCAAGTTAAAGAAACAAGTCATATGTTGGTGAATAAAACTTCTCATTACACAATGGAATATTTAGGTAAAGTGATATCTGAATGTTTTCTGAAATATAAAAATTTAAAGATGATGACAGCATATGCAATATAACTGCTCATCATTTAAATTTATGTAATTCATGATATAATCACAACATTTTTATTGTGCATATTCTAGAAGAACACAAAGTTTAAAAATTAAGCATTAAGGGGCCGACCCGGTGGAATAGTGGTTAAGTTTGCATGCTTCACCTGCTACCCAAGGTTCGCGGATTCTGATCCCCGGCGTGGGACCTATACACGGCTCATCAAGCCAAGCTTTGGTGACATCCCATAGACAAAATAGAGGAAGATTGGCACAGATGTGAGCTCAGGGACAATCTTCCTCACAAAAAAAAAAAAATAGAAAAAATTAAACATTAAATATTAAAAAAAAAAATGTCCCATGGAACTTTTAACAAATTCATACTGGAAGAGCCAGTTCTGCAGCGATATAATGAAATGGACAGTAGCTCTGCTATTAAACTTTTGGTTTAGTAGCTAGCTATCAAACCACCCACGAAATGTCAAAATATTCTGTACACCTCAGAGTTAGAGATGCCTGACTCTCTGTGATTTATGGAAACATTATTTATAATGTATTTTCTGTTCATTTCTGTCCAGTGCTCTACCTTTTATAAACCTACTGATTAATATCAAACAGTGAACAAACCTGACAAGCAGGATTACCAATCTAACAAAACTGTTTATAGTGTGAATAAAAAAAGCACACCATTTCCAGGCAGTGTACTTAATAGTAAAATCCTGTTGTACTTAAGTGGTAAAGGGATTACTTAACTGTCAAAGTTCCTTTAACTGTTAAGAGTTGCCACATTAAAGAGACACTATTCAAAAGCACCAGCAGAACATTTCATACCAGTTTATTCATCATTATCATATTTTCATATTTAAATATAACACAATTGATGTGTATAAAAATAAAATAAATTCAACTATTTGAAATTAAATTAGCTGCCCCAAGGCATTTTTATGATAGAAAATAAAGATTTAATTATTTTCTTATACAGATTTAATCTCACTTTTTATATATATTATAAAATTTTCATCAGTTAGTATAATATCCATATGTATTATGGATTATATTTGGACATTTTTCTTTAGAAAAGGAAGTTTTATCTCATAAACCTCTCAACTTCTGTGAGATATTTTGCAAAACGCTTTCTTTAATTTTGACAAATGTCAGTTTATTCCTTTAGTTGCATAAATAGAGTTATAGAATTGTAGTTTATAGTGAGAAAGTAAAGTTTTTAACTCCATAATCATTAATACTATTGGAACATCAGCAACAAATAAAATAATTTGTATTACTGAAACCAATTATTGGAAACAAAAAAATTTGAAAGGTGAATGAAGTTTAATCAAACTAGTCTAAAACTCATTAAGACTATAAAATTCCCAAAACAAGCAGAAAAAAATCACCCAAAGGGCTATTCCCATGATGATTCCAAATTGTGCTTTTGTTTGTAAAAGATGGGACATTTTTAAGGTTAATCCTAAGATGACAATTTTCTTTAATTTTTTTCTAATGAGCTTAAGTATTAAATCTATAGAAGAAACAATAGCTTTACAGAGTCCAAAGCCTTGACTTGTATTTCATGACTACATGTTGATCTTGAGCCTATGTTCATGGGAATCATAAGAGAAAAAGTTACTAAAAACTTATACAATAAAAAACAAAGAGGATATAAGGAAATAAAGTCCTAGCACTTAATTCATTTTCCCCAGAGTAAGTAAAATAACGATTGGCAAGGAGTAACACCACCAAAAATGGTGAAGTGAGCTCCATAGAGCCATCCTCTGTGGAAGCATCCGTTAAGCTGATATAAACTATCAGAATCAACTCTTTTGAAACTCAGAATACTTATACAAAATCTTACAATAACCAGGGAGTGTTTAATGAACAGAGAAGCTGCTACATTTTGCATTTAAAGAAATCCTTGTCAGGCCACTGGTAGACTGCTGGGATACTAGAACAGAGACTTCAGTGACCATACATGACAACGGATGCAGTCTTTGCAAGAGTAGTTTGGAAACATTACTAAACAAATGGACAGCTGCGGTCCACAGGTCACAACAGCAAACTCTGGGGAGGGAATAGAATCTTATTTTCAGTTACCACATTATAATATGCCAAAAGTCCAGTTTTCAACCAAAAGTTATGACATGTAAAGAAATAGGAAAAGTATGGCTTACTGATAGGATAAAAAGAATTTGGCAGAAACTATACTTGAGGAAACTCAGAGATTGAACATACTAGACAAAGACTCTAAACCAACTGTCTTCAACATGCTCAAAGAGTTAAAGACCCATGGGCAAACAACTAAAGGAAACCAGGAGAATGATGTCTCAACTAATACGGAATATCAGCAGAGAGAAAAACATTATAAATAGTGTTCAAATAGAAATTCTAGGGTATAAAGTACAATAGCTGAAATGTAAAATTCCAATAGAGAATTCAACACAGATTTGAACAAGCAAAAGAATCAGTGAACTTGAAGACATGTCAATTGAAATGATCTAGTCTTATGAATAGAAAAAATAAAAAAAGAATGAAAAAAAACTGTCAGGTCCTAAAGTGGCAGTGGGGCACCATCAATTACATCAACATACATGATATGGGAGTCCCGGAAGGAGAAGAGAGAGAAAGAAGCAGAAAGAATATTTGAAGAAATAATGACTGAACATCCCTGCCCCCCCAATCTGGTGAAAACTATGAATCTACACATCCAAGAAGTTCTACCACTCTAGGAGAAATACAAAGAGATTCACATAGAGACACTGTCGAAAGACAAAGAGACACCCCAGAAAGCATCAAGGGGGAGTTGTGACTTGTCTTGTACAAGGGATTCTCAATAAGTCTAACAGCCAATTTTTCATCAGAAACCATGGAGGCCAGAAGGCAAGGCAATGACATATTAAAGAGCTGACAGAAAACAAACCTGTCAACCAAGAATTCTTTGTCTGGCAAAACTATTCTTGAAAAATGAAGGAGAAATTAAGACTTTCCCAGATAAACTGAAGCTAAGGGAGTTCATTCGTAATAGATGTTCCCTATAAAAAATACTAAAGGGAGCTTTTCAGGTTTGAATCAAAAGACATTAGAGAGTAACTCAAAGCTATACAAAGAAATAAAAAAAATCGGTAAAGGTAACTTTATAGGTAAATATAAAAGCCAGCATTATTTTATTTTTGGTTTTCACTTCCTCTTTTGTTCTAGATGATTTAAAAAACATGCATAAAATAATAATTATAAATCTATGTTAATGGACACAACATAAAAAGAGATAATTTGCGGCAATAACAACATAAAACGATGGGGGACAGAAATGTAAAGTAGCAGAGTTATACTATTGAAGTTAAGTTGACATCAATTCAAACCAAAATGTTATACTTTAGGATGTTAATTGTATTCTCAAGAGTAGTCACCAAGAAAATAACAAAAATAAATGCAGAAAAGGAAATGAGAAGTGAATTAGAATACTAGAAAAATTCAACTAAACAGAAAATAAGGCAGTAATAGAGGTGCTGAAGAACAAAGAACATATAAGACGTAAAAAACAAATTAAAAATGGCAGAAGTAAATCCTTCCTTATAAGTTATCATTTTAAATGTAAATGGAGTAAACTCACCAATTAAAAGGAAAGAATTGGCATAACGGATTAAAAAAAAATGATCAAAATATCCGCTATTTACAAAGACTCACTTTAAATCCAAAGATACGAATATGTTGAAAGTGAAAGGATATAAAAAGATATTCCATACAAATTGTAATCAAAGAGAGCAGGAGTGGCTATACTAACATCAAAGCAGACTTTAAGTCAAATATTGTTACAAGAGACTAAGAAGGACACATTCATAA
Organism: Equus przewalskii; assembly: GCF_037783145.1. Classification (NCBI taxonomy): domain Eukaryota; kingdom Metazoa; phylum Chordata; class Mammalia; order Perissodactyla; family Equidae; genus Equus; species Equus przewalskii. The sequence continues at coordinate 27,380,279 of NC_091847.1, read as the reverse complement.
AAATGCCAACATGTCAAGAAGATAAAACAACTGTAGGCATTGCTACAACATAGCAGAATTTATGAGATCCACATTTCTCTACTTAAAATACAACATTAGCTACCATTTCCTTGATGGTAGCCCCTAAACTGGCAACTTAAACCACTTAGGAATATTTTCTGCTTGTTCAGATCTGCAAGAGGAAGACCACTTATAGAAGCAGGATTTCTCTGTTTTTTGGTTTGGTTTCCTGAGTCTCAAGTCCCACTTTACTCCATATGCAGGAGTATCACCTTGTCCCACATAATTCTCTAGCCTAGAGGATTACCTACTAGATTGCTAATCCACCCAAAAAAGCAAATTAACTTTGAAAATCTTAGTTTTCCTTAATTCATGATTTTCATGATTGTTTTAAAATTATTGTAATTGGAAAATGCACCATAATATTTGTCACATTTACTAATTATGATCTTTGTACACTTATATTGCATTGATAACCACAGAACTAACCTACATAGAAATTTTTAGTATCATTAGTCCAGTAAGTCATTTTACATTTATTAATAGACTACTAGCAAGTGGATTAATCTGAATCAAATATATATAAAGGATATAATTAAGTTGTTGATGAAATATTCCATCTTAATTAAACTGCCAATTGAAAGAGTAACTGAGTAATAGTTACTTTAAGTGAAGTTCACCTTCAGTTAAAATTTGAAGTTTGCTTTATTGTTCCTTGTCATTTTGTAATAGATTCAGAGAAATCATATCACTTGATTTTCCTCAAACTTCTTTGCCAAGTTACCTTACATTTTGTTTCATTATTTCTTTCTTTACACATACTCAATAAAAGCCTTTGTAGATGACTAATGAAAGAATAAAATCCACCTCCCCCCCCCAAAAAGCTCACATTCTTTTAGGAAATACTATAGTTTAAATTTGAAAAGGAATCCTAAGTTTTTCAATTGTAATTCCCATATGTCTGGACGCCCTTCTCCATTTCAATGAAATATACACTTGGCATTTACAGCTGTAAATGACACATTTCGTACAATTTCAATTTTGTAATCTTGAACACCTCATTAAATATAGATGATAAAGACAAACTGCATGAAAATCATATCATGATGAGTTAGGTCTGAAGTCAGGAGAGAAGCTGGGGAGAAGACATCTGGCATGCATTATTGTTATCTTTCCCCAACTCTAACCAAAATATCACCTGCTTCTCCAGAGCTGAGCAGCTGCTGGGCCCAGCAGTCATGTTGCTGCTGCAGGCACAAGAAATCTGTGTAACCTGAGGAGAAAAATTGGTTATGGCAGTCTGGCTACCTAGAACTAAGAGAAACCAAGAGTTGCAAAACTGAGTCCTTCCTACCCTGAGACTGCAAGTCTAAACTTCTGCTGTAGGGACAACTAGGAATGGTGAGGCTTCCATTTGCTGCCCTAAGGAGACCAGCATTCAGCAACAGAACACCACAAGCTTGCAGATGTGGATACAAAACCTTCCATCATCTGGGGGATTGCCACGGCACAAGGCAGCCAGAAGTTAAGCTGACACCAAGAGTGAGGAGAACAACATGCTGGCAAGGAAAAATGACAGTGCTCCTCAGGGACCAGCAGCTAGAGGGAAAGAAGGAGTAGCACACCCAGAGCAGGCAGCTCCTAGTGAAACAGAACCACAGATGAAGATCGATGACTTTACCCACCACGAAACAAACTGTAAATGTACATAAAATGAGTCAATTATAACATTAGGAAAAAACAACCCAAATAGAAGATATGGCTATTGAATTTTAACATTCAATACATAAATTGAAGATGGATATGTTACTGATGAGACTTGAACAACTGACCTGAGAAAGCAAGTAGAGAAAAATCTCAAAACACAGAGCAAAAATGCAAAGACCTAGGAATCAAAAAGAAAGAGCTTACAGACATAGAGGGCTTCCTGAGAGATATAATAGACCAATAATGCTGTATAAAATAAATTCCATACGAATTAAAGATTTAAGTGTAAAATATAAAACAATAAAAATCATAGAAAAAATTTAGAATGTCGTATGTTTTACCTAGAGTTAGGCCAAAAGATTGAAAAAGGAGGAAGCAAAGAAATATTTGTGCAAACTTACGTTGTATAGCAAAAGATAGCATAAATAAAGGCAATATGCACATGTTTGAGTTGGAAAATATCTGCAAAGAATATTAAAGGTTGTAGGTAAATAATCATAATATAGCAGTTATAAACTGATAAGAAAAATATAAGAATCTTATATGTAGTAGTTGTCTATTGCTGCATAACAAAGTGCCCCCAAAATTTAAGAGCTTAAAATAACAAACATTTATTTCCTCACAATTCTATGAGTCAGACATCGAGGAGTGCCTTAGCTAGTTTCCTCTTGCTCTACATCTCCCACAAAGTTGCAGTAAAGCAGTTGGCCATTACAGACCCATGAAGTCTCAATCAGGGAGGGGAGATTTGCTTTCAAGCTGTCTCCCATGCTTTTTGGCAGGCTTCATTCCCTCGCCACTACCTGGGCTTCTCCATAGGGCTGCCTCATGACATAGCAGCCGACTTCTCACAGGGTAAACAATACAAAGTGAGCAAGAGAGAGCATGCAAGAAGGAAGCCTGAAGCCTTTTTATAACCTTATCTCAGAAGTGACATCCCATTACTTCTCCTGTAGGCTGTTAGAAGCTAATGACTAAATCCTGCCCACATTTGACAGAAGAAATTTACACAACGGCATGAATGCCATGAGGCAGGGATCATGGATGCCATCTTAGAGGATGCCCCCTGCCCACTGTGGAAAACTAGGCAAAGGATTAGTAGGCACTTTACAGAAGAATGAATCCAAATGGAGAATATACATAGTTTTTTCAAAACGTGAATTGAGGAAGTTCATATTAAATGCTTAGTAATGAGATGTCACTTTGCACCCATCAGAATGGCAAACTTTAAAAACAGTAAATATACTTCCTACTAGAAGTTTGAATTTTCATAATTAAAATTAAAATAGACATATATGCTTCAACCAAGAATTCTATTTTGTAAAATCTACCCCTTAGAAATAAAATCAATAGTATTTAGAGGTATGTGTGGAAGGACATTGTTTATAATAGCTCAAAACTGAGGTTGGTTTGGCGTGGGATGAATAATAATTAATAGGAGAAATGTCTAAATAAATTGTGGTTCATCTTTACTATGGAATAATATGTACCCTTTTAAAATAACTAATTAGAGCTGTGCCAGTTTTCTTGGAGGAATTTTTATAAAATGTTAGGCAAAGAAGTAACATAATGTGATTTCATTGTTATAAAATAAAAATAACAGCTATGATTGATCAGTTATGTAATTGTGTATATTTATATATGTATAATTTTATGAGAAGGAAAAAATATATGGAGGAAAACGGAAAGATATGGAGGGGTAAATACCAGCGTGTTCACATTGGTTACTCCTGGCAGAGGGAAGGCTGGTTTGGAAAAGGGTGGGGAAAAAACCAAAAAAATATGGCTGCATTATATATATATAAATTAAAGTCAACAGAAATTTTAAAGTATGCCTGTGATTACATTTATGTAAAAATATAGGGAGAGGTGTAGATGATAGATAGGTAAATAGATACGTACATAGATAGATACATAGACGCATAAATAGACTATCTATACATATATATAGTTGAGTGTGTGTGTGTACATATGGTCATACATCGCTTAACGACAGGGATATGTTCTGAGAAATCTCATGGTTAGGGAATTTTGTCATTGTGGGAACATCATAGAGTATATTTACACGCACCTAGATGGTATAGCCTACTACACATCTGGGCTATATGGTGCTAATCTTATGGGACCACCGTCATATAAGTGGTCTGTGGTTGACTGAAATGTCGCTATGTAGTGCATGACTGTATATGCATAGAGAAATAGATGAAACGATAGACAAACATCAATCAAGGGTGAGTCACTCTTACAAGCTTCTTAGAATCTAAAAATAACCAAAGAAAAAAAGGTGCTGTGTCTACCACACTGTCAGTAAGGTGGCTCTTCCCTGTGAGTAACCATCCTAGGCAGAAGAGTTCAAAGCATAAATCTTACGTGCACAGACTTCAGAGCTAGTGCTTCCTGAGTGGGTGAATCCTCCTCCAAGTAATGTGGGTGAGAGAGCTGCGGCACAGATCTGAGCACATTGTCCTGTTATCAGACAATTCTTCCCCACAATTTCATGCATTCATTTCTGCTAAATCACTCCGATGTGTTTTGGCTTATGAGCTGATAGCCTCTGTCATTTTATGTCTATTTGATTTTTAGAGTAAACCGCACTTGATATACAGGAAAATTGTTAGAGCTGGAAAATGTACTACTTTGTTAGGCGAACAAGAAAAGGTAATACAAAATGAAGGTCTTTAAATCTGTGATTGTTGCTTTATTTCTGGAGAAGTAAAGCGCTTTTAAATCACAGGTAAGAGGGACCAAGATTATCTGCACCTCAGAGCTTAGCGCTTCACATTCTGATCATAAGTAAAGAAGAGCTAGAGTCTTGTGTTTCCATAGAGAGAATCAATTAGCAAATGAATTTTGAGGCACTTAAGGTATAATTCCAAAAGTTTACTTACAAAGCTTATGGAAGTTTAAAAAAATAAAGGTGAAACGATATTTCTAAATAGCAATCTAACCTCAGAAAGTTTCCTCTGACCACAGTGAAATTCAGATCATCTTAGCTATCTTTGGAGAGAGGCTTTTAAAACCGCCAATTCCCACAATGCTGTGAAACAGCAAGAAACAAATAATATTTTAGTATCCACCCTGCCATTAAAAAAGAAAATTTCTGTCTTAACTCCCATTGACTCAAATGAAAAGGGCCTTTTTACTCATGCTATTGTGGAAGCAATCCTTCAGCCTCAATTCATTCTTGAGCAGTCTGCTCTTAAATGCTTTTACATTATGCTATCTTCTTTCAATATGGCCTATTTACTATAGAAATGGAGCATGGCAACCAATTCCTGAATCTTTCTCAGAGACACAACACGCTCTCTGCACAGCTTCCCTTACACTTGACACTACATCATACTGTCTCCATTAATGACAGGCCACACCTAACACTTTCCCATAGACTGCAATTTCACTCTAATTACTGTTACTTCACACTGCTGATGAATGGAACAGCTAAAATTTATATGCATACTAGACACCACTTCCTACACATCCATTCATCAGAAAGGTTTTCAGAGTTGTTAAGGGAGAGTAAAATGAATAAATATTGACCATGTAAAAAACTCCATTATGTAGGTCACTCACTAATAAAAGAAAAGTTCTAGGAGATAAATGTAACCCAAATAAAAACATTTCCTAAGTGAATGGAAAGATGAGTAGGTCATAATTACCTTGGAAACTCAGAAAAATATCCACCAATGACTAGGATACTTAGAGGCAAGGGCTAAATAGTTCACAGATGGAGAAAAACTATAAATTTCAAATTTTAAAAAGTATGGTTAAGCACAAGTATTAAAAGAAAAAATGATTTGTGGTACACCAAAATGGAAGACAAATTTTTAAATAAGATTTTATTTACAATATTGTCTAGATTCTTTAAATATAACAATAAATCTGAGATATACAAACTATTAAAATATACAGAGAAAAGCTTCTTCAGAAGAAGAAATAAACTATGTACTATAATGTCAATTTTTAGGTTTGGAGAAATCCTGGGAAATGCCAAAAACTGAGCCTTCAAATGATAAAGGTATTGAAAACGTCACACAGCTGGCAAATGATGAAACCAAGATTCAAACCCAGCTCTGCATTCCATGCTCTTAACTCCTCTATCATGTTGCTCTGCCTTTTGGATCCTGTCAACAAATTCTTACGGTATAGCAGAAAGATAAGATGCGGCTGTTAATTTGGATTTATGAATAAAGGAGGAATAATAGATTAAGAGAGTTTTAAGGTTTTGAGACCAGATGGCTGGGAGAATTATAATGCCATTAAGGGATAATAGAAAAAGAGAGGTGATTTGAACAAAATGACCAACTGCTTTTTTCGCCTTCACTTTATATAGTTTCTCTACTTCCCCAAATGCTGGCAGTCACTCCTATACCTTCCAGACAAGAGAATAAAATTTATCTCTCTGGAAAATATATCAACCCAAGGGAAGAAGACCCAAAGATTCTGACATTAAGTGTTCCCCAAGGAAATGCCCCAGCCAGATAACCTTGCAGAGGGAGCCACAGTCAACAAACCTCGTTCATATGCTCAGAGCCTCCTAGAAACCTTTAATGCCGAATTCTTAAATATTAGCAGATAATTAAGGATATCAGGGCATCTAAAAAACTAGTCTAACATGAGAAATAGAGACTGAAATAATCAGAGGAGGTAGTTGGAAGCACTTGAGGAAACAGATTTTATGCAGGAAGAAAGAAGCTTTAATTAATATACCCAAAGAGATAAAAGAGGTTATTGCATTCATGAAATAAGAATAAGTGGCTATTAAAAAGGAACAGTTAGAGAAAAATGTGCTCTGGAAAATTAAGTAGGACAACAGAAATTAAAGTTCAAAGAAGGATAGAAGATAAAGCTAAGGAAATCTCTCAAAAAATAGAGGAAAAGGACCTAAAATAAGGGAGGAAAATGAAAAGCTAAAGAGTCAGTCCAAGGTGGTCCACTATCCAAATAATTGGAGCTCAAAAGAAGAGAGCAAAGGAGAAAAAATCATCCAAAAAATACTTCAAGAAAATATTTATAAATGGAAGACATGAACTTCTAGGCTGAAAGAATCTACTAAGTGCCCACCACAATGGATATCATTAAATACACTGCAAAGCAGGGGCTGGCCTGGTGGCGTAGCTATTAAGTTCATGCGCTCTGCTCTGGTGGCCTGGGGTTCATCGGTTTGGATCCCAGGTGCAGGTCTGCACACCACTTATCAAGCCATGCTGTAGCAGGTGTCCCATATATAAAGTAGAGGAAGATGGGCATGGATGTTAGCTCAGGGCCAATCTTCCTCAGCGAAAAGAGGAGGATTGGCAGCTGATGTTAGCTCAGGGCTAATCATCCTCAAAAGAAAAAAAAAAAAACTGCAAAGCAAATCACCATGAAATACCAGAATACGGAGAGCAAAGGAAAACTTTTACAAGCTTCTAGAAAGAAAACAAAGAAGCAATTAAAATGACTTCAGATCAATAACACTGGAAGATAAAAGAAAACAGAATGATACTGTCAAAATCCTAAAAGAAAGTGATTCTTCTAACCTAGAATTTTATTCCAAAACATTACTCATATAAATAAAAACATTTTCATACATGGTTACTCTCAAACACTGTTCTTTCTCATGGATTTTTTTTCTCAGAAAACTCTTAGATGACATGCTTCAATAAAATGAGGGAATAAGTTGATGGAGAAAGATATGGGGACTGAAAACAGAGAATCAACACAATGAGATGGGCAAAGGGTAACACCTATCCACCAGCTGCAGAGGCAAGCTGCCCAGACTGGAAGAGGTTAGAAGAGAGACAGAGATGGCACTAATAACATTCCCAATGCTCTCAACATGCTGGGAGGAGATTTCACCAACTGGGGATGAGTTTAGAATAGAAACAGTGATAAGTACTTATCAGTAAAAAACTAAGCAGAAGGGAAAAGAGAGAAGGAAAAATGATCATATATATGTATGTATACACACACATATATATAAAATAAGGCTCAGATGTGGATAGCTTTTACACAGCCACAATAATATAAACCGTATATATTCTTCTGACTCAAAATATTATAAAATCTGAAAATAGAGGAATGGGAAGAACCAAGATTTTGTTGTGGGAGGAAAGAAATGACAGAAAAAAGCTAAATCCCATTTTCCACAGGTACTTGAGAAGCTAGTAACTAGAGCCGAACATTTGAGACATAAAAATATATAATGTTATTTAGAATGCAGAGATAATAGAGTTGAAATTCATTGCTTCCAGAAGAAAACGGGAAACTGGGTGAGAGGACCCTTAACAAACTGGAACTATTTGGTGCTGTAAACTACATACACCTATCGCTAATAGAATGAAAACTGAAGATCGAGAGACACGGAAATGGACAGCATCTCTCGGGATGAGTGAAGCTGATTTGGATTTTCAAGGAAGGGAAAGATGAGACCTGAGGAATGGAAGAAGGAAGCCCATTCTGGCAGAGAGGCACCAACCCAAATGCCAAAATGCTAATCTAAGTACTTTGCTGATATCTAGTCTAGATTCTACCTTTTTTTTTTTAAGCGATCCTTATTTATCTCAGTTTTAGTCTTTTCACTGACCCAAATTTCTTGCCAAGTCACCTTACAAATCACTTCACAATGTAACTTTCCCACCAGAAGTCATCTTGATGTACCGCCATATACTACAATGGAAACCAAGAATACGTTCTAATGCACCCATTTATAAACTTCATCATTAAACTCCTAATTGAATTCTCTGTCCCAAAACTGCGTTTAATGGATAACTAACTGTCTGGTTAAACTAATAGCACAAATAAATGAAATATAAACCCGGTTTATTACCATTCAACCTGTATAAGCCTCAAACCAAAATCTTGAGGGAACAAAATAGCTCCAATATTTCAGAAACTAGAACTGGTATAATGTGTACTTAATCTTTATTTTAAAACATTCTAGGAAATTGAGAGTAACAACATTATTTCAACAGAGCAACTAGAGAAATATAATAAAATGTTATTTATTTGAGTAGAAAAGAAATGCATGCTCTTAATATTACTGAAAATATTTTTATAAACTCTTCCTGGATTCTGAAGGCAATCCTTTGAGATAGAGGATGCAAGACAGACATTCATCTGCCCACTTAGAGATGGGTTCCTGCACATGCCTGAGGCCCTTAGCTGGTCCTGGAAGCCAGAAGAAGAAACAGTGGTGTGACTTCCAGCCCAGAGTTGATCGTCTGGTTAAAAAATATCTCCATCCAAGAAGTTTTCTTCTTTCTCTACAATATGCTATAAATTCAGAAAATAGGAATATAAAATGCATGTGGAGGGCACCTATTTTATTTTATGAAAAGCTATATAATATTAATAGAGTAATATAAATATTTAATGAAATCAACATACAATAGAAATTAATAAATAACTGTGTTGCACCCAGTGATTCCATTCTAAGTAATATCATAGAAGTACAAAGAAGACAAAAATCGTAGATTAAGTAGCCCTAATATTTCACTTCATGTATTTAGTAAAGCCACGAGAGTTTAAATACGTCCAAAACTAAATATTCTCCAGTTTTATAACTATTGAGTCTCAGAATGACTTATTTCTTTTCTGGATAATAAATCTTTATATTCAGAACTGCATTACTTTAAAGAAACTTAGAATTATGTGTAAAGATAGAAAACCGCCAAAAAAGCACGTAAGATACTGATTTAAGCATATTTGTGTCTTTCAGGGAAACTATAATTCATTGTAACCTTCTTTAACTCAGAATGGTTTAATACTCTTTACCTTGGCATATGCCTTTTGAAATTTGTAAAATGAAACATAATAAAACAGATTGATATTATGAAGTATTTTGAGAGCAATAACATTGATCTTTTTAGCAATTAATAGCTACATTTCAACTTATATTATCATATTGTGCTTTCCAGAAACAAGTCAAACTTTAAATACTTTGAATGTAAAGTACATTGAGGAATTAAACTGTGACATAAAACAGAAAATGTTTCAAGAGTACGTTTAAAATGTGTTCGAGGGGCATGAGAAATAATAATTAATACTGTTAATTTCCCATATTTGGAATTGCCCCCATACACACACATACATGCCTATTCATCTTTCATAAGGCTTTACTATGATTACTGCACAATAGAAATTGTAAGAAACAAAACAGTAATATCAATGAGAGAGAATTTCACAGAAAATACTGATTACATTCGATATGGTTTGAAAACTGGCTTTGAGTGAGTATCTGCTTAGAGAAATGCTTGGAGAAAGAATGTCCTTGGGAACAATCATAAACAGAAAACTCTATAGACTGAATTTACAAAGAAATAAATATATACATAGTCTATAAAGGCAATGTCTTGAGCGCTATGCTGGCAATTTTCCAGGAGCCCTGGGAACATGCCTAATTTCCATCTAAATTTGCACACATCTTTATTGCAATCTCATACCCTGTGAAGATTTACTCACTCTCATGTCCTTTGACACAAAGGGAGAAATGAGATGTTTCTCTCTCTCTGATTCTCTCTCTCTCTCTCTCTCTCTCATTCTCTGTCTCTCAGAACAGTCAAATCAGTGATGTCCTTGAAAGATCCATCTGGAGTCTAAAGTTTCATTCCTTGAGACGTCTCCTTGGCATCACTTATATTTAATGAATGGGAAAACCATAGTCCCTACTTTAGTTGTGGAATATACTCCCAAATCATTTCCATATTAGAAATTGAGTTGTACAAATGAATCACTGAATGAGGCTATACCCAATTGTAACACTCCGTAACTGACCCCACCTGTGCATGTAAAACATGCATGTATTGTCAAATAATGTTATGAAGTTGCCAAAGTTGGCATACCTTCCAAAGGACTGCTTCCTGCATGTCCATTTGAAACTTATTCCTCTCAATTATTCTCACCTTCTCCCTTTCTACTGCCTCCTTCCTTTCAGACTAAAAACACTCAATCCTAGACAAAACCTCTATAGACTAAACCCTATTGAGTCATCTGCCCTCTACACTTACAGTTACTGCCAAACTTTTTGAAAAATAGTTTAGGGTTTCTTTCTCTACTTCTTTGACTCCCTTCAACCTCTTGTAATCTGTTCTTGCCGCACAAAGTATGGAAACTACTTACTTAAAATGTTACCAAAAACCTTTGAGTCATCAAGTCCAAATGTCTCTTTCAACTCTGATTGATGATGACAGCTGACTTCATTGATCATGGGCTATGTGCCTGTCACCATGCTACGCATTTCGCATGTGTGTTAGCACATTCATCCTCACAGCAATCTTTTCTTTAACAAGAATTTTTTAATAGCAACTTAAAGAAATTGCAGCTTCGAGAAATGAGCTGGTTTTCCCCAGGTTGCGCAGTTCATAAGTACTTTTGCAGTGTTGCTGTATATTTTCCATTTTCGTTAATAACAGTCATTTCTTCCTTGATGCTGTCTCATATTTTGCCCTGTCCTACATGGCTTTTCTCCTGGCTCTAGACGGCACTGCCTCACTCTCCTTCTGTTCATTCTCTTCTTGCATGCATCCTTCTAGGTAGTCTCATCCTCTCCGTGATGTTATCCTCTCACACCATTTCAATCCTCTCCTAAGGATGAATTCCAGGTTTAGGTTTCTGGCCAAGACTTTCCTCCTGATTTGAGGTACATGTGGCAATGGCGCCCTTTTCTTCTCACTCCCTGTCCACATTTCTCTTAATTTCTCTCACTCTTCCCATCTAGCCAATCTTGCAAACACATAGAATCTCCTTTTACACTATTTTTAAAATTTGCCTCCCTCTCTTTTCACTTTGAGTTGCCCAGGTGAAAATCGCATTATTTCTGCCTGATTAATTGTAATTCCCTTATGATAAGGGAAAAAATAAAAACCAAGAATTTAGAGTCAGAAAGTCCTAAATTTGAATCACAGCTTGGGCACTTACTGCGTACTCTTGAACAAATTAATTTACCTTCCTATGTCTCAGTCTTCCGCTCAGTAAAATGGAAATAATATAGTGCTGTTGTGAGGATTAAATGAAATCATAGGTGTAGCTCAATAACATCATAACAATTCAGAAAAAAAGGCTTTTATTAATTATTAATCTGAATTTTTGACCCTAAATTCTTCCCCAACCCATTTGTCTTAAAGTAATTCAAAAATTTTGCATAATTTATTTTCATGACTCAGTTCCTTCATGCTTCCGTTATTTTATCCCAAGCCCTCTTTTCCAGATCTTTCTGTTATGCTGTCTCCCATTTCTCCACCCCACCAACCACACCCTAAAGTCCCTGGGGTTCATCTGACATGATTTCCCTGATCCAACTTCCTGCCTTTTCTTAAATAATTCTCTCTCCTCAATATATTTTGACCCCAATATTCACAAATCAAAATTCAATTTGTTCTTTGGGAATAGAGAAACTTTCAGACAATCAAAACTATTATTTCCTGGAATCACCCAGTTAAGATTAATTTCTCCCTCTTCTGTGTCCACATTCCAGCCTCAAGCTCCATTTATTGAAATCTGTCCTTTGTTGGTGTTATTTAGTTATGTGTCAGTCTCTCCACAGACAGAAGAAAACAGACATTGTTGGTCCTCTTTCTGGCCCCTCACTTTGCCTAACTAGTGCTTTGCACAGAGTAAGTGCTCCATAAATATTGGATACATTTAAACGAGTTAAATATTTTCAGACAATATCCTCTATAAGTAATGACACAGAGGAAATTTCAATTTTCTTAATATCAGAATCTCCTCTCAAGAAGAGCTTGGTCCTTGTGGAAGGGAGCACTTTGCTGTGCTCATTGGGATGAGGCATCCACATGAGAAGCGTGAAACCCACAAGAGGCCATATTTGGAAAAACAATACATGATCTATAAACTGCTTTCTAAGGGAGGTTGGTTCAGTCAGTTGCAGGCTTTGTAAGTGATTGGGGCATGTGCACTTGTAGAAAAGAGCTGAATTTCTTATGACAAGAGAGTAGATTTGAGAGAAAGACTGTGTGATACTGAGAAGAGATGAGGAAGATATCTTTCTGGGAAGAACAAAAATGTCTAATGGGCATTTTTTCACATTTTGCCTGGTGCTGTCAAATATGAAGTACCTTTCCAAGCCTCCCCCACCTCCATGAAATTGTCAGTAAAATTTCATATTGTCTCCAAAGCACTGTAGCGTTCAAATTGATTTGGGAAGGATGTGTCGATGGACTGCAGCCTACTTCTAAATGGACACAGGAAAAGAACTGAATGGGTCAACCAAATCTGAATCACATTTATACAATATTCTGTAAGTATCCCGTTTCCAAGAGATAGGGACATAATAATTTAGTGTAATGATGACCATTGTCTGGTTCCTTTCTCACTTTATGCCCCAAATTCTGTATTTGCCTGATAGGCATCATAACCATTTAACCAAACACTTATGGAGAGCCACCAAAAGATAGTATTCTATTAAGTAGAAAAAAATAATAATAACAATGCCTACTGTTTTTACCAATAATATCTCAGACTGACAATACGCCAAGCATTGTTCTAAGTTTAACTCATTTAATCCTGCCTATAACCCAACATTACTAGTATTCTGATTTTACATCCTTAGAAACTCAGAGAGGTTGAGTAACTTGCCCACAGTTCCACAGCTAGTAAGAAACAGGGTCAGAGGTTAAGTCTGTTTTCATACTTTAATACAGATGTTCTCAACCACAGTATTTACTGCTATTAAGGGATCCAAAGGTGTATAATGTATAAACCCTACCACCAAAATGCTTACAACTTATTTGGGCAGATTAAGCAAATATTTCTTGAAAGATAACCTCAGATGGTTGGGATTTGAGTTTCTAATATCATTTTCAAAAATAAAAAATAGAAAGACACGCGAGACCTAAACATTCTGAATGCATCAAAGTTCAAATTCTGCAAGTATTTTCAACCAAGAATGGTGGGTCTGTCCATCTTTAGATGGAAGGAACACCAAATTGAGCAATGTGCTGAAGAGCACTATATAAGCCAAATAGATTAGTTGCTTTGGTGAACTACATACATACAATTCCAAAAGGTAATCATAAATACTTCTAAAGAACATTCTTTGAGCCTTTAAAAAATGTCTACCATATTTTCTTGGCCTTCTGAGAGCCTTTTAATAAATATCCTACTAGATTTAGAATACTTTTCTCCCAAATGCCCACAAGTAAATGCTGTATGTAGTCTAATATAATTTTTAATTTCCTCTGCTGTTCTGGGTTAAATGGCTATTATATTTTCAGAATTTCATTTCGAGGTAGTCCTAAATTGTAAGCCAGTAAATTGTTGTGTTTCTACATTATGAATTTTCTAAGACAAACATGATAATTGTGTTTCTTTTCCTACTAAGAAACATCACAGTTTATTCTTGGGAATCATTTAGATGAGAAGAAATCCCTAGGAATACGCAGAAGTGAATTTAAAGTTGATGTTCAAACAAGAGAAAACCAGAAATTTTAATTGGGAATTTAAACAAAACAAAAATTGTTCTCTGGACAGAGGCTTATAAATATATAAATAAAAATTGATTTAAATAAAGATGATATTTCTATGAGAACATGTTAGAAATTCAAAGTTAATATAGACACTAAATATCACTTGAGGAATAAAACAAAGGCCAAACGATCTGAGATAAAGGAATGTCAGTTGTATGTTGAATTTAAAAACAGATAATGACTTCTTATTCGATCTATACCAACCTTAATTGCATGAAGGGATTTAAATTTATGTGACAGACATAAGTAAATTCACATTTTTGTACCTTTCCAATTTATGCCATAAGTAAATATGGCTTTCACCTGAAGGAAACAAAGGTATTAGAATGTAATATTGAAGGATGCAACGTTTTACATGAAAATTCTTAGTGGTTCATATAAGGTTCCCAATATGTTGATTTAAAATACCATTACGTGATTAGGAAGGGTTTTTTTTCAATCCTCTTTTACGTACCCAGTAGATCAGAATGCCTTCTTTGGGGGTTAAGATACAAATTACCTAATTAAGTCTTATACTCTGTATAATAAAAATCGCATATATGAAATCTATGCAGTACATAGATAGTTATCCTGAATATTTCATTGCTTTGTTTTTTATAGAAGGAACAATAAAGTGACATTTTGACAGTTATTCTATCAAATTTTGCTTTTTATCCTTAATTTCAATCTAATTTTCTTAAAATATACACACTTTTATAAGGAAAATATGCACACTTTATGTATACTGCATATATATTATATATCTGAGAATATTTGTACGAGGATAAAGAGCTGAGAACAAATTATTTGTTTTATGTTAACATAAAAACTTTCTTTCCTCATTTATTTGAAATAGTTAGAGAAGTCAATATTTTATAAAGGCGAAATTTCTCTTGTAATCTGCTTCTGAAAAACAGTCTAGTTGTTTGTACCAGTCTCTCATCCCACTCTCACCATCATACCTTCTTCATTTATTTCCTATTCCAAAACAGGATCAAATGGCTTCTAACTTAAACTTTGAGCTAATCATATCAACTGTCGTTCTTGGTGAGGTACTTTTTGCCCATAATTCTGTCATAAACTAATCAATTTAACTAACAATGATCCTCCATTAAATTATGAATTCCACAAATAAATGTACACCTGCTCTGAGTTCTGGAGATTTAGCAGTGTACCAAACACCACAATCTGGCCCTCATCCATCCTGACTTCTAAATGAAAATGGTTTAGAGGTTGAGTTGGTAAAATGAGCAAGCCAAACCTGAATCCTCACTCCCAGTTACCAGGCCAGACCTAAATGTGTCAATGTAAAATAAATTTTAAACTTTCGAAGTCATTTGAAGGTCTTCTCTTCATTCTAAAAATATGTGAGAAAGGTTTATGAAAACATTTTT
Source organism: Equus przewalskii (assembly GCF_037783145.1). Lineage (NCBI taxonomy): Eukaryota > Metazoa > Chordata > Mammalia > Perissodactyla > Equidae > Equus > Equus przewalskii. Next base: position 27,364,735 of record NC_091847.1, on the reverse strand, counting down.
TTTCTTTGGGTGGCTTAGAGACAGTAGCTTCCTGCTATGAGAGTGAAGTGAACAGCAGAAGGAGCTCAGAGATCTTCCGATTCGCAGAGCCTGATCCATTACTGCAGACTCAGAGCTAAAGAAATTTGGCAGCGGAGGACAAGGTGGCTGGGACTGAAGTTTATAGACAGAATGTGATGCCAATAACCACAAGGGAGACACCTCTAGGAACAAAGTAGAAGTTTGGGTTGGTGGTTCCAGCTCTTTGAGACAGACAGGGATAATGGAAGAACTGATTCTGATACTGCGGAGAGAGGACCGAAAACTCTTCGTGTTCCGGCCCCTATAAGATGCAGTTTTGCCTTGGAAAACAATGACTGAGTATATATAGGTGTGTGAAGTAAGGCAACTATGGCTCCTGAACCTCAGCATGTGGCACCACTGTGAGCTGTGCAGCGCCTTGACATATGGGACATAACCAAATGGCAGATGGAAGCCTCAGACTTTCCAGTTTCCTTAGCAACAAACTCTGGAAAACAGGACACCTAAACCATACCACTTTTATATCAGCCAAGCCTCTGGGGTTCTTGAACAATTCAGGAGGTAGGAGGAGACCTCTCCCTGTGGTAGACTTCCTGCTAATAAGCATGTGTGGGAGTGGAGTGATGTACTGAAATAAGGAAATTATTACCAGACTTGTACACTGGGATATTGAAAAAGTACATTCTGAATGAATTAAATTAATATCTAGTTAGTATTTGTCATTTGTTTAACATTCTTTACATTTGCCCTTTACATTCAGGATGAGAAAAATTTAAACAAAACAAAAGATGCTTACACTCTGAATTTGCAAGGGAATATCTGATTTTAAATGAAAGAAGTTTTGTAACAATTCTTCTTTCTGACCCTATAAATATACGCGAAGACAGCAAAAAGAAAAAAAAAATGTGCTGCTTCCAGGCTCTACTCAACTTTCTGCTTCATTTTACAACGACTCCCCACTGTGCTATCCTCAGAGGCGATAAAGGAGAGCTGTTTATTACCAGACTTTCCCCAACCTCCATCTTGTCATTCCCTTGGGTCCATATACTTGAAGACTGTGATTGTGTCTTAACTGAAATAAGTCTTAAATGGAGACTAAGTTCTATAAGGAAGCTGAAACACAACCACACCGCTTTTTGATAGAGTGGACAAAATAACTTTCGCCTCTGAGAACCCCTAAATGTCAGACAGGTAAGAGCATCTACAATAAACTCATTAACCCAGTCCTCATGACCCTACAGGATCAGGTCCCTACCCACCTGCATCCCATCTCACTCCTTTTTCCTGCACATCCTTAACTTTAGACACTTTGGTCTTCTTTCAGGACCTTATATATGTCATGTCGCTTTTAGCCACAAAAACTTTCTCCTCTCTGTCACCTCTGCCAGAAAACTTCTTCCTTCACCTTTTCATTATTCATCTTTCAGATCTCAAAACAATTGTCATTTCTTAGAGACAGATCAAACCTCTGTTACATGTTTTCCTAGTGAGAGAATCTCCTGTCACGGTTTCTGTTTTGCACTGTCAGTATATTTTAATCCCTGTCCAAGATTGTAAGTTCCAACAGAGCTGCTAACCTCCTTGTTTTCTTCCTTCTCGTTGTATGTCTATGCCTCATGCAAGGTAGATATTTAATTAATATTTACTTAATGACTGAATGAACAGAGGAGGTGAAGATCTCCACAACCTGTAATCATTGTGTCAACTATAACAAAATCTAACGTAAAATGAATAAATGCAAATTCCAACATTTATAGCCATAAAACCAACTACACAAGTATGGAATGTGGGAGGGGCATGAAACATAAGAACAGCTCATATAATAGTATATTTCAGTGTTCTAGTCAATTACTATTTCCATGTGAATCAGTATGACACGACTGCCTCAAAACAGAATCACTAGGAGTGCAGTGTCCAAAATCGTAGAAGAGATTTTCTCTTATACTTCAAATTGATCATACTGTATCAAGAACACTGAAGAATATTATTTTTATAGGAATGCCAATAAATTAGAGCATATTTGGAGAAAATAAAGTGCGATGAGGAGAATTGGGAGGCCGTTACAATCACTGAAACGAATGTATTTTTTATTCATTCATTCACTCATTTAATTCACTCAATGAATATAATTGAGTGTATCATACCAGGCAGAAATCTGGGCAATTGAATATATCAGCAAGCAAAATAGACAAGGATCCCTGCTTCATGTGGCTTACGTTCTTTCAGGAATGACAGACAAGAAATACAACAAACAGGTGGAAGGTGATAAGTACTATTGGCAAAAAAAGTTGAACAATTAAAGGGATCCTGGGGCACTAGGGTGGAAAAAGGGTGGGGTGACAGGTTGAAGCACTAATACAGTGATGAGAGTTGACCTTATTGGGAAGTCGTAATGGTCAAAGAATGGAAGTAAGGGAGTCAACCTAATAGATATCTGGGGAAGAATATTTTAGGAAGAGTTGCATCCTACTTTAACATGGAGATTGCCTGGTATGTTGGAGGGGCAATAACAAGACCAACGTGGCTGAGGCAGAGCAAGTCAGTGCGGAGAGTGCAGGAGAGGCTGCCTGAAAAGCAGCAGGAGGCCAGATCATCGTAGGCCTCGTAAGTCATTGCACAGGTATTGGTGTTTTCTCTAAGATGAGTAACGAAATGAGCCTGGGTAAAAAGCTATATGTTAACATGAACCAAAGAGTGGACGTTATAAAATGGCAAAATATAACTCTATTTTAATAATATTACTAAAAATTAACATCATGAAAAATAGAATGGGCTATCTCATCACGGACAAAATTATTTTTTAATTTGTAACTTCAATAAAATGGATCTTGAATGTGCATCCTTTAATTCATGTCCATTTTATTTATGGAAAAATGAAAAATGGAGAGAGAAGACAAGAAATACAAGTAAAATGAGATTTTTAAGACCTCGCAACTCCTATTTATTCATCATTTTATCATATTTCAATGCAGATATTCCCTCGGTGCATCAGAACTTAGGGGAAAGTCCACAAATAACAGAATTTTAGCTCAGTTAGCATGGTTTAAATAACATATAATGATATATTTATATTATATGCAATATATGATAACATATTTATATATTATATATAATGTATAACAACATATTAATATATTATATTTTTAAATATGTTAAAATATAATTATCATATTCTTATAAACATAAGCATATATAAAGTGTATGTGTACATATAAAATATAAATATATTATGCAAACATTTAATACTGTAAAGGACTATTAGGATATAATGTAATATTTTAAACCTTATATCACAAACATTGTGAATGTATGCCATTCAGAATGCATGTCCTTCCTGTTACATAATGAAAGCAGTAAGATTTCCAGAGCATATATTTCTTCCTCATTCAGGAGATTTTAAAAAGTGAGATTTTTAAAATTTATCTTTTGAACAATTTTTACGTATTTTTAAGTGCAATAAAGTTGCTCTTTGTTTACCTAGTTGAAAATAGAGGAATTTAAGTTGACAAAAGCGCACCTCTATACACTATTTTCCTCTTTTAAAATACAACTACTTTCTAGATTTAAGCTGCCTCTCCATCCTGCAATTTTTTTATGAGGGAAAAAATATACCACAAAACACATACAGTCGCATTCACACACGCACACACCCCTTCCTAAAAATGTTTCCATTACTCCTCAGAAGTCACCAAACAGCAAACCTAAATGATTAGACTAACTCACCCAGCTCACGAGTCAGTTTAGAAAAAGAAGGAGGTCTTCAGAGTGAAGGAAGTGGACAGATTGAAGAATGAGGAGGGGGGTAATGTTTTCTGGAAGTAGCTCTTAGAAATCCTGTTCACAGCCTGAAACTGCATAAATTTTCTCAGCATATGTTATTGCTACCTTGGGGGCCATGATAGCATATGCATTTTGGGTTTTTCAAAAAATAGATATATGTACATGAATATGTGTGCTTAATGCATAAATATTATGGTGACTTTTCTTTCATGGGACTCTGTAGTCCCTTCAGACTGTACTATAGTATATACAGAAAATAAACAGCAATCCATTGAGAATGCAGATTTTTTTAAGAAAACACAAAATAGAGGTGAAAGGGGGCTGAATATTATTGCCCAATTTAGAATATCTCCGAAGTGAAAAATTATGAAGCAAAATAAACTCAGCAAGACAATCCAGACATTTGGTGGCAATACCAACTCCAGCAGAAGAATCAATATGAATATATAAAGTAGAACGCAGAAGCTTGGAAAAGCAAGAAAATCACACTTACACACTAGTGTAACAGCTAGAAAAGTTAAAAAAGCAAACTAACATATTGTTAAAATGCATTATGTAACATGATTGGAAGAAAATATAAGTGCTGGCCAAGTGACTTTAACAAAATTGGTAAGCTTAGTTTCTTGAACACCTGTAGGTTATTATTGTGAAAAGAATGTTGTTAAATATAAATTCAGTCCTTGATGTATTTTGTTTTTCAGAAAGATATGTGTTCAGTGTACGTGGTCTTACTCTTCTTTGTATACATGATAGAACAGGATGATAAAAGCAAATGATTGTAATATATTTGGTTTCCCAGTAAGGTCCCTCAAACACAGACTGACAAATCTAATATGAATCCCCAGAAACTGAGTTACTTCTAAGCTTCAGTACTCTGGAATACATAAAATAAATATATGATCAATGAAATGAAATATGACAAAATGTTTCATATTGATGTTTTCTTCTTTCAAAAAGCGCCTTTTTGGTTAATGCCCCAAGTCACTTTTTCCATACATTTTCTTTTTCACAATGTATAGATTTCCTAGTTCTGCTCTCAAGTTCAGGGAGCCTAGGGAAAAGTGGGAGATTTCTTCAAACCAGTGCTGTTCCTCAGCCTTTCACATGAGAAAATTGTTAGGAGCATTAAAGTATTTCTGACTATGCTGCATTCCTTTGTTCAGAGTGAGTTTTGGGAACACATCCTTTTCTCATTATATTTCCATAAAATATATTTGATCTATTCTATTCTTAGAATACCTCTGATGTGGTCTGTGAGTAGAGCACAGTATAAAAATATTTCTTTTTTATATGAGACAAAATGTTTCCATTTCTTAGACACATAAAAAAATCACTATATAGCACTTTAAGAAAGTAAAACTTGTCCGATACGTTTTCGTAGTGCTCAAAACAGACCACAAAGGCCCCCTCTTCCTCTGTTGTAGTTCAGAACCTCACCAAAGGCACGGAGCCTTCTGCAGAACAAAAGGAAATCAGGAAGAAAAAGGGGAGCCAGGAGCATGGGGAAAGATCTTGGATAATCCGACTAAGAAAACAAGTTTATATTTAGAAGAAATGAAAGAAGTTAACCCTCTTCCTCTAAGACTAAATGAGTTCGACTGAATTTGGATCGAGAACTAAAACATCGTCAAAAATTTTAATAGTTTAATGTGAGTAGTTAATGTTTCCAACTGGTGGTGAATAGTTGAAATGTTTGTTTGGTTAATTCAATTTAGAAACCACTGGAAGCCAAACAAGTCTTTCAAGCAGTTTTCTACCACACGCCCTGGGTACACAGCACCAGGCCACACATCTACAACCTGGCCTGGTTAGGGCCGCTGGTCATTCCAGTAGCAAGCAATTCTTTTTGAGAACGTTTTCTTCAAAATGCTTGTTTTTGGCATTCCCTTGTAAGAGAAAAACTACGTAATCTAGTTTGTCAGGGTCCAAATGAAACTTAAGGTTAATCCTGAAGGATTGCCACCCACAAATTCACTCTGAAACCACAGGCATGGAAGAAATTTACCACTAGCTCTCTTTGATTACTCATGTGATTGAATATTTATAATTTTTATGGTTAATATAAGCTCTATGAGGGCAAGAATTTTGTCTATCTTACCACAATATCTAGCATATCTAGAACAATGCATGATACACAGTAATTACTCCACAAATATTTGCCAAAGATATGAATAAATGAATGAGTTGGGAAACTGGACTCATTCTCTATTCCTTTTATTGCTAAAAAGGGAAATATACAAAGTGACAATAATTGCCCCAGTTAAGCTGAGAACTTCCGAGTTATCCAAGAAGAACTTATCCTTCCCAGATGAGATAGTTGACTATATATTTGAGAAGCAATTGCTCCTTGCAAAACAAACTATCATAGTTACAGACATATCTGAATTCTTTTTACAAGAGATAAGTACAATGTTCCAAAAATTCTAAATATTTCTGTACAACAGTGAAATACTGGATAGTGCTGTAGTCTTAAACTTTCATAAAGCCCCCACAGTGGTAAATCCCCCTACAGATTTAACACCATCAGTAGTACTGTTATTAATATTGCACCTAAATAAGCAGATATACGTACAGTCATTATGCTATAATGGGATGTATGCAAAATCATGCAATAAAAACAACAGGGTTTATGAGGAAAATGGTGTTTGGGTATGACACTAAAAAACTTTGTTGGTGACTCATTACAAAAAGAGAAATCTAATAAAAATGGTAGCATGGTTTTACACATGAAAATGGATAGGAAACACGTAAATACTACAGTAAATGTCATTGTATCTGGAGAAAGATGTGAAGTTTGCTTAGGTACGTGAGCCTCGGAAGGGCTCATGTCTTATTGGGAAAGGGTGAAAGGAGGGCTATGTGAAATGAGAAAATTGTAACACTAGATGTGGAAGGGTGTGGTTCATAACACATAAGGTGCCAACAAGGTAGCTGGTAAATGTTTGAGGTGTGTGCGTGTGTGCATTGTATGTATTCCTAAACAGCCCAATTCTACTGCATGTAGTTTTCCATGTTCGTACACCTTGTACTTCTCTTAGACAAAATTTGTTCACTAATATATTAATCACTTTGGAACAAATTCATGTTTTCAAAACAAGTCTTATAGCAGAACTGCCTCTAACATCTTCCAACAGAATGAAAGAGAAACTAACATAAATCTCAGCCCAATCAACACAGGACCGTCCTAACAGTTTGCATTAGACTCTTATACCCTAAATAAAATCTGTTTTATCTACATTTTAAACTTCTTAACAGCAACAGATATTTAGTAGCATATCCAAGAGTCCTTTCTCCAACTACATTTAATATAATAGGATTCATATTGTTTGGTGAAAAAGACAGAAGTCCCATTGAAATATACCACTTCAATTACGTAGTTTGACTGCTAAGGTAGAAGGGGTAAAGTGTAGAAACTACAGTACAAACAAAGACGTTGTAAGGTCATTGTGGCTTTAAATGGAGGTTGGCACTTGAGAACTTAAAATTGATATGCACATATATACATCTAATAAATTACACCATAGCTATGCATCTAATAAAAAAATAGATGATGTTAAATCCCCGTGATCCTATCTAACATCAAAATTTACTGAATTTTAATTTTGAGGTTCTCTTGAAAGTAGATTAATGTAGCCCAATATTTTTGCTTCTCTGTTTGTTATAAGTTAAATGGATATATGGATCTTGATATGTAGTCCCACGTTCTGGTTATTTTGGCTATTTGAGGACAGATCTGCAGCAGTGGACTACACGAGAACTAACCATTTATTGAATACGTCCAATACGTGAATCACTGTTCAAAATCATACCCAGTATATTGTTTCAAAACCTACTCCTCCGTTTGTATTATCTATTTTACTTAAATATTTAGTTAATTAACAAACCAGATCTCATGGATACATTGGTATTCGTTGGCTATATATGCAGTTGTTGCTTAAACAATAAATTTGTTTTTCCTTTCCTCCACAAGTTCTGTGCTGGTCAGCTGGGGTCACTTTCCTGCTTTGTCATCATCCTCACTCCATGACTGAGGCTAAGAGAGCTACCACTCTCTGGAATATCGCTGGTCACAATGACAAAGGAAAATCGCACATTGCCTCAAAGGTTTTGCCCAGGAGAAACACTTGTTACTCTGCTCACATTTCATTGGTGAAAGCATATCGCATGGCCACACCTTATTCCAAGTCAGTAGGGAATATGAAGAGCCAGAGGCTGAGAAGGTGCGAGAGCCAAAATATTTGTGAATAGTCATAGTAATGTCCATCAACTTAATGTTCTCTAAAGTCCTTTGTATTTATTAAATTCTATGATGATAAGAAAAGGGCATTTTGCATTTAATGCATGAGATTTGGGGAATTTTTCAGATTAATTAGCTTGGAAATTTTTCTAATTTGAAATAGATATCATGGAAATGGATCCTATCTTATCCTTCAAAGATCCATTATAAATCACAGTAAAAATTTCAGGAGATTAAAATTTGACATAAGCTATCTAATCAGGATTTTAATGGTTAATAGTGAAGAAAGGATTTTTTGTTTTGGTTTTGAATGCTATTTAGATAACGCAAAAACACATGACCTAAATCTTTTCAATGGTGGTAGGAATTGTGCAGACTAAAAGAAAATAAATGTGTTTGGAAACTTGTAAATGTTAGGAAAGTTTTATAATCATTAAATAGCTAAGGTCTGATGTTAGCGGAAAAACATGGTATGATCTCCATTAATGTGCCCTCGTTCTAAATGTACAGGCTCACATGTCAGCCGTAGACTTGCCATGCTTGGTTAGATTTGTCTTCTTCAGTTACCACTCAGTTACTAACATAACCAGGCTCAGCGCCTCCTCCCCAGCATGGCTTGGCCATCACATGTTAAAGTGATCTGGTTTGTTTAAACAGAATATTTTCTTACTGTTCTCTTTGCTATTATATATCATAGCAGAGAGCTTTGAGTTAATAAACCACCATTTCACCACTGCCCACATGTCAAAATAGGTCACAGAACTTTCAAGGGAACATCAAATCAAAAGATTGATAACATCACCATAGCTTGTGCCATACATTTTGGAATATGACCACTCTGCCTTTTGGTCCATTGCCAATATATTCCAGCCTCCATTAGTCTTATGTTCTTTGGGTATTGATCTTTTTTTTTTTCAAAGATTGCCACCTCAGCTAACAACTGCTGCCAATCTTTTTTTTTCTTTTCCTGCTTTATCTCCCCAAATTCCCCCTGGTACATAGTTGTATATCTTAGTTGCAGGTCCTTCTAGTTGTGGCATGCGAGGTGCTGCCTCAATGTGGCCTGGCGAGCGGTGCCATGTCCGCGCCCAGGATCCAAACCAGCAAAACCCTGGGCCACCGCAGCGGAGCACGCGAACTTAACCACTCGGCCACGGGGCGGCCCCTGGGTAGTGATCTTTCTGCTCCAATTTGATTAAAAACTTCTTTGGCACAGAAACAAGGCTGTGCACTTCTTTCACGTCAACTGCAATACCTAATACAGTATTGAGCACATAGTAAGTCCCTGAAACTTTTTTTCATGCTGACATCTATTTAAAACACAGAGAGGACAGAGGACTTGTATTTCCTCATTTGAAAAACTATTTTGAGCAGCTACCACATAGCCTGGACCGTATAAAGTTTGGGTAAACAACCAAAAACAAACTACAAACCCCAGAGCAGGGGTTCTTAATCAGGGTCAATTTTGCCTCCTAGGGGACATTTGGCAATGTCTGGACATAGTTTAGGTTGTCACAATTGAGGTGGGGATGCTGTTGGCATCTATGGGTAGAGGCGAAGAACGCCGCTAAGCATCTTACAATGCACAGGACAGCCCCCACCGTGAAGAATGATCTTGCCCCAAGTGTCGATGGTGCCCAAGTTGAGAGACCCTGCCTTACAGTGCAGTGAGGGAGTCAGAGAATGAAAACCAGCTTTAATACAAACTAATAATGACGTTTTCTTTCCCCACTCTTCTAAAAGACAATGACTTCAATATTTGTATCTCATTAAACAATGTAACACTGATAATGACAACTTTAGATGCAGACATAACAAAAACTGTATAAAGAAGTTACTGCGAAGACTTTTGTTACTGAGAAGACTTTTGCGGTTGGAAATATAAACAGTCATTTTGATTATTTCCTGAGAACAGAATTAGCCTCTTCTTCATTAACAGAAATAAAGAAGATAATAGTAGGTAAGGTTAAGTTTAGAAAAGCTATATTTATGCTACAATTGCATTTCTGAAACTCCAATAACTACTGGAGCTACTCCACAGCTTGAGATCTCGTTAAGATTGGCTAAGACTCAAACTCTCTTCACTCAAAAGTCTTGAGGAGAAAAATAATCTCCAATAATTTCACGCTTAATATTAACTTTATAATACAATAATAATATTTTAAATGAACAAGCAATATCCAGTTCATGTACAGGGATTTTTTTCAACCAGATAAAGATGAATCATAATAAGGCAGAACCATTGGAATTTGCAGCCTAACTTTCTCGCCAATACTACAAAGTTCATTCAAAAATGCTGTGCTCAGTAGTTTAATGCAAACTCACATTTGTTTGACAGTAAAGTCTCCACTATTAGAGA